>NC_089266.1:32709013-33011562 GCF_963930625.1 Muntiacus reevesi | reverse complement strand
TGGGAGTCCCTTGGACTGCAAGAGATCCAACCAGTCCATTGTAAAGGAGATCAGTCCTGGGTGTTCATTGGAAGGACTGATGCTGAAGCTGAAACTCCAATACTTTGGCCACCTCATGCAAAGAGTTGACTCATTGGAAAAGACCCTGATGCCGGGAGGGACTGGGGGCAGGAGGAGAAGGGGACGACAGAGGATGAGATGGCTGGATAGCATCACCGACTCGATAGACATGAGTTTGAGTAAACTCCGGGAGTTGGTGATGGACAGGGTGGCCTGGCGTGCTGCGATTCATGGGGTTGCAAAGAGTCGGACACGACTGAGTGACTGAACTGAACTGAAGCCTTGAGTAACAGAATCCACATCAAGGGCTTGGTTCATTTTGCTCTTGGTCCAAGGCCAATGGGTGAGCCCTTGATCCCAAGAAGGATTGAACTGGAGGGAAGAAAGTGGATATTTTACTGCAGTCATAGTCCCACCAAAAGCCTGTGTCTGACCGTGGGTAAGGTCACCCTTATAAATACAACATGAAATTCCCAAAGCTTTATTTGTTGATTCTGATGTTGAGAACATGCTTCACGAACTTCTGCAACATCAGGAAATAATGTAGATGAAGGCAGGTGTGTCTCTTCTCTATGTAGTCCAAGGGTTTGAAATCAGACCCTTCTGAACAGTATGGGTTAAGGACATGGATTCTGGAACCAGACTATTGGGGTGTCATATAGCTCCACTGTTTACTAGCTGTGCAGCCTTGGACCAAGTTGATTCACCTGCCTGTGCCTCAGTTTCCTCATCTGTAAAATGGAGATAATAACAGTACTTTCAGAGAGCCACAGTGAAGATTAAACAAACTAAGAAAAAAAATGAAAAAGAAATACAAAGAACAACAAAAAATAAACCACTTATGAAAAATATTTGCAATTCAAATGACAAAATGTTGATGTTCCTAACATAATCCCTGTCAATCAATCAATGAGAACAAGACCAGCCATCTGACAAGAAAATGGGAAGAGAATATGAGTGAATCATTTTAAAAACAAAAGTCACAGATGATTTAAAAGTCTATTTTTTAAATGCTCAACTCCACTCAAAAAGCAGTGTAAGTTAAATTAGAAACAAAATACTATTTTTCACCAGATAGCTACGATATCAAAATGAGACAGCATACAGTGTTGACAAGAGTTTAGGGAACAGGCATTCATAGAGAGCAGGCACACCCATCTGCGAAGCAACTTGGAAACATCCATCAAAATGAATACAAGCCTCTGACCCAGTTATACGCCCCAACATCCCATTGACATGCAGACCCCCACCCCCCAGAGAGAGGCATTTATAGTAACAGCATCGTCGGCACTGACAAACACGCTGAACAATTTGAAAGTCCTACAAAAGTCCATTAGGGGAATGATGAAATAAATCTGGATACAATCATATACTTGCATGTTATTCAACTATTTAGGAAATCTGATGTACAGAAATGGATGGGTAAATAAACTGATGATAAAATAGACCTATCTCTAAGATACATCTATTAAAATATAAGTTCAGAACAGTACAATATGATACGTATATAAATTTAAATATTAAAAACATTTTAAAAATTAGGGTGTGTTGACAGGGACTATATCTGGGGAGTAAGATTTTATATTCTTCTGTGTTGATTAAAATATTCTGCCAAACAGCAATATTGTTTCTGTAATATAATTATTTAACAGTTTCTTTAGTTAAGCTAATTTAAATGCGCCTCTCCTCTCCTTGGGTTTTCTTTCCTATTCCCAACAAGTGTAGCCTGGCTTCTGTTTCTACTACTGTGCTATTAAAGATCTTTATATAAATGTTGCATTTCTATTACATTATTCTGTTATGATATCTTTACACCACCTTATTTCAAAATGTCCCTAAGATGGCTGTTTTTCATCCTTTAATGAATTAATTACACCAGATTCACCAGAAGTTGGGGTGAAAAAGATTTAGAGACCAAACCATCTAATCCAAACCTTATCTCACAGCACATATTCTAATCCCAGAAAGCAAAATGCATTGCCTTTGTATACTGCGAAACTGGTTGTTAAGAAATATTGAAATTTAAAAAACCCAACTGTTTCTTGCTGACTTTTCTCCCCTTCCTTTGTGTATTAGCTAATCTTTACCTCTAGGTGGAAGCAGATGCTGACTCACTAAGGAATATCTTGGAGATAATCTGAAATATGGTTCTTTCCTTTCTTTTTTAAAAATATTTTCTTGGCCGTACTGCAAGGCATGTGGGTTCTTAGTTATCCAATCAGGTGTCAAACCTGCACCCCTTGCATTGGAAGCAGGTAGTCTTAACCGCTGATCTGCCAGAGAAGTCTCTGAAATGCGATTATTTCTTTAAACAAAACGTCAGCCTCTATTCTGGGTCAGACGTCCATCACTAGAGGAGAACCTTTGGAGAACTATCACCCGGGGAGGTGGGGCAACTTGGAGGGTGGGTGGGTTTTGCACTTCAAGAACTCCAGGCAGCGGCAGGACCCCTCAATTCCAGGTCCCTGGAGGCGTCTGCCCACCACCTGACCAGAGACCCTGGGCTTGGGTCAGAAGCAGCCGTCTCTGGGTAGGGTGTGGGGAGAGCCCTCCCTCACCACTGCTTCCCGCACCACAGCCTGCAGCCCCAGTCTCACCCCGTGGAATGCATGTTCCCAGGCACCGATCTCCCGTCCTCTCCTGTCCATGCCTCTGGGAGCGGGTGAGGACAGACGGGGCAGCAGGTGACAGGGCCGCACTCACCCGCCTGCGTGGACTTCCTCCGAGCCTTCTTGATGTCCTCCTCCGTCTTGTTGCTCAGCTTGATCTCCAGCTGCTGGGTCTTCATCTCCAAGTCTCTCTGCCGCTCCGTGAGGGCTTTTCGGGCCTGGGGTCCAAGGACGTGGAGTTAATCACAGGCTCAGAGACAGCAAGGGCCCACTGGGCCTGGCCCCCTTCTTGAGGTCGTTGTTCAGTTGCTAAGTTGCGTCTGACTCTTTGCAACCCCACGGACTGCAGCACGCCACACTCCCCTGTCACCATCTCCTGGAGTTTGCTCATCATGTCCATTGAGTTGGTGATGCCATCCAACCATCTTGCCCTCTGCCACCCCCTTCTACTCCTGCCTTTAATCTTTCCCAGCATCAGGGTCTTTCCTAGGTAAGTCCTTTCTTTTCCCTGCTTTGGTAAATGAGGCTACAGGGGCTCCGTCAGGCTAAGCGGCGAGACCAGCATCACCCAGTCAGCTGGGGACCACACTGAGACTTCAAAGTATCCTTTCATCCTTGGCCTAGAGCAAGGCCCCCAGAGCAGGCTTTCACTGGCACATGTACATGTACTGGGGACCCAGGCAGTCCTGAGACCACAGCTTCTCTGGGGCAGCAGGGACCATAGAGGTCATCAATGTCACCTCCTAACAGTGGTCAGCAGCTGGCAACACCAGCCTCCCCATTCTGGGGTGGGATGGGCCTTTCAGTGCTGGCCTCTGGCAGGGTCTAGGGTGCCCGCAGCAGTAATACGGCCCTTTTCTCCCACACCCCTCGCAAAGGTGCTGGGGTCAGTCCCGGGGGGAGACCTCTCTCTGCTCCATAACTGACCATCAGAGCTCCCAGCAAGGTCAGACCACCTCGGCCTTGGGGAGGGGGGTGGTTCAGTCAGGAGGGAATCTGCCAAGTGAGACCCAGACAAAGGGGCCCTGTGTGGACCGGCAGTACATCCAGGCTTCAGGATCCTCAAAATTAGGGGGTACCTTGTCTCACGTTCCAGATGGAAGCCCCCTACAACCCCAAGGCAGGTTCAGCCTCTCCCACCCCAACTGGGAGTCTGAGCACCGGGGGAAGCACACACTTAACCTCTGGCCAGGGGAGGGGATTCTCATACTAACCCCCACCCCCAGATCTGGCTGCAGAGGGGACAAACGCCCCTGCCAGGGCACGCGGAGCCCCTGCTGGCCCCCAGGCACTGCTCCCTCCAGCATGACCCCCCCACTCTGCAACCTGGGTCCCCACCTTCTCCACCGCGGCATAGCGGCTGGCAAGCTGCTTGCGGAGGTCTGCGATGTGGTGGTCACACTTCTTCATGTCCTTCTTGAAGTTCTCGCGGAAGTTCATCAGGGGCTTCTCCACCTCGCTGTGCAGCTGTTGATGGTGGAGACACACTCAGGACCCGGGGGGCACCAGCTATGAGAGGAGGGAGGGGGTGCCTCTCCCACCCAGCGGGTGAGAATGGATACCATCTCACAGGGAGGTCAGAGACAACTAGTTGTGTATGCAGTCGAGGATACTGCCTCGAGGATACACAGGCGTATGCAGGCCAGGATACTGGCCTTCACTGGCCAGGGCCAGGATTCACACCAACGGATGGGTTACTGCCTGGAGCCCACCAAGTTCCTGTGGGCATCCTCTTCCTGTGTGAAGCCCGCAGAGTCTCCTCCGGGGCTTTGCTCAGATGTAATCTCCCTTACTTTCTAAACTGGGAGCTTTGGGGGCCATCCCTGTGACCCCAAACACTCAGCAACTATCACAAAGGTGACATTTAACCAGGCAATCTTGGGTCAGTTCTATTTATTGATCATCTACTACATGCCAGGTACAAAGACCACAGATGATGTGCACGTGGTCCGAATCTCCAGGAAGCCATGGTGGGAGCTCACAGGGACCCTTCCTGAGCCGTGCCTGCTGGTCTGCGTGGAGGCTGGCGCACCCCCATGCCACCAGAGTGGACCAGCCTTGCACCTCTAGGGCCAGAGAAGGGCCCTTTAATGCTCTGAGAGGCTCTGGGTGGTGTCAGGCTTTTCAGCTTTCTTTTCTTTCATTCCTTTCCTCTTTCCCACCCCACTCTCTTTGCAAGGAGAACTTAAACTTAAAACTTTTTTTGGGTGGTATGAACATGAGATGCATGTGATAACAGGTAAATATGGACCTGCTGTGGTCAAAGGCACAGTCTAGCAGCCTCCCTGCCCCCAAGTCAGCCTCTCAGAGCCTCACCGACCCTGTCTCGGCTCCTAAGGCCCCCAACACAACCTCTAGGACCTCCTTACTGGCCTCCTAGGGCCCCTGACTTGGCCTTCCAGGGTCTCTCAACCTCCACCCTTCCTGCTGGGAATCAGATCTGAACCGCTGGGACTCTGGGACTTCTTCCCCTCCTACCAGGCTCGCTCTTGCTACATTACCTTTTTCCCAGAGGCCTCAAGGATAGAGGGGTTCCCTGTACCAAACCACTGATTACACATTGACTCTGAACTCTAGGAGGGTGAAGGCCAAGCTGGCTTGGCCCCTGCTGTATCCACAATGCCTGGCTGCAGCAGGTACCCAGTGGGCCCTCCTGCACTACTCGGAAAAAGGACAAGATTTTCGGGACCCAATGCTCTGGGTGACAAGATGATGCTTTGCTGGTGGGTGACCTTCAAAGACTAATTGAGCGGGGGCTGCACTAACACCCCTCCCCTCATGCTGGTTGTAATGTCTGCTATCATGTGTTTGAGCCCTGGGAAGATTCCTTGCACAGGAAAACACCCCCATCTGGTGGCAATCTGTAAAATGTTATAAACTTAAGTGCTTCTGAGACCTAGAGAAACCCTTCCCCACACAGATTAGGCACTGGGGGGGGGGGGGGGGGAGGAGGAGGGCTGCATAGTTGGCTGCCTTGGGAACTTGCTCCTGGTTGTGGGTCTATGTGGGTTAACTCGGCTTGTTGACCCAGTAACTCTGAGCTTTCTTTCTGAGGACCTGGAACGCGAGTGATTTCCATATATTCATATGCCCAGAAGTGACCTGCAGAGACTTGTCAATACTCAGGATTTCTGGGTCCTGGCCCCAGACTGTGTGGTCTGGGGAGGGGCCAAATTCTGCCAGGACCCCCAAGGCTCTCCCCAAATTCCAAATGACATTCTGGAAACATCACACTACTGACTGTTAGAAGTGATTCAATCCCATGAATTGAAGACCCACAGAGTCTCCCTCTATATTTTTTTTTTCCCTCTATATTTTAAGTACTTTTACAAAAAGGCTAATTTTTTAAGAAAGTTGGCTAGATGTCTCTATACTCATTCTTAAGTTTTAAGCATATCTGGCTAACCAGGAGGCCAAAGTCCTCCACAGAAGCTTGTCCTTATGAACTTAAACTGGCCCGGCTTGGTTGCAATAGGCCACTGAAGCCATTCAGTTTGCCTTTCAGAATTTCTGCCTCTTCCTTCCACATCACTCATCAGAAGAGAGCAAGAGAAGTCTCAGGTCAGAAGGAATTTCAGACACCACAGGAAGACCTCGGAGAAACTGTGGGTTGGGTGACAGACCACCACAACAAAGTAAATGTCACAAAAAAGTGAGTTTTGCAATAGAGCAGGTCACATGGATGTTTTGGTTTCCCAGTGTACATGAAAGCAATGTTTTTATACTATACTGTAGTCTATTAGGGCTTCCCAGGTGGCTCAGTGGTAAAGAAGTCACCTGCCAATGCAGGAGACGCAGGAGATGTGGGCTCGGTCCCTGGGTCAGGGAGACCCCCTGGAGGAGGAAATGGCAACAAACTCCAGTATTCTTGCCTGGAAAATCCCATGGACTGAGGAGCCTGCAGGCTATGGTTGACAGAGTCAAAAAGAGTTGGACACGACTGAGCATGCACACATGTAGTTTATTAAGTGTGCAATAGCATTATGTCTTAAAAGTGTTCATGCCTTAATTTTAAAAATACTTATTGCTTGGATTTCCCTGGTGGTCCAGTGGTTAAGACTCTGTGCTCCCAAGGCAGGGGGCACAGGTTCAATCCCTGGTCGGGGAGCTAAGATCTTGCATGCTGTATGGTCAAAATAAAAATATTTATTTCTAAAAAATGCTAACCATCATCTGACAATGCAGGGTTGCCACACATCTTCAATTTGTAAAAAAGACACACGAAAGCAAAGTACTATATAGAACAAGGATGCCTGTATCTGGTCCCATATTTTTCAAACAGTGCATTGCTAAGAGTTGTGAAATGGTTAGTGGATCATGACCAGCTTTTTGATGAGCATAGTCCAGACATGAAGAGGAAACATCAGAGATGTTTTAGCCACATATGGGGGTATCTGTATGTGATTATCTAGGTGTGGATACATGTGTGTTCCGGGTGGCCATGGAAAATGTATAACTAGGTCACAGTCAAGTCAGTTTCAAGTCTCACTGGTTTGGTCCAAACACTTCATTTCACACTTGAAAAAAATGGAAGCCCAGGGATGCTAAGTGGCTTCCCCCAAGATCACAAAGCTTGTGAGGGATAGCACTGATAAAAAATCATTTTTTATTGTTCTCTTGATGCCCTCTGTGCTCCCCAAAAATTTTCTGGCTGAATACATGGCCTTGACTGCATGATTAAATTTTCTCCCATCACAAGGAATTTTTCTATTCTCTCTTCCTCACCCAGAAGCAGGTATAACTTCTTTTATATAGAGCAATCTTATTTCTTTAATAGTCTGTTGCTATGAACAATGGCTCGAGCTAGGAGACTTCGAAAAGCCTAAGATTCCTGGAATGAAATTGCATTTCTTAAAGAGCTCTCGCCCTTCAACACAGAACACTCAGGAAAGACATTTTCAAGGAGCCTTTTGGAGCAGATGTTAAAATGGGTTTTGCACATGTGGAGCTATATTTATCTATGGTGGATGGATAGTCTTTTCTTTTTAAGGAATTGTCATACAACCACTGGGCTGCTACCATGACTGCCTGAGGCCACCAATGCTGACTGATGGGCTGGAGGCAGCAGACATTCTTATGGTGAAATTTATGTGTGAATTTTGTGTGAATATTCTTCAGAAGCCTCCCATCAGCTAGAAGAAGTCCGCTCTGAATTAAAACATCCCGGCATTTGCAAGATCAGCCTGTACCACTGCGGACAGCCCCTAAGAGAGGGCAGTGTGCTTCAGAACAGAGTTCTGGGTTTTAAACGCCACTGGTCTGCCCAGAGGAAAGGTCCAGGGGTCAAGGCTCCAACCCACTCAATCTCCTCCTGTTTGCTCAATAGCTGAGCCCGCTTGGCTGTGTGACCATGGGCTGTGACTTGACCTCTTTGTTCCCTCTCATTTGTGAAATGGCGATGCTGTCTTGCATGATGGCTGATACAACTGAGGGAGGTAAGTTACGTCCTGCCCATGACGCTCACATAACCATGACACTGTGATATATGGGGTTGGCCGAAAAGTATGTTAGGATTTTCCCAGGGTACAGAAAACTCCAAATGAACTTTTTGGCCAACCAAATGATAACATATTTATTTTGGTCTTCATCCCTAGCTCCTGGCTGGAACTCCTAGAGCCTTCACAATTTCCTAAACAACAAAGGTGCTAGGAGAACATTTCCTGGTTTAATATTTGGTCTTTATGCCCAGTTCTGACACCAAACTCCTACATTTCTTAGAATTTCTTATGAGACGAGTCTGGGTGGGCTCCAGGATGGGGGTTTGTCACCAAAAAGACCAGGCCATGATTGGAACTTTCAGCCACCTCCTCTGATCCCCTGGAGGGAGAGGAAAGGAGCTGGAGACTGAGTTGATAATTACTTTGCCTATGTGACGAAGGGCTTTCTTGGTAGCTCAGCTGGCAAAGAATCCGCCTGCAATGCAGGAGACCTGGATTTGATCCCTGGGTTGGGAAGATCCCCTAGAGGAGGGCATGGCAACCCTATTCCAGTATTTTTGCCTAGAGAATCTCCATGGACAAGGAGCCTGGTGGGCTATATAGCCCATGGGGTCGCAAAGAGTCAGACACAACTGAGCGACTAATACACAGTACATGTGATGAAACCTCCACAAAAGTCTGAAAAATCACAGGGTCCAAGAGGTTCTGAGTTGGTGAACACACCCACGTGCTGGGATGTGCACCCCAGCGCCATGGGGACAGACACTCCTGCACTCGGGACCCTTTCTTACCTGACCCTGAGCATCTCTTCATCTTTGGCTTTTATCATTCCCTTTAGTATATAATAAACTGATGAACCTCATAAGCGTCTCCCTGAGTTTTGTGAGCTCTTCTAACAAGTTATCAAGCCTGACGAGGGGATCACTCGAAACCCTGATTTGTAGCCAAGCGGGACAGAAGTTGTGAGTAACTGTGACCCACTACTCACAACAGCCGTCTGAAGCAAGGGTGGCCCTGTGGGACTGAGTCCTTAACCTGTAGGATCTGACGCTGAGCTCCGGGCAGTTAAGTGTCAGAAATGAATTACATTGTAGGACCCCCAGCTGGGGTCAGGGAATTGGTCAGTGTGGGGAAAACCCAGACATTTGGTGACTAGAAGTAGTGCTGTGAGTATGTGTAATAATTTGCTCAGTCGTGTCCGACTCTTTGCAACCCCATGAACTGTAGCCCGCCAGGCTCCTCTGTCCATGGAATTCTCTTGGCCAGAATACTGGAGTGGGTAGTTGTTCCCTTCTCCAAGGGATCTTCCCGACCCAGGGATCAAATCCAGGTCTCCTGCATTGCAGGCGGACTCTTTACCCATCTGAGCCACCAGTGCTGTGAGTAACAGTAGTAAAAAGTAAGATTATAGGGAAAACTGCATGGGGGAGGGCTCTGTTACCCAGTGAGTACTTCATAAATGACTGAGAATCGGGGGCCTGCTGATGGGGAGTAGAGGCCACCAGGATTTCCGGGGATCCAGCAGGTGACCACTTAGAAGCCTGCAGACCCGGCTCCCAGCCTCGATGCTCACAGTGCTCACAACACAGCCTTACCATTCATCTCACGGTCAATGGAGGTTTCTACAAGTGCAGAGATTGGAGCTGCCAGGGGTTAGGAGAGCAGGAGGGAGACCTAGAGGGAACATTGCTGTGATCTTCAGCTTAAAAATAACTCACTGCTCTGTATACAACGTTCAAAGGTAACTCATTTATGGGGTTCCTTTCTCTCCCAGTGCTCGAGAGGCAATTTCCTTCTGAAATGCTTGGTGTTAAAGGTTAGTGTGCCCTTGTTGGTTCAGGAGTTCTCACTCACATTTGGGTGTCAACTCCCTCTCGGGGCACCAGCATCCTTCAGGAGCAGGGAGCTGGTTATGGCACTGTTTCTCCTTCCACCTCAGCTCTTTATAAAGCTCCTTCGCACATCTCAGCTGTATGAGTCATTCATTCTGCCCATGGTGTGCAGAGAAACATCATGGGGCAGGATGGGGAGACCTGGAAACAAAGCCAGTTTCCTGTCCTCCAACAGTGCACAAAGCCCAGAAATGCAACTGCTGTGGGAAAAGTACCAGAAAAGAGAGAGGACGAGTGAGGGCTGAGCATGGAAATCTCGGGAAAGAGCAGCCATCTTGGGGGATGCCACCTTCAAGTAGTAAAGGAGGTGGTGTACCCCCCAATTTTAAAGTGTGGGCTTACAGGCAACTCTACTCAATATCCTGTGCTAAGCCACAATGGAAAAGAAAATTTAAAAAGAAGGTCTTTGAAAGTGAAAGTCGCCCAGTCACATCCAATTCTTTGCAACTCCATGGACTATACAGGCCATGGAATTCTCCAGGCCAGAATACTGGAGTGGTAGCCTTTCTGTTCTTCAAGGGATCTTCCCAACCTAGGGATCGAACCCAGGTCTTCTGCACTGCAGGTGGATTCTTTACCAGCTGAGCCACAAGGGAAGCCCAAGAATACTGGAGTGGGTAGCCTATCCTTTCTCCAGTGGAATCTTCCCAGCCCAAGAATCAAACCAGGGTCTCCTGCATTGCAGGTGGATTCTTTACCAGCTGAGCTATCAGGGAAGCCCTAAAAAAAAAGAATGTCTATATGTATATAACTGAGTCACTCTGCTACACAGCAGAGATCAGCACGGCATTGTAAATCAACCATGTGCTGTGCTAAATCACGAAGTTGCGTCTGACTCTCTGCGACCCCTTGGGCTATAGCCTGCCAGGCTGCTCTGTCCATGGACTTTCTCCAAGGAAGAAGACTGGAGTGGGAAGCCATTCCCTTCTCTAGGGGGATCTTTCCAACCCAGGGATCGAACCTGGGTCTCCTGCAATGCAAGGTGGATTCTTTACTGTCTGAGTTACCAGGGAAGCCCAAGGCTCACCATAGCCCAGTGTTAAACTTGGAGGAATTTTGTGAGTTGATGAGTAAGTAACAACCAGTATTAAAAATTAAATGGTCTAAACTTAAAATGAACAAACTGTATTAAAAACAAAGGCAGCACATATCCTCATACCCTCTTAATAATGACATCTGACTATTACCTGAACTCTTGATGGATGTGTATGGCTTTCAATGCTATTTTGTTGGTACATCTAATGCTAGCATCTCTTCCTGACTCTTGAAATTTATACCATGGAAACCGGGCAACACAACAACAACAAACAGAGGCAGCGGCACATGGGTGTGTAAGACCAACCCAGGGAGGGGTTACCTTGGCAGAGAACTTGAGGTGAACTTCAGCCTCATCCGCAAGGCTCTTCTTCACCTGCGCCCACGCTTCTCCCAGGGAGCTGCAACACCAAGGAGATGGTGAGGCTCGTGGACGGATGCACTGACCTCAGGTCAGAGGCCAGAGCCCTCCCCCCATGAGGCGGGATGGTGGATCTTGACTCCGAGTCCCTGGGGAACGTACGACACCCGAGACTATGGACTTGGATGAGGAGGAGGTCAGGCACAAGACAAACACGAGTACCACGCCTTGACCTGTGTATGGGACCAGAAAAGCCATTCCGAAACGAGCTGAGCATCTTGGAGCTGAGAGAACTGACTGAAGCAGCCAGCTGAGTGCCTGGGAAATGTCCAGAAGCCCAGAGGATTAGGGAGATGGGGGTGGTGGGGGGTAAGTGTCATGAGGGCCCTGATACCTGTCCCATGACTGTCCCCTGCCTTCCCAGCACCCTCCCTGGTTTATTCTTGAGGGGTGCTAACACCTGCTGGCAAACAAGGAAGGAGAATGGATGCCTTTCCAGCGAGAAGCCCTTCTCTAACAGAAGGTTATCACACAGCCCTGCTTGCAGGCAAACCTCCAGTGGCCTGATTTCTGGGCGGGGGCGGCAAAGATAGACCACCTGGGTCTAGGGACCTCTTAGGGCCGCCCACACAGCTGAGAAGGCTCCCCATCCCCATCTTCAGGAACATGGCCTCCCCACCCACGCTCTAGAACCGATTCTGGACGGTGAGCCCCAGCACTGCCCACAGCCAACCAGAAAATGGCAGAGTCCTCCAAGCTAAATCGCTTTTCCACTTGAAAGAGATGTTCCAAGTACAAGCAATCTCCTAAAGTCCCCTGGACTTTTGAACGCATGCCCCCACACTCCAATCTCCCTGATTGAGAACTCTTGAACCTCTCTGATCTTCCCACTGATACCTCTGCATTCTTGCTCGAGACCTCTTCACCCAGCCAGTATACCAGGGCTGAATGGTCAGTTGATTTCCTTTCATCAAAAAACCATTTCCCCCAGAGAATTCATTAAACTCGAGTGGCAAAACCTGATTAAAAGACAGCCTGCTGCGAGGCCTCTGGGTTCTGAGTCGAGCAGCCAGCAGCTGAAAATTACCCAACAGAACAGAAGGGACCCCTCTGATCAGAGTCCAGGCCTGTCTGGTGGTGGTGCTGGCTTAGGCCAGGGTGGGTGTTTACGGGAAGTGCCTGACTGATTTTATCTAGGAGTCAGACAGCAAACAAAGGTCCATTTGGGTGATCCTGGCTGGGGGGCCCACCCGAGAAGGGATGGGGAATTGGGATGATGCAAGCTGCTGACGTCTGTCTTGGCCCGAAGGGCCTGAGCTCTTGGGAGCTGGGTTGGGGCCATGCTGGGTGGCTTGTACCCTCACCTGACTGGGCAGATGGGTAGAGGGCCTGGGGTGGGGATAAGGAGGGAGTGGAAGGAGTCATGAGAGTCATACAGATATGGGATCAGAATACCAGGTCCAGAAAAAGATTTATCCAAATATGGGTGATGTTTGTGCAATAAAGATGCCAAGCATCTTCATGGAGAAATGGACAGCCTTTCAACACATGGTGCAGAGGCAACTCTACATCCATAGGGAAAAAGAAATCCTACCCCTGACCCCATGCCACGCACACAGGTAACCTCCAGATGGATTGCACAACTAGGATAAAAGTCAACTGCTCACAGAAGCAGTCCTGGGGAGAAGCAGGAGCTCCATGACAGTGGGGTCAAAGGGGGCATTTCTCCCTGCAGCTAAGCTACTTGACAGCCTGCGGGAGATTTGAACAAGAGCCCAGAAGCCCTGCTGGTGCTGAGTGTCTGTAAGTCAGCTGTCAGCAAAGCACACGGTCAATAACTGGCCCAGGGATGGTGACAGTGGCCTGAGACTGTCATCTGGACTACTGGGAGGAAAGGCGGAAGCACAGTTTCACACTTAGGACCAAGTCCTTGGCCCCACTGCCAGGTTGGGCCCCTGCAGGCAGGGGGACATCACTCCAAACACGCGGACGGGCCTATCTGAGCTGGTCCAGCCCCCTTGCAATATCCTATCCAGCCTTGGAGCCACGTCACAATTTAGGATAAAAGCCATTTAGAAATTCTGTCATTGAAGACAGTGATAAGAGGTTGATGGGAAAAAAAACAAACCGACAAAAACCCCAAGACATAATTTCTGTTCCAGAACACCATCTGGGGCTTGCTAAATCAAAATCCATGTTACTGTCACAATTACCAACCAGGAAAGACCAAAATCCTTTCCACACAGGACAGCAAAACTGAAGTCAGGATACATCTCCTGATTCTGTTTATTCTTCACACACCCTGTGGAATCTGAGGGCAACTCAAGTCTCCCCATCAGCAACTTCCTAGGCTACCCCACGTCTCTAGGCTCCAGCGTCATGCTCTGAAAGCTTCAGGTGGATGGGCTGACGTCCAAAGCCGTGTGTGAAGGCGAAGCGGTGGGGCTGCAGGCTGTGAACAGGGGCCCATGTGCCTCCTGGAAGAAGCGTGTGTGTGGGTGTGGGATGTGGGTACAGGGCTGATGGGGTCTGTGTTCATGGCTGTGTTGCAGGTGAGCAATACCGATCCACGACTGTGAGTGTGTGGTGGATTGCCTGTGTTTGCGGCTGCACACGTGTACAGCATGCTGGTGAGGCCTGACTCTGGACTTGTGCAGCCCAGAGCATATGCCATGCGTGTGGGCAGGACGGAGTGTCTCTGGCAGCGGCCCAGGCCGAAGGGTGGAATTTCTTTGGGGCAGCAGTGCTGCACCGCAGAGCATGGGAGCACTTAAGAAAGCTCCATCCTCAGTTCAGAGGGGAGACTCCCTCACGGGTCCCCTCCTGCCCTGGTCTCAGGCTGGGTACATGGAGCAGGAGGAGGCTGGAGCCAGCTTCACTGATGTCCCTGGAAGGGACACTGGCCATGCAGGGCGGTGGCTTGTGGCCTGCTGGGTCAGTGAAAACCATTTCAACCTCGTGGCTGCATGGTGAGCCCATGAAGAGGCCCTAATCAAAGCCCTGTTCCCTGGAGGATTCAAGCCATGCAGGCAGATTCAGGCTTGTTCAACACCACGGCTCTCCAATGACTATGACAGAGTATCTTCCATCCCCAGGGGCTCACTTCCCTTCATAGGAGGGATTCAAACAGAGACTGCACTGCAGGGAGGTCAGACTAGAGAGAGGACCTCGGGGGGCCTTTCATCTCTTACCTCCTGAGATTCTGGCTTTAGAATTGAGGGGAAATTCACTTAACACAAATGTAACCAGGGGACTTCCCTGGTGGCCTGAAGGCTAAGACTCAGTGCTCCCAATGCAGGGGAGCCCTGGGTTTGACCCCTGATCAGGGAACTAGATCCCACATGCCACAACTAAGATCCAGCACAGCCAAAGAAATATTTTTTAAAAAATTAACCACTTCAAAGAGAACAAGCATTTACTACATTCCTCATCCTAGGCAACTACTACCTCTATCTAGTTCCAAAGCATTTTTTATCAATATCACCCTGTGATGGACTGAAAGCCTGTGTTCCCCAAATCCATAGGTTGAAACTCTAGCCCATAGTGTGACTGTTACTTGGACATTTATCTGTTACTCTAAGGAAGCAGTAGGGTTAAATGAGGTCATAAGGGTGGGGCCCTGATCTGATAGAATTTGTGTCCTCATAGGAAGAAATACTGGAGAGTTTCTTCTCTCTCCTCACCAAGGGAAAGACACCTGCGACACAGGAGAGAGCTCTTACAGGACACTAACCCTGCCGGCCCCTTGACCTTAGACTTCCCAGCCTCCCGAATTGGGATTAATTACATTTTTAAGGCTTCAGTCATATGGCATAAGTCACTCAGCCTATGGTATTCTATTATAGTAACCTGAGCAGATGAACACACACCCCAGAACGAAACCTTGTACCTATTAAACAGTTGTTCCCAGTTCCTTTTCCCCCAACCCCTGATAACCACCATGGATCTGTCTATTCTGGGCATTTCTAAATGGAATCCTACAACATACAACCTTTGCATCTTGCTTCTTTCACTTAGTATAATGTTTCTGAGGTTTATCCACATGGTAACAAGGATCAGTACTTTATTCCTTTTTATGGCTGAATAGCATTCCTTTGTATGTCCATATAGCCAATGTGGACAGACTAAAATTTGCTTATGCATTCACCCTTGATGGACAGTTATTTCTACTTGGTGGCTATAATGAATCATGCTGCTATGAACATGCATGTACATATATTTGAATATCTGCTTTCAGTTCTTCTGGATATAAACCTAGGAGTGGAATTTGTTGGGTCCTATGGGAGTTCTGACTAGTTTTCTGAGGCATTGCCAAACTGTTTTCCATAGCAGCTGTGCCATTCTGCATTACCACCAGCAGGCTGAAACTCTGTTAACATACGGAGTGGAGAAGGCAGCAGTCTTCCCCCAACTAGGGACCCTTCTGTGGCCAGGAGGGTAGGGCTGGGCCTCCCCCAGCCCAGGTCCCACCCAAGGAGGTCTGGATGGTCACAGCTATAGGGTGAGGGAAGCCTGGACCCAGACTCACAGGAGAGAATTCCAACCAAGGAGCCAGGTGTGGAATCCCCCCACATCTAGTTTCCTGCCAGCCTGCTCTCAGAGACAGGGGAGCAGGGGTGGGAGTCTGGAGGCTGCTTCCCAGCTACTGGGGAAAGGGCAGAGGGGGTCCTGGAATACCCCAGCATCTGGCAGGAGGCCCTTGGCCAATAACGAGTCAGTAATGTGGAAGTGCAACCTTGAGCATGGATGCCCACACCTGGAGTCATGGATGACCAGCTGGAGCTGTGAATGCCCACCTGAACCAAGAATGTCCACCTTGAACCAAGAATGTTCACCATGAACCATGAATGCCCACTTTGAATCACAGGCACCCACCTTCAGCCAGGTGTATGGAGACCTCCCCATCCATATGGGACCATGGCAATGACCAGTGATCAGTGAAAAGGGATTTCCCCCCTCTTCCCTGAGTGCCCCTCTCCCTCCCTACCCCCATCACTGTTCCTCCTACTCACCCCTCCTCCTGTGCGGCCAAGGAGTTCTGAGAGAGCTTAGCTAAGTTCTTTGCATATTCCTCTTCAATCTTTATCCTGCAAAGGGAGAAAACCCAACATGTCAGCTCCTCAGAGCTAGACCGTGGATCCGACCTGCAGCTTTGCTGCTTATTAACAGTGTAAAGACCATAAGCTCTGCAAGTACGTGGCTCTTGTCTTTCCACTCAACTCACAGTAGGTGCTTAATATGAGCTGAATGAAAGAATGAAATTGAACCTCCATCTGTAGAGTGGGGCATTGCTGCCTGTGTGAGGATGAAAAGTGGTCATCTGCATAGCTCCCAGCACAGGGCTGGACACAAGGCAAACACTTAACTGAAGAGGTGTAACTGGTCATGGACCACGGCTGCCCTGCCCCCTGGTGAGTGCTCTGGCATGAGAGCCTGCAAGGAAGTCACAGTGTCTAAGAAGCAGGAATAGGACCCTGTCCACGTTCTCCCAGCCCTTGAGGCTGCCAACTTCCCAGCCTGCAGGGTGCAAGCATCTCCATGGAAACCAGTGGTGCACAGCGGAGGCCACATCCCTGGAGAGGGAAGTTGCCTTGGATTTCACTTCCAGCAGGCCCTTGACACACTTTCAAGGCAGCTCTCTGGGGAGGGGTCTGTATTATCTGCCACAACTGTGTAAAACGTGTTGTCATGGTATTAGTCACTGTCTAAGCGGTCCCCTGAGGAGCCATGCTTGTGATGACCAGAGCTGCCCAGATGGCTGGGGCCTCAGAGAGGCCCCTAGTCCATCATCTGGCAAATGAAACAAATCTAGAGATGTTCCCAGGGCTGCAGCATTTGCTTCTTGGCTTCTTAGGAGCTGAAGCGTGAAAGGATATAGAGACAGCGACCTGACCGAGTCTCTGGGCAGCATTTGGGGGTCATGATCACTTCCCACATCAGTGCTGAGAGGCCCCGTCTCGGTCCTTCTCTCACCATCACCTCTGCCATCTCCACATCCTCTCGAGCCTGCCTCCCTCGCTTCCTCTCCATCCACCGAGTCTTTAGTCCCTCCTCTCCCCAGGAGGACGTGGACAGTCAGCATGCAGCCTCCAGCCAGGAGATCTCTCGACAAAGCAGATCTAACCATGTCAAAACCATGTCACACTCTCAGCTTCAAAGGTTCAGCAATGCCAACTGTGTGCACCGGCACGAGACCTCTCCTCTCCAGGGCTGGTGCTGGCCTCGCTCCCCTAAGCTGAGGTCACGTGGTTCACTGGACGGCTGGCCTCCCACCCTGGCCCAGCTCTCGTCTCTGCACCTCAGGTCCCACCCCTCCTGGCTCTGAAAGGTGCCCCTGCGAAACCCTAGGTGGACTGAGGAAGGTGTCAGGAGGCCACCTGTCCCAGGGAAGACCAGAGTTCTCGCAGGTATGGTTCCATCTGTTAATGTGACATCTTTATGAAAGCATAAACCGCAAGTGTGTTCAAACTTGGCTTTTCTAGCCATTTTCCTCTTGGCCTGCTTTCGGCTATTGTTTTCTGACACCTGAACTACGCAATCTCTCAATTTCCTACCTGTTTCACAGGTCATAAAGCAAAGGTTTGCTTATACCTATAGAAAATAGGCCTCCTAAAGGAAAGCAGGTGCTTTAGCATACCACAGAATTGTTACTGGATTATTGTTGCTATAAATAAAAAAGGAAACTATGAGGAACTTCCCTGGCTGTCGAGTGACTGAGACTCTGTGCTTCTAATACAGGGGGTGTGGGTTTGAACCCTGGTGGGGGAACCAACATCCCATATGCCTCTCAGCATGGACAAAAAAAAAAAAAGAATTCAAAAATACATTGCCATTTACTGTAAATACTTCCAGTGTGCCTTTGAAATTCCAGATATGAAGTTGTGCGTATGTAGGTGTGTGAGGAAGGTGGGTATGCGTATGTGTGTGAGTGTGCAGGTGAATGCTGGTTTAACAAAGTCTCATAACTTGGAGAGCCTGGGGAGGGAGGGAGATGGAGAAGGAGCTTTTCACTTGTAACTTTCCCCCTTCCATTAGGCTGAATTCATCTCCCTTGGCTTTGCTGATGGCTCAAGCGGTAAAGAATCTGCCTGCCAATACAGCAGATGCAGGTTTGATCCCTGGGTGGGGAAGATCTGGAGGAGGAAATGGCAACCCAGTCCAGTATTCTTGCCTGGAGAATTCCATGGACAGAGGAGCCTGGCGGGCCACAGTCCAGGGGTTGCAAAAGAGTCAGACATGACTGAGCAGGCATGCATTGTTTCCTCCTCATCTACACACAGGCAAACCACTATTATACTCTCTGCTCTTATCATAATGACCTTCCCTCTCCCATTAGACTGAATTCCCTAAAGATAGAGATGGGGGTAGGGGTGGGTGTTTCTGGATACCCAGGGCTGGGACACAGTTTTGACTCAAAGATGAACAGAAAGGTAACATCCTTTTTTGTTACATTAAAGAACAGCGGCTGTGCATGCACAGATAAGCAAAGGAGCCGAGCAGTCTTCATGGCAATATATTAAGGAGTGGTGGGGACTGTGGCAAGCTGGAAGTACAGGCTCCCAGCATAGGGGGAGCTGCTCCCCACCTCCAGCCAACTGTTGCATGAGGGATGCACAGCCATGGAGTCAGACTTTTTGCTCTCCCCAGAGATGCCAGATATGCAGATTTTAATGTGAAATCCACCAATCTTTTTTAATGTTGGTTCAAATCTTTGAAAACACTACCTAGGCCAAAGCAACACACCTGCTGGCCAGACATGTCCCAAGGCCTGTGAGTCTGACTCCCGTCTTGTACTTCCCTTAGGGCAGAGCTGGGTGTGTGGGGCTCACCCTGGGCTCAGGGACCATGTTGGGTGCCATCACCAGCCCTGGAGTGGGGAGGGCCCAGGACTCACCTTTCTCGGATGAACTCCGACATTTCCTTCTGCATCTGCTTGCCCTTCAGCTGTTTCTGCAGCAGCAGTTCAAACCCAGCCACCGTGCCGTTGCCTTGGGAGTCCTTCTTGTCGGCCTAGGAAGGAGAGAGAGGCAGGAGCGCTTAGGTGACACCAGCGTCTGGAGCTGGGAGGAATGGAGTATAGGGAAGACAGACCCCAGAAAAGACCCTGTTGTCGTTCAGTCGCTCAGTCTCGTCCAACTCTTTGTGACCCCATGGACTGCAGCATGCCAGGCTTCCCATCCATCACCATCTCCTGGAGTTGGCTCAAACTCATGTCCACTGAGTCAGTGATGTCATCCAACCATCTCTCAGCTTCTGCCACACCCCTCTCCACCTGCCCTTAATCTTTCCCAGCATCAGGGTTTTTCCCAACGAGTCGGCTCCTCGCATCAGGTGGCCAAAGTATTGGAGCTTCAGCTTCAGCATTAATCCTTCCAATGAATACTCAGGGTTGATTACCTTTTATTGACTGGTTTGATCTCCTTGCTGTCCAAGGGACTCTCAAGAGGCCCCAAGGCCTTTGCTAATAACCCTGACCTCAGCCCGAGGAGGAGGACGAGGCTGGTAGTCTTGGCCGACCCAACTCATGCCCCTCCCGGTGCCCTCACCCCCAAGTGCTCCCGGATGCTTGAGCCCTGGCCACTGCTGCTGCCCCACGTCCGTGCCTCTCAACCCCCCAACCTGGAAATGAAGAGAAGGAAGGGCAGGTGGCCAGGAACACAAGTCCCAGGTGGCTGCTGGGGCTGGCTAGATCCTCTGCAGAGTTTTAGCTTCTTGATTGAGCTGCGAGACAGTGGATAACCTCAGGGGCAGGTACCCCAACCCCGAGCCTTGCCATCCTCTTTCGCACTGCACATGCCTAAAAAATCACAATGACTTCTGGGGAGAAGCTGGACGGAAGGGCCGCTGCTGGAGTGGAAAAGGGCAGGTTTCCAGGGTTGACATCTCAGCCACATCACAGTGCAGCTGTTCTGGCCATTGGAAACTTACTCCAAGGACATTTAAGATGTGCGTACTCCATTGTATGAATGCTACATCTTCATGAAAAAGTCACAGAAAAATTATTCAAAACGCTGAGCCCCAATCCACCTCCCAGAGAGGATGGACAGGCCGAGCAATTTGTCCACACTGGGAAAACAGGCCCAAAGAAGTGGGGTTTAAGGATTGTGTCAGCAGAGAAATTTCTGTGAGAGGAAAAGGTCTTGATGGGCAGGGAGATAAAGCTCTGGGGTAGGTATCAGAGTCCCAGGAGAGCCTGAATCGAGATGGAAGCAGGATGGTGCCGACCAGCAGCAGGCTCTCCCACTCCTCCTCTCTCTCCAACCCTCCCTCCCTCCAACCCTCCCTCCCTCCACTGACCTCTGGCTCCCAGGGTACCCATTCCTGGGGTCTAAGCTGGTCCACTCCCCATGCTGTTTCCTGCTCTCTTCTTTTTGAATGACATCTCCAAATTCAGCTCCTCCCCTCCATCTCTGCAGCTGCCACCACCCTTCCTGGCCTCCCAGAGGTTAATGGGCACTCCTGCCTTCCCTACATGACACATAGGGCTTCCCAGGTTGGTGCCAGTGGTAAAGAAAATCCGCCTGCCAATGCAGGAGATGTAAGAGATGCAGGTTGAATCCCTGGGTCTGGGAGGTCCCCTGCAGGAGGGCAGGGCAACCCACTCCATTATTCTTGCCTGGAGAGTCCCATGAACTGAGGAGCCATAGGGTTGCACAGAGTTGGACATGACTGAAACGATATAACATGCACGTTCCAAGACACATACAAATCAGATCACATCCTGTTCCTGTTTCAATCCTCCACCACCTGTTTGAACCCTCCACCATCTGTTTATATCTCAAACAGAATAAAATACAACACACTGATGGAGTCTATGAGGTATCGTACACTCTGGTCCCTGCTCATCCACGCCCCTGGACTCTTTCTTCACCACCTGCAGGTGTGTCTGTCGCCAGAGCCAGAGTTCTTCCTACAGTATCCCCACCCCGTACTCATCTCAGAAGATCTGGAAGAAACACAGATGGGGCAACAGGAATCCCTGGCTAGCTTCTAAAGTGCAAGAGGTTTGGTAGGAAGACAAAAGTGACTTTGTTTAACATACACTTGGTTAGCCAATCTAAAAACGGGTAGATAATTCATTCTGCATGGTGGTTGAAATTTTATAAAGTTTTTTTTTTTTTTTTTTAAATTTCTGATTCCTTAGGGCCTTTGCAAAACTTTATTTTTTTAGGTGTACCATTGGTGATGGTGATTTAAGTTGTTCAGTCGTGTCTGACTCTTTGTGACCCCATGGTTTGTGGCCTGCTAGGTTCCTCTGTCCATGGGATTTCCCAGGCAAAAACGCTGGAGTAGGTTGCCATTTCCTTCTCCAGGGGATCCTCAAGACTCAGGGACTGAACCTGTGGCTCCTGCACTGCAGGCAGATATTTTACTGCTGAGCCACCAAGGAAGCCCCTCTGTACGATCTGGTACTGGTTTTTAATATATACACGGGTCATACAATCATCACCACTGTCTGATTCCAGAATGGGGTGATTTCATTTTTAAAGCCCTTGGCATATGTCAAAAGATGTTTAATTCTGGAAAACTACACATAAAATGTATCATCTAAACCATTTTTCAGTGCACAGTTCAGTGGCATTGAATATACTTGCACTGTTGGGCAACCATCACCATTATCCCCTTCCAGAACTTGCTCATCTTGCAAAACTGGAGGTTCCCATAAGTAACACAAAAGCTCTGGAACCATAGAGTTGCTCACGCTGGAGCTCCCTACATATCATGCCCAAACTCCTGGTGACTTTGATAGAGACAGGAAGGCTGTTGGAGAAGCACTGTCCAAGATCACCTTCAAGAGTGACAGATTAGGCTGGAGCCCAGGTTCCTTTCATGGTGGTGATTTTCATCTCCTGTCACCACTGAGCGGCAAGGTGACCCTCCAGCTTACCTGCATTCTGGCTGGAGTTTCCGTTTTTGCCCTGTGGACTCTCTGAGGTTTACAGAATAATCAAGACTCCAAGTGGGTCTTAAGTTTCCGGCCTCCAGTGCTCAATGGCTGCCAGCTGTTAGGCTTCATCTGGAGAAGTTGCTTTGCTTTGAGCTCCAGGCTCCTCCCGCCCCTCTTGGGTGCTCACCCCCGGCCCCTGGGACCACAGTACAGGGAACACGGAGCACCACTTACCCAGAAGTAGTCACAGTAGCTCCACTCGGTTGGTTTCAGCAGTTGCTGCTCCGGCATTGTGTCTGGGTGAGGGAACGTCACGCAGTTTATCTGGAAGGCACAGAACACGAGTGAACACAGCTTGGCTAGAGGCTTGGGACAAGCTGGGGAGGCTTTGGTCACAGGATACAGCACTCAAGAAGTCTCCCTACAGGGTCAGCTTGGTAGAGAACATGCACTGGTATCATGTGGTGGTCAGCATTCAAATGAGGGGTGACTGGCATTCACCCCCACCCCACAGGGGCTGGAATCAGTCCAAACTGTCTGAGAGAGCAGTGCAATGGGACTTAACAACATAGCGAATGCCCAGAGCCCTCCACTAGTGACTCTTACTTGTAGGATTCTCCCCTACTCCTGGCACATGGTTACAGGGACTTAAGTACACGGTTTTCACCACAGCTCTGTCTACACAGCAAAAGGCTAGAACCCAACTCTACTGTCCATTGGCAAAAGAATCATTAGAAAGTATGAGACAGACACGGACAGGAATCATATCCATGGAGAAAGGCCCAGCAGGACGTTCTTCTGTACTGATAAGGAAGGGAGAGGACAGTGTCACGTGGGTGGGTGGCTGGGGAGAAGAGGTGGAATAGTATTTTACGGTTTGTTGTCTTAGTGTTAAGAAAAAAAAAAAAAGGAGATAGGAATAGATATCAATTTGGCATATTTCTGGGAGGAAACTGATGACATCATTTGCTTCTAGGGAAAAGAATTAAGTGGCTGAGCATCCTGGGTGAGAGGTTACCTTGTGGATTTTATCTCAGGATATATATTCTATAAATATATCAAATTAAAAGACAATTTCTCCTTGGAAGAAAAGCTATGACAAACCTAGACAGCATATTCAAAAGCAGAGATAACAATTTGCTAACAAAGATGAGTATAGTCAAAGCTATGGTTTTTCTAGTAGTCATGTAGAGATATGAGGGCTGGATCATAAAGAAGGCTGAGCGCTGGAGATTTGATGCTTTCGAATTACAGGGCTGGAGAAGGCTCTTGAGAGTCCCTGGGACAACCAGAAAACCAAACCAGTCAATCCTAAAGGAAATCAACCCTGAATATTCATTGGAAGGACTGATGCTGAATCCTTTGGCCACCTGATGCAAAAAGTCAACTCACTGGAAAAGACCCTGGTGCTGAGAAAGACTGGGGGCAGGAGGAGAAGGGGGCGACAGAGGATGAGATAGTTGGATGGCATCACTGACTCAATGGACATGAATCTGAGCAAACGCTGGGAGACAGTGGAGGAGAGGGGAGCCTGGTGTGCTACAGTCCATGGAGTCGCTAAGAGTCAGACACGACTTAGCAACTGAACAACAACATACATTCTGTGAACAAAGAGAGCTGAGATGAGGATCCAGGTGTGTGCCTGGGGCTAGCTGGCCCAGGAGAGAGCAGTGCGGAGATTTCTGGGCTCTGTCTCAGACTTTTCTGCCCGAGCCCGTCTGCAGCACTCCTGGCTTTCCCGGCTTGGCAGCTGTGCCTTCACCGCTGACCCTGCTGATTCTGCTTCAAGCCCTGCGTCTGCTCCTGGAGAGTCTGCTAATTTGTTCTGGGAGCTGCAAGGCCTCAGGAAGGCAAGGCCTAAGCCCCGGCAGTCTTTAACCCTCATCACAATCCCAGCAACTGCTGAAGTGGGAGTCGTCAGACGTTCAGGGCGGAGAACAGTGCAGAAAATCCCCGAGGTTCTGAATAGAAGCCACAAACTCCATTGCCAGAAAGTCATGCAAACAAGTGTGGGGCTGCATGTCATGGGAACTGCAGCTCAGGTTGTGGGGGGTGACCAGCCTCCACATTCAGAATGGGGTAGGGTGGGGAGGGTCTGTCTGTGGGGGCGGGGAACAGATTCCTCTCAGCTCCCGCCAACTGCTGTCAAGTTAGAATGAAGAGTCCAGGGTTGTCAGCTTATGTGATGACTTGACAGTAGTGGAGAATGAGGACTTATATGTTAAGTATCTCAGTGCTTGAAAGGGAAAGTGTTAGTCGCTCAGTCATGTCCGACTCTTTGTGACCCATGGACTATAGCCTGCCCAGCTGCTCTGTCCATGGAATTCTCCAGGCAAGAATACTGGAGTGGGTTGCCAGTCCCTTCTCCAATGTTGGCAATTCACTCATGGTTAATAACAGCAACAACAACCCCTGGCAAGTCAAAGCAACTCCTCTGCCAGTCGAGTCAGGTCCACGGGTCCCCAGCCGCAGCCTCTGGTTCAGGGGCTCGGGGGTGGCTGGAAGTATGTCTAGTAAATAGCCCTGCTTCAGTCTGGGCGGAGGGAGAATACAGAAGAAATTCCAGCCAAGGAAAAAGCCACCTCTTCCCAGATACTAGCATCTGGTATCTGGTAAGGGCAGAGAATCCTGTTCTGGAAGGAAGCATGATGCAGGAGGCAGGACCATGGCCAGGGGTGACCCAGAGAGCCCTGGACATGGGGAGCATGGAATTCCACCAAGGCCCAGGTGGGTGCCCAAGGCAATCCTGGGGTGGGGAGTTTCCCCCCAATGCCCATCCCATAGCCACCTGATGCATCACTGGCCTGCAGTCTCGGGGGACAGCCAGCCTCTCAATGCTCAGCTCAGGCAATGGTCTTCCCAAATCCTCTTTTCAGGCTGACACCCCAGAGAAATGTCCAGGGGGGAGTCTCCTTCTGGAAAGCAGGGCCGGCTTCCACAGCCTCACATGGTCCTTATTTCACGTTCCAGCTTTTCTTGCCTCAACAAATAATGATGATTACAGCCCATCTTTATTTTGTTTCATTATGTAACCCATGGCAGTTGCAAGCAAATGTAATAATGACAAACTATGACATTACACTGGGCATCAAGAATCAGGGAGTAGGAAGTTGAAGGTACTCAAGAGGGGATATAAAGGTCTTCTACAAAGTGCTGTCCAGGGTCTAGAAGGCAGGGGGGTACCACAAGTGGCCCTGTAACCATCATTGAAGGAAAGCTAATGGGGCTGGGGGAGAGGGCTTGGGAGAGGGCTTGTGGCTTCTGCCACTCTGAGGGCACCAGCCCTCAGAGGGACTGGCCAGTGGCCCCAGAGTGCCCGTCTCCACTCAGTCAACCCTGATTTTGGTGTTTTTCAGGCTCAGGAATCTCACAGGAATTTTCCTGAATCCTCGCAGAGCCCTGCACCCCCCTGGTGGGCATCTCCAGAACTGCACCCCACCGACCCCACCATGGGAGGCACTAGTAAACTGTGTGGAATTCCTGGGAGAATTCCTGCCAAGAGCTTTGGTGGATCTTCACTTCATCCTCCCATGAACCCCACAAGCTGGGTCACACTAGCCTCATTTGATTAACTGAGGGTCACGGAAGTATTTGCATCCATGAGGCTGTACCAGGAACACTTGCTTGTCCGCGGTCCATGCAAACCTTTGTTGCTGTGCACTAGGCTAGATCTTTCCAGCACTTTGCACATGTCCATTTGTATTTCTCCTGACTGCTTATGTAGCATCTCTTTTCCTTTGCCAGAGAGTCTGAACCAGGAGAGGAGGAAACTGCCCTGCTCCCCGCTGTGTCCCACCACAGACACGGGATGGGAGCTGTCAGTGTTTGTCAGTACAATGAACAGAGGCTAGAGACAGAAGGGGTGGTCTCTGCCCTCAACGGTTTTACAGCCTGATGAGGAAGGCAAACAAGGAAATAACGAGTAATTGCAAACTTCATCTGTAATGGTGGAGCCAGGGTCAGAAGCCAGTCAAGGTTAACCTGGCCCTTAACCTGTGTCACATGACCTTTTAACACGCTTAGACGTAACTATGCCATGTCCCCATCCAAGGCAGGGGTGCAAGTAGGAAGGGGTGTTGGATGGGGGAGCAGAAGAAGATGCTTTCTACCGTGTACTGTCTGGGGAAAGTTCCAGGGGTCCCTCCCACTCTTGCTCCCAAGATCATCACCTCGACCAGCAGCATCTTCGCTAGGGGACTGACTCCAGCCCGCAGTAAACGTAGTAACTTAACACTTGCTCTGCTCCCAATGGGCCCACTGAACAGCTAGGGTTCCACCAGAACCACAAGGGCAGCCCCCAGAATCTCTCTGGGGGGCGTCTTAAGGGGGCTACAGCCCCCACAAAGGCATCCAACCATGGTGCAAGAGCTGTTGAACTCAAGCGCAACCCAGCCAAAGGGCCTCATGAAGGGCACAGTAAAGACAGTGGTTTTACATCTACATGGGCCCTGAACTTCCTCCTTTGTTGTTGTTTAGTCAGTCCGGTCCCATTCTTCACACCCCATGGACTGCAGCACGCACGCCAGGCTTCCCTGTCCTCCACCATCTCTCGGAGTTTGCTCAAACTCAAGCCTATTGAGTTGGTGACGCCATGCAACCATCTCATCCTCTGTCACCCTCTTTCTCCTGCCCTCAATCTTTCCCAGCATTCGGGTCTTTTCCAATGAGTTGGCTCTTCCCATCAGGTGGCCAAAGGATTGGAGTTTCAGCTTCATCAGTCCTTCCAGTGAATATTCAGGATTGATTTCCTTTAGGATGGACTGCTTTGATCTTGCTCTACAGAATTTCCTCCTGGTGAGAGGCTAACAGGGAGGGTATGGCAGAGGCAGAAGCCAGAGCCAGACCTACGAAAGCAGAATAGAAATGCCCCCTAGTACACACACATCTGGCCTCTAAGCTCCCACCCAGGGTCCCGGGCCCCAGGGGACCACACCAGGAACCCAAGGCCAAGGACCAGAGGAGCCCAGACTCCTCTTTCTAGGGCAGGAGTGTGGCTGGCTGGCTTGGCTGTCATCTGTTCTTGAATGCTCTGGATTTTGATGCATGACGTTGGTGCCGAGGGCTGTGAACTGCCATCACCGCCCGTCACTTCCAATCAAGCCCACTCACCGCCAGCCCTACCCGGGGCTCCACTGCTGTCAGAGCACACGTGTCTGCCTCTTCAAAACTTCTTCCAGACCCAGTGGGGCAGGGTGTTGTGGGGGGCGGGGGGCAAGCCAGGGAATCAGAATGAACCTGGGTCCTTGCATCTCAGCCACGTTGGTAGCCAGACTCAGATGCCTGGTTGTATCCATCATTGCCACACAGGCCTGCAAATCTCTGCTCCTTCAGTCAGACCGTGCGAGAGGTCCTCACCCCAATCCCACATGCCAGGAGGAGGGAAGCCTGGGCCCCAGCTCCATGCTCCCCCCTCAGCCCCACCCCTGCAACATCGCCTCCCAGGGAAACCATGAGCTCTGCAGGATCAGAACTCAGAGGAAGGAGTTGCGGGTGGAGAGAGAGTACTCCTCGGGAGGGAGAGAGCCGAGGTACAGAGGTCTTCAGCCTCGCCGACCAGCCAGCGAGGACACCCACCTGCAGTCTGCAGATGAGCAGGGCCACCTGGGCTGGCAGCCGGCAGACCCAGGTTCACAGCCAGGGGGCTCTGCTCCTCACTCACTCTGTGCACCCCCTCAGTCTCCCCAGCAAAAAGTCCATAGGGCTTGAGTGTTTATTTTAAACCCCTGGGGGATGCTGGTTACAACCCGAACTTTATAGCCTCACCCTGGAGGGACCAACCTAGGAACCTGCATTTTAAACAAGTACCCCTGACGCTCTGGATGAGAAGCAGTGATGCAGGGCAGTGGAAAGAGGGAGGGAAGGTGGTGAGGCAGGGATGGAGGAGGTGAGTTGCCAGGAGACCCAGGGCCACACCCAGCCCACTCAGACAAAGCCCTAAGCTATGACGGAAAGGCCCTAAGCTCTGGTGGAAAGACAGACCAAGGCAGGTGACCCAGGCCCCACCCCGAGAGAGGTGCACCATCACCCAAGGGAGGCATAACCCTCTGCTTCCCCCTTTTCACTTCTCTATTCACTCTCCTTCTACAATGCTAACATATTCCCTCTCTGGCATTTTCTTCTCCCGATTTCAGGAAACTTTAGGAGCTCCTAAAGATGCACCCACAGGAGGTTTGCCCGGGAGGTGGGGTGGGGTGGGGGGTCTCCCATGCCCTGCCCATCAGCTCCAGTAACAAGGAAGCTGTTGCTTGCCCCACAATGAGTCACTTGGTCCCCCACCTCAGGGGGCAACTTCCAGGGGGAGACTGCCGGTGTTAAGAGTTCGGGTCTCAGATATATGCTTTAATATACAGTATTTGTTTACATTGTATATTAACGCATGCATGTGGAATCTAAAAAGAATAGTATAGGTGGTCTTATTTGTAAAGCAGAAATAGAGAAGAAATGTATGGATACCAAGGGGGAAGGGGAAGGGTGGAGGAATTGGGAGGTGTGGATTGACATATATACACTACTGATACTATGGATAGAGTAGATGACTGGTAAGAGCCTCGTGTAGAGCTCAGGGAACTCTATTCAATGCCCTGTGCTGTCCTAAATGGGAAGGAAATCCAAAAAAGAGGGGATGTATATATACATATAGCTGATTTACTTCACTGTTCAGCAGAAACTTAACTTGACATTGTAAACCAACTCTACTCAAATAAAAATTAATTTAAAAAAGGCGGGGGCACAGGTCTCAAGCCCTGATGCTTCCTAGCTGTGTGACCTTGGATGAGGTCCTGTTCTGTGCCTCAGTTTCCTCATCTGTAAATAGGGCGATGAGGAGACTAGTGTGAGCTGAGCACCTACTGTGTGCCAGGCTGTTCTAAGGGCTTTCCAGGTATGAACTCACTCAGTCCTTACACCATCCCTAGCGCGCACATGCCCACCATCTCCCCATTGTGCAGACGGGGACACCAAGACACAGAGAGGCCAGGAAAGCGTCCCCAGTCGCTGCCCAGCTCAGAAGTGCTGTGACTGATACCCTGGCTTCAGAGTCTAGGTTCCCCGTCCCCACACCCACCTTGGTCCAATCACCCGCCCCCTCCCTCAGTGACTGGAGACTAGAATGGGTGCTCAGAATCCTACTGGTGCATAATAAATGCACACGCAGTGGCAGCAATTATGACTGTTGCTGTCACTGCTTGCCCACTGCTTCTTCCAGAGTGGATGTGCAGTCTGCATGAGCCAGGGCAGGGGTCTCCCTCTCACTTCCATCTCCGTGGGGGTGGGCATCAGGGCAAGAACTGTGTGATGGGGCCTGAGGGACCCATCCCCCGGCCTCAGCTCTGCAGCACTTGGTCAAAACCGCATACCCAGGACCACACTTCTCCCGTCTCCAAGTTCTGGGCTATCTGAGCAGACGGACAAGTTGTTTCTCGACGTGGAGGGATGTTGACATTCAGTGCCAGCTTTCCCCAAGCACAAGGCTGACGTGGGGTCGGGGCAGGGGGGAGGCAAGTGGGGGGAGGTCCTCTTCAGCCTCCACGGGGTGGGGGGGGGGGGGTGAGTCTTGGCAGGCTTTCCGAAGAGCCCTGGGAGACTGTGTGGCTGCTCTAGGCAGAGGCTGCCTGCTTTCCCATCAGGAACTCTATTCTTAGGGCGCTTTCTCTTGCTTTTAACTTTGACGTCTTCCAGAAGTTACCCCGCACAAAAGCCACCCTGCCATGGCTGTAATTTACACGTCATGTCACTTGCTCAGAGCACAGTCCACCCACTCCCACCCACTCCTGCACACCACCTTCCCTTGCCCGCCCTGCGAAAAATGGTTTCTGGCATCATTCTGAGCACCATCCTTCCACTTGTTTGCCCGGAGAGAAAAAGTGAAATAAGAAATCAACAGAAGAAGGGTTGGGGTAAGGCAGTAGGGGCGGGTGGGAAACTTCAGCTACATCCAAGCTTTGGAACTTCCCAGATTCTAGGCTGGGCATCGCTTCCACTCAGAGGTCCACATTGCCATGGCAACAGCCCAGCCGTGGACCAGAGTCCCAGCCTGCCACCCCACCTGCCGCGCAGGAGCCACTTACTGTGATGGTGTTTTCCTTGCTCTGCTTTTTGCTTGGTGACGAGGATCCCAGGTTCTGGGGAGAGAGGCAAGAAACATCCTCAGAGCTGTTCTCCATATTGGACATCCTTTCCCTTTGGGTTCCCTGAAGGTGGAGGGATGGGTTAAAAGCCCCGTGCCAGGGAAGTTCGAGGATGCTCCTTCAGTTGCTGTTAACCCCTAAGTCACCATGTTCTGGGAAGGGGCAGGCAGGAGCCTTCCATGCCCCGGCTTGAAGGCGAATGGGAGGAAACCTCCAACATGAGCTCTGAGAAAACTGCTCCAAAGCAGGTCTGCCTCCTCATCTCCCCATCGGTGGCTGGGAGCGTTAACCCTTCAGCTGCCCTCTGCTGGTAAGCAGTTCTGAGTGCTGTCTCCACCTGCAGAATCTACCCGGGAGTAGAGAATTAAGGTGGATGGTGGGCCACCATCTCCTGGTACGGGATTCAGAACAAGACATTTTATTCCGAATTCCCCACCTTGTCCAACATATCACACCCCGGATCCATGCACTGTGGACTGGGGTGCTCGGCCACACCTCCGTGACTTGTCACCCTCCCTACCCCAAGAGCAGGGAGGCTGTGTTTCAGCTTCCCTTCAGACTTTGGGGTTGCCTTTTTAGGTCTTTCTTTTGCCGGCAAGAAGACCCTCGTCCCAAGGACCACTGGGCCCACAGGAGCTCAGTAGCCTGCCTCTAGTTCCTGGATGGCCCTGGAATGGAAAATTCAGGATTGCCAGCTGAAAACACCACAATGATCCTAAGAGTCTATGGCCCTGACGGGGAAGGTCAAGTCTGGGTCTTTGCTGTCCCATCAGCTGTTACATTAGGGACTCAGTGGGGTCCCTGAGCAAGACGTGGGATGTGCACTCCTGTCCTGAGCCACACGTCAAGCTGGGAATCAGGCTGGCTCCTAAGGCACTGCGACAGCATCATGTGTGTCCCGGGGCTCACAGCCTTACTCTAGTGGGATGGAAGAAACGACCTGCTAGGCCTTTACAGGGAAAGGCCCAGAAAAAGCATGGAAGGGCTTCTCTAGCAAGCCCCAGGGAGCCAACAGCTCCCATCCCCACATCCAGCACAGCCCTGGATCACTCAGCAAGACGAGTGTCTTGTCGGGGTGGGGGGAAGCCAGCCCCTGCCTCAGGAACCCAACTGCTCATCAGGCAAAATAAGGAGCTTAAGGGAGTTCCTGCCCATGGTCCCCTTACTCCTGGACTCTTCCCCGCTAGACCCACCCTCAGCCCCTAACTCCCACCCAGATCTACCATGTCCGGTAAGTGAAGTCCACTACTGAAAACTGACATCCCTGGACTGTTTAGCTTAGAGGGATCTTTAAACATCGTTGTTTCATAGATGAGAAGATGAACTCACTGCCCTTGACATCCCGTCAAGTTAACTTGGCTCTGAGCCTCAGTTTTACCTGTTGCCAATGGTCCTTAAGCTCTGGAGGCATCAGATTAGCTGAGGACCTGCCCCCTGAATCCTCCTGACCCCAGGAAGTTACTGGTATCACCATCATTGTACAGATGAGGACACCGAGGTTTGCAGACATCAATGTGCCCAAGGACACAAGGCAGGTAAACAGAGCAAACTGACACCCAAGCCCAAACGACTCTTTCCTGCCTCCCCATCCCTCCACTTAGAGATCTGGGACAATCTCTTGTTTTTCCCGGTGTCTCTGCAGGGGCCAAAGAAACATCTGTTTCCACACACACTGACTTGGGGACTGTTGTGTCTGAGGCTGTCTGGGATGATGCTGGACACAGAGGTCACCCTCCTCCGGTGGGTGACCTTACTCCGAGGGCAAGTAATAGCACTGTGAGGCAGGGGTGGGGATGTTCTAAGCGTGGGTGCAGGTCTCTGCCCTCCTAGCTATGCGGTTTTGGCTAGCGCTGCACATGGGGGTCACAGGGTCCTCCGGGTGGTCTCGTGTTCTGTCTTTGCTGCTGGTGACCTGTGCCCGTTATCTGAATGTCATAATACATAAACATCACATACAAGCATATATACACACATACTCACACACAGACACATACACCCTGCAGCCCTCCACTGAAAGGGCCCAGGTGGAACGACATCTCAGCCACGCTGAGAATAACTGCTATAACAAAGTGGTTTCTCTCATTCAAGTACTAACTAGGCCCAACCCTGCTTAGCTTCGGAGATCAGATGTGTTCAGGGTGGCATAGTTGTATTAAAAACCAGACATGGTTTTTAACACGATGCCCTGCTAAAAGGAACCCAGGCTCCTTGGAGAATCGACTAGTTCCAAAGGCCAGGTGGACCTGGAACTCCTGTGCCAGGAGGTAAAAAAAAGTGTTTGACGAATGGTGTGATATAACAAAAGGACACAGACACCAGCTCAAAGTGGCTTCCATCCCCAAATCTGGGACCACTGAAGCATTACTATGAATAATAACCTCAAAGAAATACTCCAAAATGTGGACGGAGGAGGGGCAGCATTTTTTTTTTTTTTTTTAAACAGAAGAAGGTCTATAAAATGTGTGCAAGGAATTCAAACATCACCACTGGCAAACCTTAATGTCACAGACTCAGGCCACAGTCATCATGGATGCTTGAAAAGGCTGAGAGAAAAGGTTGTTAGGAGACAGAGCGTGCACGTGGCCTGACACTATCACCTCACAGATCTTACATATATGTGTATGTGTATATGCATATATTTGCTGCTGCTGCTTAGTTGCCAAGTTGCGTTCGACTCTTTGTGACCCCATGGACTGTAGCCCACCAGGCTCCTCTGTTCATGGAATTCTCCAGGCAAGAATACTGGAGTGGGTTGCCATTTCCTCCTCTAGGGGATCTTTCTGACCCAGGGATTAAACCCAGGTCTCCTGCTTAAGTTAAATGATTGGTCCATTGTTCCCTTATAATAGTCATTCTGCTCTTACAAATGCTTACAAATGTCCATAACAAAAGTTTGGTTTTTTGTTTTTGTTTTTTAAAATTCCTCTTTCCTATGCTTCTAGAAGGTTTTCTCCTCTTTTTTTTTAAACCTCTCCCCAGTCTGGTTTCCTGGCCTCACCTGGGCTGCTTGGCTGGCACTGTAAGGACCCATCAAGGGTGGTGACAGATGAGGCAGTGCCTGTGAGACCATGGCTGGTCATTCCCAGATGATTCCATGGGCCCATGGCTCTGTGATGTTTTCCGAGCCTGACCTCCTTGCATGTGAAGAATATGGCTCCCACACCCTCAGCTGGTAGAACCCAGTGTGAAACCTCTCAGGGGCTCCAGCACTATTAAGACAAAACCCAAGCTCCTCAAAACAGCCTTGAGGACTTCTCTGGCCTCCTCTTTTGCCTTCTCCACACTTGCTAACACAGTAAACCATAGTCCCTCTTGGCCTCGATGGCTTTTTCAAAATCATTGCCTCTAAGCATCCACATATGCTGTTCCCTCCACCTGGATTGCTGTTTCCCTACCATCATTCTCGACCAAGCTAAACCTCTGCTGATTTTTCCAGTCTCAGCTTTTATTAAAGAGCCCATCTCCAAACATTTCCACCACCACTTGGTCAGGTCTTTAGAGTACACACTCCCCTCCAGCCCCATCACTGCCAATATGAAATCAACATTTGTCTCTCTCCAGCCCCAGCTATTAACCTCTATCAAGTGGAAGTGTTAGTCACTCGTCATGTTTGACTCTTTGTGACCCCCCACGGACTATAGCCCACCCAGTTCCTCTGTCCGTAGGATTTTCCAGGCAAGAATACGGGAGTGTGTAACCATTTCCTTCTCCAGGGGATCTTCTTAATCCAGGGATTGAACTTGGGTCTCCTGCATTGCAGGCAGATTCTTTACCATCTGAAACACCAGGGAAGCCCTAACCTTGACAAGACAAGGGCTTTATCTGTCTATGACTCAGTGCCTGGCAAAGAAATACATGTTCAATAGAACATGAGCTATTTACCAAGCAGGGAAGGAGGAGCCCCATTGAGTAAATGAGATCTCAGAATCTCACCTCTTCCTTCATCAGACACTATCTCCTCCAACAGGTCCCTTAAGCTTTCAAGCTCTTGGTTCCACTCCCTTTCCTCTCTTCTGCATCTAAAGATAACCTTCCTGGGGAACAGTTCATGGAAAGCTAAAACAGTTGGAAAGTGAGCCACAAGAGTCTAGGCTCTGGTGGGCACGTTCCTTGCCTTCCTGCACAGGGGTCAGAGGGGGCTAAAATCACTGTAGCCCTGGCAGGCAGGCAGGCAGGGGACAGGCTCGGATGTGCTTCTGCCAAGGCCAGCATGACTATTCTCAGTCTCTGATCCCCTAACCTCCCATCAAGTGGGTCCCCTGCATCCATCACCCACGTAGCTCGCCCCAGGGCTGCATACTTGCAAACCTCCACCGGGTGGCACCAGATTACCACCACCTATGCCCAGCCTTCCAGGTCTCATGGAGCTAGGGGTGGGAGGAATGGGTGGGCACCCTCGAGGGCTGCAGGGCACCCAGCCACTCAGTTCCACCCATGATGGTACAGACACATTTCTGGTTTCCATGAAGATTACACATGCCCCCCCACCTGCCCAACATTCTAATTTTCTTAACTTTCTCAAGGAGGGGCAGCCAACAGGCAGTAGTAAAAGGGCACAAGAGAGGTGTGACAAGGTGCTGTATCTACCCTGACCCAACATCTCAAATGGCCATGTGTTCATTCCTTCATTTACTCACTCACTCATTCATTCATTCACTCTTTCAGTATTGCAGCGTGCTTTATCTGTCAAAGCCACTCAGTCACGTCCAACTCTGTGACCCCACTGACTGTAAACCATCAGGCTTCTCTGTCCATGGAATATTCCAGGCAAGAATACTGGAGTGGGTTGTCATGCCCTCTTCCAGGGGACCTTTCTGACTCAGGGATCGAACCCATATCTCTAGCCTCTCCTGCATTGGCAGGTGGATTCTTTACCACTGTGCCACCAGTAATATTATTAGGTGATAATTGTCACTAATTATAGTTGACAGCCTGGGATGGGGGAGTAAACACTGAGCTTGCTGAAGTGCGCTTATACATATTCTGAGGACCATTTATCGGTAGCGCTCTCTGTAAATACCAACCCTTCTTAACCTATTTCTATGACTCTTCTCTGATGCCTTTGTGGACAGCCAGCTCTTCAGGAACATGAACACTTTCACAGCCTAACAGGCTAACGTTCTACCTTACTGTGCTGCAAACTGGTGGACACACGTTTTGTTCTCTCTACGTGCTGCACTATTTATTTTTGTTTTCTGATGATACCTCACCTTCTGAATGTTACCATCCAAAAAAGGAATACATGGGACTCCATCTGTCCTGAAACAGCGCTCAGGCGGGATCTTTGGAGCTGACCTTTCCTGAATCCCCAACACCTCACCTCTAACTCTTTGTTTCTTAGGTCTCATTGTATCTGCCGTCTATAAAAGTAAAACGTGTTTATTTTAGAAAATTTTAAAAATACTTAAAAGTCTAAAGAAAATAAACATCACCTTCGACTGAAGTTTCTCAACCTCAGCACCCTTCATCTTTTCTATCTGGCTAATTCTTTGTTGTGGGGCTGCCCTGCACCTTACTTAGTAATAGCTCTGGTCCCACTGACCAGATGCCAGTGACACCCCCTGCCCAGCTGTGACAACCAAAATATCCAAACACTGGCAAATGTCCCCTGACTGAGAACGGGACAGAAATACCAATGTTTGGGTTTATTTTTTCATCCAGTCACATGTCTTCATATATGGGTAGATTTCCTTCTCCCAAACAAGATGGACCATAAATGCAGCTTTGGGACTTCCCGGATGGCTCAGCAGGTAAAGAATCCGCTTGCAATGCAGGAGACAGACAGGAGATGCACGTTTGATCCCTGAGCCCAAGGCTCAGCCTCCTAAGACAAGAACATAATTAGGTTTCTGAGGTTTCTTGCCCCATATACCCTGGTCGGACGACCGATTTGCACGCCAGGACCGCTACGGGCCTCCAATGGAGTTTCCTCTGGCTTCGCCCCGCGCAGGCATAGCTCATCATGTTTTGGGTCCTAACACGTGCTCCCCTGGAGGAGGAAATGGCAACCCACTCCAGTACTCTTGCCTGGGAAATCCCATTGATAGAGGAGCCTGGTGGGCTACAGTCCATGGGCTCTCCAAAGAGCTGGACACGACTGAGCAACTGAACATACATACATACATGCAGTTTCGTTCTGCTTTTTGCATTCACTATTATGGTCTCTGCATTTTCTTAAATCAGTACATTTTCTCCAGAAGAATGTGTTTTCATGGCTGCATGGTACTGTTGGCCAGACAGACGTTCAGGGCCGTTATCCATTTTACCCATCCGCTGTTACTGGACAGTTAGGCTGGGTCAAGGGCTGTATGCCTGAGTGAACAGCTTTACACAGATCAGAATCCCTGCGTGTATTCCAAGAACAGATGCCTGGAGGGAAATTCCTGGGTCAAGGTCTTACAGCAACACAAGGTCCAACCAGCTTCCCAGGAGGTTATATGGATCAGGATACATGTTGCTTTAAATGATTAAGCAACAACTTGAGAGTGTTTCGGGATGGGGGAGTCATGTGTCATTAGAGAAGGAAAGAAGAATGACGGGGGAGGGGAGGGGCGGAGGGGACTGTTTCCAATATCCTTCCTTGGTGCCTCTCTAGTTGCTGAGAAACCACGGCAGAACTTGGGTTGACGTCTCAAGAAAACAGTCTGCAGTTGGGTGGCATATGAGCTTCATTTGGAGCAGACCGACAGGCTGTGTTGAGAGGGGGGCTCTGCAGGAGGCACAGCGCAGGGCTGTGATGTGTGCTGTGAGCAGAGGATGCAGGGGACACACACGTGCTGCTCCAGCCAACTGTGCCCGGATGCTTGCCTGTCATCACAGGGTCCCCCACCTGAGGCAGCAGCAGCCCCTGGGGGCTCCTTAGAAACAGAGAACCTCAGGCCCCTCCCCAGACCTCCTGAATCAGAATCTGCATTCTAACAGGAGGCCTGGGGTGATTCGTCCATCCGTCAATACGTATGGGGCCTCGCCTCACCCTGATGTCCCGATTCTCCTCCAGAGTTTGAACTGAACGGACCTGAGCCCAAGGCTCAGCCTCCTAAGACAAGAACATAATTAGGTTTCTGAGGTTTCTTGCCCCATATACCCTGGTCGGACGACCGATTTGCACGCCAGGACCGCTACGGGCCTCCAATGGAGTTTCCTCTGGCTTCGCCCCGCGCAGGCATAGCTCATCATGTTTTGGGTCCTAACACGTGCTCTCATGCCCCTCTCGCCTGCATTTCAGCTAAGTGTCACACTGGAGCCGCTGTGACCACAGGTCTTTCCTTTAGGGACCAGCACACAGAACCCACTGCTGCTGACAACAAGCAACTATTGTTATCACATCACCACCACCACCATCCTTGGGGCCTGGCATCTTAACTCCTGAAAGGGTTGGTTTGGAGGCTCCTGCTTAAGGACATCTTGTGGATAATACATGGATGGACCACATAAGACCTGTCCCCGGTTCCTTAGACAGAGCTTAAGGCCACTGGAAGAATCTGGCATCAAGTCTGGTCTGACCACCTGGTAATCGTGTCAACCTGCTTGAGTCACTTATCTGGTCTGGGACTCTATGACTGCATCTGTAACATGGGAAGAGTACTACACCTCTTTCCTACATTTGCACAAGTTTCGGCTGAGATGACACATGGGAACACAGGTTGGGAATCTTAAAACACACTCCCATGTCCTTCTACCCCACAGCTGCCCCTCTCTGGATGATGAGATGTGACAAAATGTTTGACTCAGTTCCACCCTGGGTGAAGTCTGAGGGTGGGAAAGTGCCAAGCAGAGAAGGAAAATGGCCTGGACTCACCCGTATTCTTAAAGTGTTGGGAAATCTGGACTCATTAGGAATCCAGACAGCAGGATGGAACCTTCTGCCCCAACACACAGAGGTTATAATCTCATCACTGTCAACCCATCAAAAGCATCCTCAACTTCCAGAGACTTCCAAGGCAGTCCAGTGGTTAAGACTCCACATATCCACTGCAGGTTCGGGTTCAATCCCTGGTTGGTGTACTAAGATCCCTCAAGCCGTGTGACTTGGGTCAAAGGAAAAAAGAAAAAAACCGACTATCTTCAACTTCTAGAGAAAACCAAACCATAATCACACCAGCTCTCTTGCAATCATGGTACATTGGAATGACCTGGATACCAACCTCTTCCTACCTGGGGCAGGACTGGGCTGTAGCTACCTACCTGGACCCCTACAGTGTCCCCATTCTAATGACGCCTCCCTGGACCGACCTAAGGGCTGCCCCTACCTCCCGGAACAGGGCCCCTTACCTGGGAATCACCGGTGGATTTTCGGACACTCATGTGGGCAGTCTCGGGAGGGTGCGCTGGGGTCCCTGACGTGTGGTATCCATTCACTGCGGGGACAGAAACACCGCTCAGATGCTGCTGTGCTGGCCACAGACAGGCCCCTCCGACCTTGCAGACCACAGGGGCAGCTGGGCCCCTTCTCCCACCTCATTGTCTGCCTCTGAGGGGTCTTGCACAGCCAGGACCACCTCTCTGGATCTCACTCCTATCTGCGGGGCTGGAGATGGGTTGAGAGCATCTCCCAAGCCCCAGCCCCCAACTAACCAATCTCCTGGGGGACCTTTTTGAACCAAAGAAAAGAAAGATGCTCAGTAGGAAGAGAGGCATCACAGTCCAACAATCATCGCCAAAAATAACCTCATCAGCCGTGGTCACTGGTGCGGATCAAGGGTCCAATCTCTCTCTAGAGTCAGGTGGGGACACCCCCACTCTCCTGCAAATCACCGCCCCCCCCCCCCCCCAACAACTCCCCACCCAAGGACTTCCTCCCTGAGGGCCTCCTTCCCCTCACCCACTGGAATGTCAGTTTAATGACAAGAGAACTGGCCTCACGGGTTTCTAGGAAATTTGGCTTTGCTAATTAAGAGTTAGGGGATCATATGACAGCCTTCATGAGTCCTGGTTTTGCTAAAATTAAGACAAAAAAATATTCAAGGCTCTAAAAGTCTATCCCTATGACACTCACTCATGCTCCCAACATGAACTGATACTCCTGCTCTTCAAAGGAGGATGGAGAGTCCGGTCTGTAGTATTTGCCAATTTCTATGGCCTCAAGCCTCCCAGGGGAGCCTATTGAAGCCCCCAACACTGCTGCCTGGTCCTGACATCACACATACACACTGAGGCTCACGCATCCTCAGTTCCCAGAGGCAGCCTTGCCCTCTCATGGATACAGTTAGTGAAGCCTCAGGTTCTCCATCTGTAAAATGGGACCACTTCTACCTAGTCTCCAAACCTATTCTGTTGCGATGAACATCCACACCTGCAGCAGGGATCCGTTAAATTATAGAGCACTTCATGAAGAGAATAGATGAACTCTCTTTTCACGAAGTTCCTTAATCTAGTGGTCTTGAGCCCCAAGCTTGTATGATCTCTGGACACCAGGAAAGCCATCTTCCTGATGCCCCAGGGTTTGGAGGGTTTGCTACAACACACATAGCAGGTCGGCCTGAAGAAAGATGGACACAGTGATGTCCACTCGTGGGTCTTGTTGCCAGCACCCAACAGAGAGGGAGGAGGTAAAGGAGGAGGGACTAAAGTTATTACCTTTCGCCCATTCTCAGGGCAAGGGCCAGGGGCAAGCAATGGGGTGTGAAGGCCACGCCATGGAGAGGCCTTTTCATGCCAGGGGTGTGTCCCCCATTCTCCATCAACTGCAGGGGAACATTCAGGGCACCTGTGAGCAGAGGTGCACCCAGCAGATTCCTGGGGTAACTGGGTCTCTCCTGATCTGACAGTTGGCTGGATACTCTGGAAGAAGGGTGGGCACAGATGCACCAGGACAATGAAACACTGGCCACACAGCTGGGGCCCAGGGCAGTGGCTTAGGACACAAGAGGAAACAAGTTAGTTTCACATGGCCAACCATGCTCCTGGTCTACACTCAGGGCCCTCAAGAAGCTGCTGATTCTACCCAAGAGTCCTCTAGGTAAAAGGCAGGGGTGGGGGGTAGGATTCCAAGGGCATCACTGAACACTGGGGCCTCAGAGGAGAACCTACTCAGGATGGCACAGGCCGTAGCTGCAACGGCACACTTAGACTGGATAGATAAATACTACTTGTGAGGCAGTCATAACACTCAAGAAATGTAACTTCTCAAGGAGCACAGCACTGAAATGGACAAAATGCAAATGCTGGAGAATTTGAAGACAACAGGAGGAAACCTTAATACTGCTTTCAGTCTAAGACTGATTTCGTGGACAAAAGTCAGGATGTGGAATGTCTCAGTGATTTAATTTAAAAGGCTGATTGAACTAGATGGATTAAATATCATACCCTATAAACAGAGATAATCTCTTTTTACTGAGAAGCCATGGTACATTAAAAATGTTGGGCCTACTTAAGCCATAAATAAAGTATCAATAAATTGCAAAAGGCATAAATAACACAAGACATATTCTTTGACTGGAAAGCAATAAAAGTAGATAGAAATAATGAAAGAACAAATAGACAAGGTCCCTATCTCTCCCCCTACCCTGACCCCAGAAGCTTGGACATTTAAGAGAATGCCCTCTTAAAAAATAATCTCAGGTCAAAGAGCAATTTCAAACTATAATTACACAATATTTTGAAAATAATGAGAAAGAACATATCAAAACAAATGGGAAGGGGCCTGAATTATATTTGGAGGAAAATTCATTGCCTTAATTATTGCATTACCAAGGCCAAGAGAATAAAAATAAATGGACTAAACATTCAACTCAAGAATTTAGAAAAAAATTTAAAAGCCAATAAAATTAATCCAAGGAAAACATGAGAAAAGGATATAAATATGGTACGAGAAATTAGTAAGCTAGGAGACAGGATAATATTAGCAACTCTGGTTGTTTGAGGGGTTGAGGGGTAGAGAATGACAAAGATAAAAAAGGCAGATCAGCCTAATTTGAGAGTGAAAGAAGACACAAATGCATAGAATCGGGAATTAGAGGGCAAACAGAAACTTTTTTTAATGCAAGAGATTTGATCTATAGTTCTATGCTAATAAATATAAAACTTTCCATAAGATTCAAATGATCAAAATGATTTCAAAGGATACCAGAAACACCAAAATGAGTAAAACATTTGAAAAAGGACCTCCCTGTCAAAAGACATCAGATCCAGATGGTTTTATAGGCAAAGTCATTCAAACTCATTAAAGAAATATATAGGCCCACACTGTACAGTATTGATATACCTGGTGACTTTCTCAATTTATTCTACAAAGACAGCATTGCCCTGATCCTAAAATCCACCAAGGACAAGAACAAAAATGGAACCACAGTTCAGTTGACTACGAAAATGAATATGAAAGCTCTTACCTGAGCAGGCCTTAGTTTAGAAGCAGTCACTACCTTTAATGCTAAGGATCCTTGTAACCCAAGGTGGTCCCCATCTTCTTGAGGGCAGGCTTTCTGATCCCCGCTTTCTCCCACCACAGCACCCCCAAAAGTGCACCCTCAACAAGCCATTCTCCTGCCTGTAGCCTCCCCCAGACTGGTGGCCCCCATGCTAACAGCAGCCGGGAACCATCTAATGCAATGGCATTTGCCCCTAATCCATCCCCTTGTTCTCACTTCAGTTCTGGCTTGTCAGCGGTTGGCTAATTACCGCTCATGTCAAAACAATTACTGGGAAAGAAAAACTAATTTTCCATTCAACCATTTCTCCCCATACAGCACCTCTCCCCTGACACCCTGTCTCACTGCATTTTATTCCAACAGTCCCCGCACCTTTGGAAAAGTCATCCTTGGGGACCTGAACCGTTACAGCTCGCCCGAGATGGTCCCGATGGGCAACCGCCATGCCGCTGGGCCCCCCGGCTTACTGAGGGTGAGGGCAAAGCTGAACACGGCCAGAGGTGGGTGCTTTAGAGGGCTCCAGCCTCCCAGGGGTAAAAATGAAATAAAATATAGTCCAGGATCACTCATAACCATAAGGACCAAAATTCAGTTGGGGATACAAGAAAAAACATATATTAAATACCAAATTCAGCTGTTTTAAGAAAAGGGAACAGAAAGCTCTATCTAGTAACTTTAGTAACTTCAAATAAAATAGAAACACACACACACATTTCATTCCTCTTTATGGGAAGTTAAACAAAGCGAGGGCTTGGGAGATAAACAATGAGAGAAGGGGGCATATAATTTGTAGAAAGGAGAAGTCATTTGCTGGTGGAGGGGTGGAAAAAGAAACGGAAATAAGACCAACAGAGAATTGCCAGCATCGTCTGCGGCCCAGAACTCACCCCCTCCCTATAACTCTGACTCCATTCCCCAATTCCAATTTGCCATGTAAGATAGTATATCCTCCAAGCCCCAATGCCCAGGTCCTGTTCTCTAAAACACCCTAAAGGTAAGACTTAACTCTTCCAAACAAGAAAACCAGCCCTGGACACCTCCTGCGGGTGTGGCTCATCTCCCTTTTTTCTGGAATAAACAAGTAACTTCTTTCCCCAATGTAAAGACATCTGGGAAGCCCCTGTTCTGGAAATCCTTCTCGCCTCACTCCTATGACATCTGAACTCGGAGGAACAAGGTATCTCCCCAGGCACATGACAACAACCAATTCCGCAGGACATTCTTTGTAAGTGACCCGCAGTGAAAGTAAAGGGCAGGATCTGATGGTAGGCCTTTTAAAAATATGCCGATGTGCTCTGTGAATCTCAGTCAAGGCAGCAGCATGGCAGTCCCAAGCTTACAAGGACAAAGAACCAGGATGGGGGTGGGGGTGGGGCGCCAGGAAAGCAGAGGTGCTGCCATGGAACCCACTTTGGGAAACGCAGCTGGAGCTGTGGGAAAGTAGGTTTTAAGTCAGGTTACCAAGGCAAACACCCGTGCCAGATGGGTGGGTACCATCCCTGCCTCGCTGCCCCACTATGCCCTGTGTGGCCTTAAAAGGATGCTCTTCATCGTATTCACCTTCCCAGGTGTGTGCCCATCGGCCAGGTCTGCCTAGGGGAGAGGTTTTACATGTATAGCCCTCTGGTCTGGAAATCGTTCTGTTCTTGACACTTCTGTCTGACTACCAGTTCCCACTGCCTCCCTGGTTGTCTAAGATGTAAACTGTATTCCCCCAAAGAGAATTCACAATCTATGTGTCTATGGATGTGAAAGGTTGGAAATTTGAGTCTATTGTCCTGGTTATCAAAGGTTAAACAGGGCTTTGCAAGGGCCCCCAGGAAAGGAAGGCCAACAGGAGTGTGTTTCTCAAGGTGGCGCCCCATGCCCTTCCCCTGGGGTCAACAGTGATTCCTAGCTGAGAGCCACGGAAGCGTGCTGAGTCTGGCAGCTTATAATTCTGCAGCCGGCCAGGGTCTCTGCTTGCGCTTATGTGGGAGGAAACAGCTGGCTGGGGCTTCCTGATCTGGAGAAGATGTGTTGGGGATGAGGCCTGGGTTCTGAAGCCCCTTTCCTGGGGCGCTCTGCTCACGGGGTGCACAGCTGTCTGCATGTACTCCAGACTCAAAGGTGGGCCCTCCCTCCTTTGATCAACAACAGACCTCACTCCCTTCCCTGCAATCTGGCTTTCCTCGGCTGCTGGAGGCAGGCTGCTTGTCCAAGCATGACTCCTCAGCAGAGTCAAGTCCCAGGTCGGGCAAAGCCAGCATCTGAACCCAGGCTTCCCAATACTCCCACTCCCAGGGCAGCTCAATAAGAGATAGATTTCCTCCATCCCTAAGAGAAACACAATGCAAGTTCAACCCACGTCTGTCCAGGCCTAGAAGCTCAGAAAGGAATTTACTCTCCATGCCTGCCTGCTCTGTCATCTGACAGGGCAGCCACCAGTCACAGGTGGCTATTCAAATTCTAACACGTTAAGTTTAAATATAATCCAAATGCAGGGTGGTACCCAGGATGGGATCCCAGAACAGGAGGAGGCCAACACTGAAAAAGTTGGTGAAGTCAAATGAAATTCAGACTAGTTAATAACACTGTATTACCTTGATTTCTTAGTTTTGATAAATGGACTGACGTTAGGTAATGTAACATTAACATTAGGGGAGGGACTTCCCCAGAAGTTCAGTGGTTAAGACTCCACCTTCCAATGCAGGGTGCGTGGGTTCCATCCCTGGTTGGGGATCTAAGATCCCACATGCCATGTGGTGTGGCCACAAAAAATAAAAAATAAAAATTACGGGAAACTGAGTACAGGCTATATAATAATTCTCTGTACTGTCTTCACAATTTTCTTTTGTAAGCCTAAAATTATTCTAGAACTTGAAAAGTACTAAGTTAAATAAAATGAAAACTTCATTCTTCAGGCAGAGCAGATACATTTCAAGTATTCGGGAGCCACATGTGGTCAATGGCTACCATACTAGGCAGGGTAGAGACAGAACATTTCCGTTAGTGCAGAAAGTTCTAGAGGACAGAACTAGTCTGTCCTGGCATCCATTGGACCCAGCAACTCATACCTGAAATTCCCAGAACTTCATTTTTCACTTGTGTTTTTCTTTCCATCTGCCTATTACTATTTCTCTCCATATAAATCATTACTGCTGCATGGCATGTTAAACCAGCCCAAAGATGGTTTTTAATACATGCAGTAGTTACTGAACAGAGCCTTCGGTATTCTGTTGGGGTTTCAAGCTGACTTACATGGACCCCACCGGGAAACCCTGGCATTAAATGCTTCTAATAAAGTTACTGAATAAACACAGCTCCCACTGTGATCTGAGAGGAGGCCACACAGCGAAAGTCTTGGGGCCAGCGCTGACTCAAAGTAGCCCCCAACATTCCAAGGGTGGCGTCCAGATTGTGGGGGGTGGGTACTGGGTGTGTTTCAGGCCTCTCTCCCCAGCTATAACCCAGCTGTGCTTCAGGCATCTGACAAACCTGCACTAAGAAGAACGAACTGGCCCTGTCCATAGTGGTCCTTCCAATCCTCTTTAGAAGCTCAACTCAAGGGTAAACCTGAGGGAATCCCCTGGCAATTCCAGTGGCTAGGATTCTGGGCTTTCACTGCCGGGGGCATGGGTTCGATCCCTGGTCGAGGATATAAGATCCTGCAAACCAAGTGGTGTGGCCAAAAGAAAAAAAGTAAACCTGAGCCCCATGGTCGCCTCCACCCCTCTGCCTCCTTGAAGGGGCATTATCTAAGCTTGGCTTGGCTGGGTTCACTTGTGGTTCCCACCTATATTCTTCCTGTTTTTCCATGATCTTTAGAACAACCATATGGGATGCTTGTAGTCAGTAAACGTGATTATGTTTTCCTTCTACATCATCCTTATGCCCCCACCCACCTTGCAGGTAACCCCCAACCCCATCACTGCTAACCAAGAGCTGCCCAGTGGCTTCAAGTAGGCAGCTTCCTAGAAAGACAAGACACCTCCACTGTTTTTCAGCCCCACCCCAGCCCTCACACTCAGAAGGAAATCCCAACAACACCTTCCTCTGGACCCTGACTCCCCTCCCCCATCACCTACCACCCTTCTTCTTGTCCCCCATCCTCCAGTCACACTGGTCTGCTTTCCATTCACAAATATGCCAAGGTCAGTCACTTCCACCCCAGGGCCTTTGCACCAGCTGTCCCCTGGCCCAGAACAACCTAACACCACCCTCCACACATGCTGTCTCCACGTCTTTAAAGCTTGACCTAAAGTGAGGCTGCCCCTGATGCCCCACTCATATGCTCTGTCCTGCTGACCATCTGATCAAGTTGGACCATCTGATCAAGTTCAGGTTTGCTGGTTTATCCAACTTTCCCATTAGAATGTAGCTCCTGGTACCAGGGACCCCACAAGTCTGGCTTGCCTAAGGATGTACCCCCAGTACTGAAAACAACGTCTGCACACTTTTTGAATGGAAAGGCTTCAACTCCATCACTGCTGCTCTGCAGAAGCAGGAGCAGAACAAAAGGGGCTTCAATCCAGGGCCCTGAGTGGTCTCCAGGCGAGGCGCCCACAGCCCCAGGAACCCGAGGATGGGGATGGTCAGCTTTTGAAGCAACCTCATGTCTTCATCAAGTCTGTTTCTTTCTCCACAATAAAATTCAATCTCCTGAAAGCTGCTTATAAAAGTGAAGGAAAGAATGGCTGGGAAAATCCTGGTGCTGCTCCCTTGTAGGGAGAAACACCAACCTAGCTATTCCTTTATTTTTCAAGATTCTATTTAAAAACCAGAAGAGAAGATGTCAGGTTATCACAGATCCTCCCCTAGCTTCACTGGTGGGTTCTCTTCTCTTCCACCCCAGAGCCCGGATGGAGATTTGACGCATGTGTTCACGCCCCAGGGTAGAAAGGACCACAAACCACAACCATGGAGAGCTGAACAGAACCTCAGCCACGTCTTCCTCCCGTTTATAAGTGGGCAAAGTGAGGCCTGGCAAAGAGCAGGGATGTGCCTGAGGCCTCAATCTAAGGAGCTGCAATGTCACAAATCTAAGATATCACTGGTAGTTAGAGACACCCTTATTTTAAGTCTAGTGAGAAAGAAAAAAAAAAGGATGCTTCCAATTAGACTAGGACACATCATTGATTTCCAAGATATTAAAACTAGAAAATAAAACGTGGGTCTGAGGACTTCTCTGATGGTCTAGTGGCTAATACTCCGCACTCCCACTGCAGGGGGTGCGGGTTTCATCCTTGGTCAGGAAGATCCCACACACCACGGTCAAAACAATTAATTTATTAAATAAAAGTGCTATCTTCAAACAAATCTTAAAAACAAAACCAACCCAAAAATGTGGGTCTGAGAATCCAGAGCTGGGGTCCTGCATGTTTTGTGGCTGCTTCTCATTGTCATAGGCTGTGGTCCATCGTCTGACCCCCGAGTGGTGCTGAGCTGAGGTTCTGAGTCCTTCTAGAACAGAGCTTCTGAGCCCGGTACTGCTGACATGCATGGCTGCACAGCCCTTTGGTTGAGCGGCATCCCTGGCCTCTCCCCATTAGATGTCTGTAGCACCGCCCCCTACTGGTGACATCCAAGAATGTCCCCTGGAAGGCAAAATCACCCCTGAGGTGAGCACCACTACGGAGCCAGAGCAGAGAAACCAGAGAAGAAGCCAGAGCCAGAGAAGCTTAAGTATGATGTGGACAAACACACACAAGGACAGAAACACCAAGTTAAACGGGGTCCAGTCCAGGCATTCTCCAAGCTGATGTGTGATCTCCAAAGGTGGGGAGAGGAGGCAGGACTTCCAACTCTATTTGATTACAAAGCCCTTTCTGGCAGAGACCTGGGATCCCAGGGACATGGGAAGGAGGTGCCCCGGGCCCCCGGGGGTTGAGGCAGAGGAGGGAAGTCGGGGGCCACACTCTCTGTCTAAAGCCCTGCCCACCCTGGCGATTCTCCCTGGATCTGAGCCTCGCCCACCGTTCTGGGCCCCTCAGAGCCCAGGCACCCTGTGCAGTGCTCCTCCCAACTCTCCTTCTGGGGGATGGCTCTGGCCCCAGCAAAGAGGGGACAGGATGCTTCTGAGGACGGTGCGATGGGCAGCAGGCTTCGGAGAGCTGACCGCACTGACCTAAAGGGCAAGCTTCCCACACTGGCTCTGGCAGTCCCGTGTAGCCGGCTGTGCAGGGTCATCACCTGTCACTCACACACCCCGGCCTCTCCCTGCCGATGGCACGTCCCTGTCCTGCTCCGAGGACCTCCACCGTGGTCGGAAAAGACAGCTGGGTTTTCTCTCTAGTGTCTGGGTGGCCTAGAGCCAGCCAGGATAGAGGGCCACACCTCACAGTATTCACACCAGCATTTCTATTGTTAAAAAAACACAAGAACAGCAACAAAAGACAAGGCAGCGTGCCGGGAAATGCCTACCGTCATATGACCGCTAGGAAGGCTAACTGGCCCCATTTCTGGGGACTCGGTCTGAGAATGTAGCCCTGGCTGCATCCCCAGGAAACCAGGAGGAAATGCCCCATTTTCCTGCCCCATAGGGGGTTCCTTCTTAAATTTTTTAGGTTAAAAAAAAAAGTGTGTGTGTGTATACACGCATATATACACAAAATTATAAATAAAAACATTTTAAAAGTCTAGAAGAACTTTCCATGAAAAGCAGCCCCCCACCCCTTCTCTCAGGCCTCAGTTGATTCTCCAGGTCTATTCTGCCACCACTTCGGTTCTGCATTCTGCTGATGGTAATCTTTACCTGTGTGCCTGCTAAGTTGCTCAGTCATGTCCGAGTCTGCAACCCCATGGACTATACAGCCCCCTAGGCTTCTCTGTCCATAGGATTCTCCAGGCAACAATACTGGAGTGGGTGGCCATGCCCTTCTCCAGCGGATCTTCCAGACCCAGGGACTGAATCTGTGTCTCTCACGTCTCCTGCACTGGCAGGTGGGTTCTTTACCACGAGCGCCAACAGGGAAGCCCGGCAACCTTCACTAAATAATGCACTGGCATCAGATTTTGATTTCTCAGTGGTGGAGAAGACCTAAAGATGCCCTGCTAGGAGTAAACGTCTGCCTCCTTAACTTCTACCCCTTGATGTCTTCTGAAACCACGTGGAGCGAGTCTGCTGCTGCTCAGGTCCCCACGCTGGCAGACAGGTAAGAGCTCTGCTGCCTCACCTCACCCAGCCATCCCCCTCCTCCAAGCACCCGAGGGGAGTGAGAGAGACCAGAGCTGCAGCTGGCACTGCCAGGGTGAAACCATCCCACAGGGCAACAGCCTACGGGGCCTCCGAGCCCTCGAGACCCCTCCCGGGTTTGGCCCATGAGATCCACAGCCGGGTTTCAGATCCAGGCTCCAGAGGCTTGGCCTCTCCCGTGAAGGTGTGAGTGGGTGTGGTCCATCCCGATGCCCCGAGATAGCACGTGGACAGTACCTGTTGGAGGCAGAGAGCTCCTGTGAGGGCCAGGGCTGGCTGGAATCCCAGAAGAACTGCTGGGACGCTCCCAGGTGGTCTCTGGTCAAAGAAAGAAGAAAAAAGAAAATCGTATTGAGAATTTCCTAGGGCAGAAGCTCTGAGTGTCGCAGAGCAGCAATGGGTCACCTGCCTCTCTGATCCCAGGAAGCTGGAGTCTGCCTTCTGCTCCCATATAATTGCCTCTCCTGCCCCCCAGGGCAACAAAGCTTCTCTTTATTGGGGACGCTTCTCCATGAAGCTGGGACCAGAAGGTGGCCTTCTGGTTGGGACCCTCTGAAACAGTTCCTAATGCCCCTCCCTTCCCCCCTCACACATCTCCACTTCAGTTCCTTATCCTGGAACCCCAGCTGCCAAATGCTCATCACTCCCCAGATGCCCACTGTCATCTGAAACCCCAAAGCTCAGAGGAAGGAGCCCTGGGTCTGGACAGAGACCCACGTTCTGTGTCCTATGAAGGTGACTTCCTTCCTGCTTCTCCAATTCCACACCTTGTGTGAATTATAGCTGCTGTGTTTGATCACACATTTCTCTCTCCTCCCATGCCCAGCCAGAAATAAAGCTAATATTGCAGCTATATGATCAGCCCCCAAATGCTACTTTACCCATTTCACAGCTGTGAGCAGAGACTTCTCATTAAGTTATCTACTGATAAAAGCAATGCCTTCTTGGGACTTCCCTGGAGGTCCAGTGGTTAAGAATCTGCCTTCCAATGCAGGGGACACGGGTTCAATCCCTGGTTGGGGAACTAAGACCCCCACATGCTGCAGTGAACCCTGAACTCTGCAACTACGGAGCTGGACTTCTGTGGGCATCTTTCCAAAACAATGAAACGACCCAACAACACAGCGGCTGTGAGTCGCTTAGTTGTGTCTGACTCCGCGACCTCTATGGACTGTAGCCGGCTGGGCTCCTCTGTCCATGCGATTTCCTAGGCAAGAATACTGGAGTGGGTTGCTGTTTCCTTCTCCAGGGGATCTTCCTGACCCAGGGATTGAACCTGGGTCTCCTGCATTGCAGGCAGATTCTTTACCATCTGAGCCACCGAGTAAAAGCAGTGAGCCTAGAGCCAGATGCCTGGGTCTGAACTAGCTCTGCCCCTCATTACCAGTTTGATCTCCACCAAGCTCATTGTACCCCTGGTGCCTTAGTTTCCTCCTCTGTAAAATGAGACCAAGAATGGCATCCACCCAAGACAGCCGCTGTGTTCATGCCAAATGCCCATTTACAAATATTTAGTGTCAAGTTATTGTTAAAGTTAATCCAGTAAATGGATATGACATTATTGAATTCAAAATTCTATTACTGAAAATCCAATTGTTTCAAATACTAAAAACAAAAACAAGCACAACCTTCCAATGGCTTCTCTCAGTGGAGATTCGAGAGAACTGGGGTGTTTGCCTCAGTTCTGCATCTCATCTGCTGGGCAGCCCTGGGCAAGTCACGCTACCTCTCTGGTCCTCTGATTCTTTACCTAAAACGAAAGGGTTGGGCTGACTGGTCTTTTAGGTTCCAAGAGTCTTGCCCCCAGACTTTGATCAAAACTAGCTTTGATCTGTTTGGGCTTTAGGGTTTTATGGCTCTAGCAGTTGGGCGATAATGTGGCTCTTTCATGTCTTAAGGGAGAGAAAATGGGTGAGCAAGGGAAGCCACCGGGAGAATGTGACCAGGAACAAGAGAGCAGAGGGGTCTTCCAGGAGGGATAACCAGAGGGCAGGCTCAGTGGCCTTCCTGGAGGAGGAGAACACTTGGGCTGGAGGTGAGAGCACCATGACTTGGAGACTATGTGAAGACCACAAGCCTGCTTGGAGGTCGAGGGCAGTGCAAAGTGTTTTAGGCCTGGCCACTCATGACCTGTGACCTTTGGAAGCCACCTGTGTTTTGCTTTTCTCTACTGTAAAATGGGAATGAAGATGGTACCTAAGCAAGGCTGTAATAGCATGAAACAGGATGACAGGGGCACACAGTAGGTGCCTCATCAGAGTTGAGTAAAGCAAACAGATCATGGAGGCTGGATGTGAAAATGTGGGGGAAATTCAGATGAGAAAACAGCTTCCCTACAACGTGAGGTGGGCTCCCCTTGAGACCAGACGTAGCCTGCAGCCTCAGTCTTGTTTCCAAAGAGACCTTCCTTTCTGCTGCTGGATCGGCCTGACCACACTGCTGCCCACATGCCCACAGCACTCAGCTCAGGCTCTCTCCTCCAACCTGGCCTCCTGCAGCTCTGGGGACCAACCTGCATGGCTTCACCAGCTCCTCCAGGGTCCCCCCACCCACCTCCAATCAGTTCCTGGAGCCTGGAGGTATCCCGCTCCATCACATTCCTCATTCCATCTCACCCCTAACGGTGTCTCCTCACTTGGGGGTCAGAGCTTACCTGGAGAGTCCCTTGTGGAGCCTTTTCCAACATGGCACAGAGAATAAAGTCCAAACTTTGCATCCGCCCTCACCCACCACCCCACCTCTCAGCCAGCAAGGCTCTAGCACAGGCACCTTCTCTGTCTGTCCAGACGGACCCACGCTGACCTCACTCCAGCCCAGGTAACAGGCTCACTGGTCTCAGAACGTCTTTGCCATAGCTGTTCACACACCCCCATCACCTCCTTCCCCTACTCTGGGTGTCAGAATCGTGTCCATTTGTCAAGTCCCAACAACAATGCTCTCCCTCCTTGCAGCCCTCCCAGGGGCCTGCGAGAGGAGGCTCTGAAATCACAGGAAGATGCTGCCTGCAGTCAGAATCCCGCTCTAGATGCTGGGTTCTGAAGGAAGGCCCTGTGCCCTGCACTCACTGGCCTGGGTCACTCACCAGGCCCCCAGAGGCTGGAGACCCTTATCCCTGTAAGGACTGAATCTCTCTGTCCAACCTCTGCCAGGGCTCCATCAGGGACAACGCAGATGCCTGAAGGATTCCACCCAGTCCACCTCCTGGTCTTGGCCAGCTCAGGTCAACACAAAACACAAAGCCACTTCGAGCCTGGGGCAGGAACTGGGCCAGCCCGGGCGGACATCTGGAGAGAGTCCCTGGGGCTCTAGCTGAATGATCTCATCCGCAGCAGGAAAAATTGCCCCAGATGACCACACCACCCACAGGGAGGAAGCCATTCCCAGGTCTTTTCCACTAAGAGACTCCCTAATCTATTTACAGCACACCAGGCTCCTTGACAGAGCCAAAGCACCAAAGCAAAACTGAAGTGGCAGCTTGGGGCTCAAGTTACCCTGGACTGGGGCCCCTTTGCGTCCTCGGGGCTTCCATCCTGGGGCTCTAGGTCATTCCAGGTGACCACCCAGACTCCTAATAGTTGCTTCCATGCAGGGAAATCAGTGAAGGCAGAATGGAAGGAGTGAGACCCTCACTTGGAAAGCTTCTGACCATCCAATTCATGAGAAAACATGTTTGATTTCTAAAGGCATCTCTAACTCAACTTGAACCTTTCCCACTGAAACCAGGCAGGGGATCCAGACACACACAAATGAGCTGACTGCTGAGTGTGGATCAAATCAGACCAAGGGAGGTTGCTATTCTAGCCAACCACGTGACAAGCCAGAAATTTCCACTTCCCCATTAGTGGATTACAGCAGCTGCTCTGTGTAGAATAAAACTTTTAAAGAGAGAGTATAGTTGAAAGGTGGAAAGTGATGTATTATCTTGCACAGATGCCCCCTCCTTAAAATAATCATCATAACTATTATTACGATGATTATGAAAAAAAAAAATAAAAGCAAGCAGGAGTTATTAACTTTAAAGTCACCTCTAAACTTCACCTCCCTTTGTTAAGGCCGCTTCCTGCATGCATTACAGGTATTGGGAGAGTCAGTGAGCCCCTGGACCTAGGCCACTGGTCTTGGTGATTGGCCTATGGTGGATCTGTACCTCCCCTGCTCGCCCTGAACCGCCCACCCTCTGCCCCACCCACCAGTAGACTCCTGGTTCATGATTGGTTCATTTTCTTGGCGAGGTAGTGGCTCTCTGCTGCCCCCACTGGCTATCAGGTGAAATAACCATAGGTACCAGCCAAGAACTTCCCTGATAGCTCAGCTGGTAAAGAATCCGCCTGCAATGCAGAATACCCTGGTTCGATTCCTGAGTCAGGAAGATCCGCTGGAGGAGGGACAGACTATCCACTCCAGTATTCTTGGGTTTCCCTTGTGGCTCAACTGGTAAAGAATCCTCCTGCAATGAGGGAGACCTGGGTTCAATCCCTGGGTTGGGAAGATCTCCTGGAGTAGGTAATGGCAACCCACTCCAGTATTCTTGACTGGGAAATTGCATGGGCAGAGGAACCTGGAGGGGTGCAGTGCATGGGGTCACAAAGAGTTGGACACAGCTGAGGACACAAAGTGGAGATAACGCGATTGTAGTCTCATGGTCCTGCGATGAGCAGCCAATGAGCACATACAGCACAGTCTCCGAGAGAGAGGAAGCCCTCAAAGACTTTAATGATAAGAATAACACAAACCCCTGTCTATTCTTTCCTTCCTTCCCTCCCTCCGCCTCCCAGCTTCCACACCACCAGCTCCTCCCGCCCCACCCACCTTCACAGAGCACATCTCCCAAAGGGAGAGCAAGGGCAGGCTCCCTCTGTGATGCTGATGGGTTAGAGGTGTGAGTAACGCATGTCAGAGCTGAAGTGGGTCCTTGAGTTAACCAGAGAAACTTGCCTCCACATGGCAACCCATAGGCTCCTTATGCAGCCCTGTGATCCGGACGGGGCAGGGGCCCTTATGCACACTTCATAGGTGATACAGAGGCCAGTGGATGAAGCAGTGGCCCCGGCAGTGCCCTGGCCCTTTGATACTGGCCTGAGCCAAGCTCTGGACTGGCTCCAGCTGGCACAGTCCTGCAAGAGCAGGGTCGGGAGCTGCCAGAGAAATTCTAGTGGGAGGGGATGGGAGGCCCACCTGGAATACTCCAAGCCTGTCCTTCAATCCCTTTAGGATTCCCAACCTTCTCATAGAGCATGGACTCAGGCAAACACAGCAGGAATTCCTGAACTTGAGCTGGCAGTGATGAGGGCTGATGCCACACAGGAAAAAGGGTGTCTGGTCACTGAACCAACAGCTGTGGGCAGCCGACTGCCAGCTCACAGATATTACGATTCCTGCTCTGTGACTGAGAAAACTGTAGATGGGTCCTGAAAAGGAAATCGCATCAAATCAAAGCCTGGACACTCAGGATCCAGGCCCTCAGCACAGTGATTTGGTAAAGCTCCAGGCTTGTTTCCCAAACTTGGCCTCTTATCAGGCTCACTGGGGCCACCTGCTGAAGCTACAGATTCCCAGACCCTCTGCCCAAAGGTTCTGGTTTAGCAGATCTTGGGTGGAACCCAGAAGTTAGCATTTTAACAAGTAGTCTTAGGGATTAATCAGATGTGGGAAAAACGGGGTAGAGTCCATAGTAAAAACATGACAGGAACCAGCCACAGACTGGGAGGTACGGGGATGAGACATAAACCCCAGGGGAGGGGTCAGTCACGAAATTAAAAGATGGAAAAAAAGCTGTGACAAACCTAAATAGTGTATTACAAAGCAGAGACATCACTTTGCCCACAAAGGTCCATATAGTCACAGCTACCATTTTTCTAGTAGTCAGGTACAGATGTGAGAGTTGGACGATGAAGAAGACTGAAGAATTGATGCAATCCAACTGTGGTGCTGGAGAAGTCTCTTAAGAGTCCCTTGGACTGCAAGGAGATCCAACCAGTCCATCCTAAAGGAGATCAACCTAGAATATTCATTGGAAGGACTGATACTGAAGCTGAAGTTCCAATACTTTGGCCACCTGATGCAAAGAGCCCACTCATTGGAAAAGACCCTGATGCTGGGAAAGATTGAGGGCAGGAGGAGAAGCGGGTGACAGAGGATGAGATGGTTGGGTGGCATCACTGACTCAATGGACATGAATTTGAGCAAGCTCCAGGAGATGGTGAAGGACAGGGAAGCCTGGCGTGCTGCAGTCCGTGTGGTCAAAAAGAGTCGGACATGACTCAGTGACTGAAAAAAACACCACCACAAAGTAAGACGTGTGACAGCAATGTAGGGTAACTTAAGGAACCCTTGGAAATGCCATGTCCACCCCGATGTTCTAAAAACATTAGGGTTATAACATCTGTGCCCAAAAGCCTCTGCTTTGGCCTGTGGCTTTATTATCTATTTTAGCTTCTGGGGGAACCTTATGAATCACACAGACCATCACAAACCCTGTAGCATGACTGAGTCCTTAGGGTTTTTCCTAGAAGAGGAGCCGATGAAGAGAAGAGGGGAGAAAGCATGGCAGAGAAGGAAGCCCAGAGGGAAAATGTGTCAGGAGAAGGTTCCAGTGTGTGGGCAGGCTGCAGGAGGAAGCACTCCATCAGGGCCTGGGCTTCCCCAGGAAGCCTTATCTTAAGCTTCTGGGGCAAAGCCTGAACAGGAAAGATGAGTTTTACACAATCCTAGTCCCAGGTGCTTGGCGTGGATGGAGCTGACAGGTCAGGGCTAGTGGGATATTCTCAGCCCGGCTGGGACACTCATGGTCCTGTGTGCTCCCCACCAACATCGCTCAGGCTTTCTGAACCCTGTGAACAGGCAGCAGACTGGGAAGGGCCGCTGAGAGCTCACAGTATCGCCCCTGCCCTCGGGGACTTGGATGAGCTCTTCCTATCTCAGCTGCAACACTTGCTTTCAAATCCAGTCCGCCCAGAGGTGTGCTCCGAGGGCTGGGACTGTGTCAAACAAATGCATTGCTGTTTCCCTGGTCCCGGGTATGCAGGCACTCAATAGATGTTTGATGAATGAATGAAGACTCAGTTCAAAGCACTGTTAGAAGTCAGTCCAGTTAAACTGCCGGTGGCTGATTTTAAAAATGAGTAAGTGCACAGATGTGTGTATAGATAAAAAGATAGAGGACAGAAACAAAGAAGGGCCATGGAGAGCAGAAAGTGAAATTCAAAGTGTTAGTTGTTCAGTTGTGTCCAACTCTTTGTGACCCCACGGACTGTAGCCTGCCTGGCTCGCCTGTCCATGGGATTCTCCAGGCAAGAATACTGGAGTGGGTTGCTATGCCCTCCTCTAGGGGATCTTCCTGACCCAGGGATTGAACCCACATCTCCTGCACTGCACAGAGAGCCTTAACCCTCTGAACCACCCATATGGAGAGCAGAGAGAGCACCAATTCCCCTTGCAGACTATGAAGCACAAACCAAGCCAGATGCCCAATCCAAAAAGAGCCCAGAATGTGCACAGGTGGGTCACAGGAAAGCAATTACAAATGACCTGTAGGGAAGAAAAGATGATTCTTCTCAGTCAAAATTGGAGAAGTGCAGTCTAAGACACTTTTTTTCCCCACCCATTGGATCTTTTTCTGCTAAATGGCTGCTAAAGAGAAAAGGCAAGTCTGCACAGAAAAATATGTATGAAATCAACCCAGAAACGGGCATCATGAGATCCCAGAGACCCAGGACAAACAACGCAGCTGATTTTTAGGTCCTTAAGTGGGGGCTTCTATGAGATACCCCATGTCCTTCTAATTAAGGTCTTTTTTTTTTCCCCCATAAATTGTTCAGGTGAGCTTCTATTTCTATACAAGACAGTCTCTGCCCACCTACAATCCCCAAACGGCACAGCCCTGTAACAACCAACACCGGCCCCAGGGCCATTAGATCCACATCTGGAACCTCCTTCTGTGACCAGGCTAAACTGTGATATCTTAAGGTACCCTCAAGTAGGGCTTCCATAACCTCTCCGGGGGCGGGGGCGGGGGGCAGAAAGCCACACTATTCAACTATTCAGAAGCTTCTCTACCCACGAACTGGTATTTTCCACTCAAACATCATCTTTTTGCTTTGTTTTCTGAGAAACTCAACATCTATGGACTCCCCTTGCTCTGCTTTGCTGATGCAGATTTAGAAGACTTTCCAGTAAAAGGTGTGACTTTACATTTTATAAATAATGCTCAGAACCACTGAGAGTGTTGCTTTTCGCAAGCTGGAGGAAACTGTCAGAAAGAGCTGTGGTTATTTTGGGAAAAAGGAATCAGCAATCGTCTCCGTGAGGTGTAGCCACGAAGACACTTCCAAGGCTGCTGGGCTCCTGGGACGGGCGGGCCAGCCCCCAAGGCACAAAGGGCCCCGAAGCACCTTCAGGCGCTTGGTCCTTATCGTGAACCACCACTGCACAACAGGTATAGAAATTCCGGGCGAAACGAGCTCTTCTCAAACATCAAGAAAGGGCATTCAGGGTGGAGAGGATGACACAAACAAAATGAGGAAGAAATGGGTAGAGCTAAAGGAAACAAGATTCCTCAGGAAATTGCATGAGCAGGTTAAAACACACACATACACACAAAAAAACCCTCTCTGCAAAGAAGCCTTAAAAGGCACATCTAGTTATTGTTGTTTGGTCACTGAATTGTGTCTGGCTCTGTGCAACCCCAGGGACTGTAGTCCTCCAGGCTCCTCTGTCCATGGGATTCTCCAGGCAAGAATACTGGAGTGGGTTGCCACACCCTCCTCCAAGGGATCTTCCGGACCCAGGGATCGAACCCGTGTGTCCTGCATTGGCAGGTAGATTCGTTACTGCTGAGCTACCAAGGGGAGTTTCCTCATCCAATAAGGGAGATGCTAAAACGCTGGGGAAAGGGGCAGCCTCCTACAACTTTAAAGCATCTGAGCATCACCTGGAGGGTTGGTTAAGCCCAAGATCGCAGGGCCACTCCAGAGGGTCTGATTCAGGGGGGCTGAGGGGAGGCCTGAGATACTGCGTTTCTAACAAATGCCCAGGTGATGCTGATGCTGCTGGTCCGGGGACCTCACTTTGAGAACCACAGACGTAGACTAAGACAAGGAGGAACAGAGTCCTCTGCCACAGTTCACACCCTGTCTACAGGGGTTGCAAATAAAGTTGTGGGGGGAGGAAAAAAGTTGTTTTAAAAAGTACAACAATCAAGCCAACTCAGGAATTACTTCTGACTTGAAAGCATCCACTGCTTACCCTCCCCCCTCAAACAAGTATGTTGCTGAAAACCGCAACAAATAGTGTAGTTGGCCTGAGAGATTCAGAGAAAGAAAAAGTGAGCCTCACTGCGAAGATGCTCTGAAAGCAAAGAAGAAATCTGTCAGGATCACAGATGTTCAGGTTGTCGTGGAAGCCTCTTAAGGATTTCCACTGCATCCTTAAAGCCTGCTAGTTAATGTGGCTTTGCACTTGCACACCTGGTGGGGGTGGGAGTGGGGCTTCCCTGGGGGCTCAGTGGTAAAGAATCTGCCTATCAATGCAGGAGACATGGGTTTGATCCCTGGGTCAGGAAGATACCCTAGAGGAGGAAATGGCAACCCACTCCAATATTCTTGCCTGAGAAATCCCATAGACAGAGGAGCCGGGTGTGCTGCAGTCCATGGGGTTGCAGAGTTGGACACAACTGAGCATGCAATAGGAATTCATGCTTCCTATTCATCAAAGAGTTGAGCCAGCTGGGTGGGATATTGTATCCAAAAGTGCTGTGTGCTCCTAGGCCCCTTCTGTCCTCCTTCCCAAGGCTGTCCTGCTGCTCTGTCCAATCTGTACCTTTTTCTGCAGCGTTTTCCCCATTAGCACATGTGAATTTTATACAGCAGCAGCTGAAAGCAACTGAAGTCTTTATCTGCAGCAGGGGAGGAGGGGGGCGGAACAAAGGGAGGGGGAGGAGGGAGAAAAGAAGGGGGAGGAGGGAGAAATGGAGCGGGAGGAGGGGACGGGGTCTTTGACTTCTGCCTAGCACACACCTCCTTCCATGGCACAGATCATGGGACCTGGCATTCTTGGATGCTTCTTGCACCATACAAAAAAGACCAGGCCCCGTTCAAGCTCCAGTCGTGCATCTCAGCCCCAGAAAGCTCCCCGGAACACAAAACCACCTCTGAACAGGAACCGAGGAAGGTGGGATGTTATGTGAGGCTGGACGCATAGATAGGCAATAACCACAGCCGGCAGGAGGGTAGCATCTCATTTGACAGGAATGTCCAGGAGGCCCACTAGGGGCAAGGCCCAGCCCATGATCTGTCCAAGGACAGCAAGATCCTTCAGTGGAGGCTCCCAGGGCCCACGCCCAGCCCAGCACCCCGCTCCTGGAAAGCACGGGCAAACAACACTCATCCCGCTCGACTAACTTCTCAGCCTATTCTCCTCCCACGCCTCCTGGAAGAGCATTGCCTACTCTGGAGTCCAACTTGGACCGAAACAAGAAGCTGTTCCTAAACTCCAAGATCTTCCTCCAGTGATGAGGGTCTGATCGCTGGGAGCCACTCCAACTCTCCATACAGAGGCACACCCCCAAATTTCAGGTGGGTGATGGACACAGTGGTTTGGCAATTCCTGGTTGCATAGGATTTCGGAGCTGGAAGGGCCCTTCAGGGGTCTACTTAGGCAGGAAAGAGAATGGGTTGCAACCCACGAGGAAAGTCTCTGTCAATGATCTCATCTCCACCAGGAAGCACTCACGAAGTCCTCTGCATTGTGTTCGCCCACACCGCCCCTGCAAGGAGCAGTCCAAGTGCATAATTGGAGATGGGCACAGAAGCGGCACTGAATAAACACTTGTGGCTTGATAACCAATCCACGTGGTCCTGGCCCACTTGCTCATCAGATATAAGCTATGGATAATTTCCATTTTTGCCAAGAATCCCACTGACTCCAAGGGACCTAAACCTTTAAAGAGCATTGATGGCTATCTGTGTCCAGACTGCCCCTCCCTGCGGACCCCAACTTCCTGCTGCAGCCACATGCTCCCACCTGACCCCCCCAACATACAAATGTGGGCCTTACGGAAGACCCCGAAGGCATGCTTCCTGCACTAACATGTCAGGTGCGCACAAAAGCTCCAGGTATAAGACAGAGTGTGAAATGAGTCTGACAGTTTCTTGTGGAAGTGGACCAGTCACTCCTTTCTCTCCAGATTCTTTAATCTCTTGCCTGGTCCTCTTTCATAATCTCTGATTTCCAACTGTATTTATAACTTCCTGACTTTATGTCTAATACCAGTTCTCCCCTGCAATACTCATTGTAAATCCATGAGGCTACGTCCAAACGTAGGTCAAAGCTCAAGCCCACAAAAGCTTATGGACACATAAGATGCTTGAAGGAAGCAGACACTCGAGTCTAAGAAAAATCAGGAGTGATGGCGACCTGCTCAGATCCACCCAGTTTTGCTCAGGGAGGAAGGTGGACTGAAAATCCTCATGATTTTTCAAAAGGAGACAAGTATCTGGGTGCTTATGAAAAACCTCCCAATTGTTCAATGTTGGCAGTTCATTCAACATCTTTAAGGGTGGTGCATACAGAATGAAATGCCTCTGTGGACAGCCTCCGGCCTCAGGACAACCCACCGTGAGACATCGAGTCTACCTGAATCTCTGCAGGTCAGCTCACCTGGATGGAGATGAGGTCTGACCTTGTCTTGCTGCCCGCCACCACACCCAGAGGCGCTACAACACCACTGCCCTAGAAAGAGAGTCATCATAGATCTGTCCTTCCTTGAAGGCAAGGATGGTGTTCATTCTGTCTAGATGTCAGAGGGCTACACAGAATGGGAAAATGAAAATAGAAGCCCCAAATTCTTTGACTCAGTTGCAGCTAGGAACAAAGTTGAAACTAGAGACCATGAGTCTTGTTTTTTGGGTTTTTTTTTTAATGACAAAAACACAGAGATTAAAAAAAAATTATTTCTGAGCTATTGACTCAAAAGCTTTGAAATTATAAGATCTGCCACAACATCCTGTTCTGAGGATAAGTGTAAAGGCTAGAAATAGCTTCAAGTTCGCTACCCTGACAACACATAAGAACATAGACACTAGCCAGGTGAAAGGCCTTTCCTGGTAGTTTCACACTCATTTGGTCCCTGTCACTATAAAACGGAGTTGTTTTCAAGTAGCTTTTCCATGAGATTCTACTTTAATTACAATAGCTTACACTTACATAATCTTTAACCTTGGGATGGCAACGCATGTTTACTTGTTTGAACAAAGCTATGTTTTCTCAGTGAATTTCCGAAAGAGAAAATTGGATTTAAACTGACTCCGCACGACTTCCCTGGCGGCCCAGTGGGTAATAATTCGCCTGCCAATGCAGGGAACATGGGTTGGATCCCTGCCCCAGGGAGATTTCACATGCCATGGAGTGGCTAGGCCCATGTGCCGCAACTACTGAGTTCACACACTACATCTACAGAAGCCCTTGTGCCTAGGACTCTGTGCTCCAACACAAGAGAAACAATGAGGATGAGAAGCCCACGTGTGCAACTAAAGTCATCCCCCTACTCGAGGTAATAGAGACAAGCTCGCACGCCAACGAACACCCAGCACAGCCAAAAATGAATAAATTTATTTAAAAAACACAAGTACATAAATAAATACACTGACTCCCCAGGTTTAGAATATCTGATCCACTGGCCACGCTGTCATTGATCTGGTTGTCACCTTACAAGTCAAGAAGAGATGGTGACTACGAGAAAACACTTAAAAATATAAAGCAGAAATTTTCACTCTTTCCAAATAATAGATTCCAAGTCAGTAGGTCAGCAGCAGGACCGGTGTATTGATATTTCTAGACACAAATTCCTTCTGTGATTCTGTGTCTGCCAAAGTCTGGGAATCAGGCAGAGGGAATGTCCAACTGGGGCATCTAAGGGCTTGCTTTGGAAGGACACCAGGAAAGTTACCAACTTGCCCCCTCTCCAATACACCTGTTTTTATTATGATACAGCTCATAGACCAAGAAACTCACTTTCTAAAAGCATACCTCAGAGGGGCTTTTAGTGTATTCACAGAGATGTTCAACTACCCTATCTAATTTTAGAACATTTTCATCACCTCAAAAGGACACCCATGAGAAGTCACCTCTTCCCTCCTAGACCCTAGAAGCCACACATCTATTTCCTGGGTCTATGTGTTTGCTGTTCTAAGCATTTCATATAAATGGAATCATACAAGATACAGCTTTTCGTGTCTGGTTTCTTTTACCTAGCATGATACTTTCAAGGTTTACCCTTGGATAAGGCATATACCCATTGGCACTGCATCCCTTTTTATAGCTGAATAACTTACTAGTGCAAGGATAAGACCAGATTTTTTTTTTGGATATTATTTGGGTTGTTTCTTGCTATTATGAATAATGCTGCTATGAACATTCATGTATAAGTTTTTGTGTGGACATGTTTTCAGCACTCTTGGATAGGCATCTAGGTGTGGAATTGCTGGGTCATGTGCCACACATTCTTTTTTATTTCCTACCTGAACCATTTGCTGCTAATTGGTGGTTCCACCTAACAGCCAATAAGTCAACGTCTTCAAAGTAACATTTTGTCTTCCCGTCTCCTTTGTCTTTTGATTTTTATGGGACTTCAACTTACTGGCAGTGTGAACAACTATCTAACCCACTTAGCATTTGCCAAAATTCTAAGAGATTGCCGGTATGAAAAACTGCTGAGAAATAAGATGTGTTGTGTAATAAAGTATTACATTAACATTACAAATTAAAATGAATTCTTGGAAAGGAAAAAACACAACCCCCACAGAAATAGATTAATAGTAAGAGTTACAGTCTTGATCAACAGCCTTTATCAAACCAGTCAATCCTAAAGGAAATCAGGTCTGAATATTCACTGGAAGGACTGATGCTGAAGCTGCAATACTTTGGCCACCTGATGTGAAGAGCTGATTTATTGGAAAAGACCCCGACATTGGGAAAGACTGAAGGCAGGAGAAGAGGGAGGCAGAGAATGAGATGGTTACATAGCATCACCAACTCAACGGACATGAATTTGAGCAAACTGCAGAAGACGGTGGAGGACAGGGAAGCCAGGCGTGCTGCAGTCCATGGGGTCAAAGAGTCAGGCACAACCGAGTGACTGAACAGTAACAACAACCCTTCCATTAAGAGAGGGTCTGTTAAAGAAAAATTATACAGCCAAAATAAAACACATAAAAACACACACAAAACTAATTCAATCAACTGAATGTGCCAAACAAAAGCACCTTTTTAATCTCACATTTGTTCAACACAGATGGATAGATGAAAACAGACTAATGTTTTCGGGTGCAGAAGTTTCTTCGGGCAACTTTTATTAACTGAGAATTATCAGAGATGCTCTCTCTGGGGAGGTAGAAAAGTACCCAATTATTTGTAACAAAGAAAAGCTCAAAGAATGCTTTTTAAAAGTGTTCTACTGGAAAACTGATCCGGAAACTCACATTAGCTCCTGGTGTAATAAAGTTAAGTGGGAATCTACTCATTTAAAGAAAAATTAAAACCAGAAATCAAGAAAAGTGCCGACTATTTGGCAAATGAATCCAAAAGCTCAAATCCTGGTTTAATCCTCCAAGCTGGGCTTGCAAACATAAGAAAACGTTTATACATATGAATTCTTTGTCAAAAGAGCTTAAAAACAACTCCCAGCTCTCCTGGGTTTCAGTTGATGCTCTCAAAAGACAGTGGCATTTCTATTAAAAATAAAAGTTATTTCAGATTGTTTTTCTACTACTCCATGAACTCAGTTGTCCTTTTTGCAAATTAAGTCACCACTGCCCATGTTCATTCTCTTGGATATCGAGGCAAAAAGGAAAAGACTACAAGACAGAAGATGTAGGCATAGGTTGGCCAGGTAACTGTGACCAATCCCTTTACCCCATGGGGGACCCCATTCTTCATGTGTAAAATGAATGGGCTCTATTTGTTAGCCTGGGGACTCGCAAACGTTTTCTTTTAAAGGCCGGAGAGTAAATATTTTTGGTTTTGTGAGCTGTGTGGACCATACTCAACTCTGTCATCCTCAGGTAATAACAAACAGCCTTAGGCAGTAAGAGAGCACAGCTGTGTTCCAGTAAAACTTTAACAAAAAAAGCTGCAAGCTGTACAAGCCCTGTGCAAGCTGAACAAGGGCTATAGGTTGCCAACCACCGTGTCCAATGATTTGGAAGGATCCCCCTAGGATGACTGTGGAGTAAAAGTCATTGGTCACAGAAAGACTAAACAATCAAGTCATCCAGCTCTGACAGTGGAGAGATGGATAATGCTGCAGGAGCCTGCAGGTTGGGACTGACATGGGGCTCTTCCTCACATCTTCATTAACTATCTCCTCTTATTGTGGTTAGAACTTCACCCATGCTCCACTGACCACCTGCCTTGGGCTTAGCAGAAGCACCACTCCATGGGAGTGGAATGAAGCTTTCCGAGAGGCTGCTGGGGGACAGATGATACAACCCCAAAGTTGGGGGGAGGGGCAGAAATAGCTCTCCCAAGTGGAGAAGGATGGCCCATGGGGGACAGGAGCTAAGAAGAAGGTGAACAGATAAAACCCCTTGCTTTCCCGTGGACTACTCAAAAACAGGGCAAACCTTCCAGAGACATGAACATACCTGATGAGCAACCAGTTCACTGTCAGTTCAATGTCAAGGCTAGCATCACATGGGGCATCTTCTTTTGCCTCTCTTCCCCTTCTCACCCATCCTCACCATTTTGGCCTTGAAAGTGAAGAGTGTTAGCTGCTCAGTCATGTCCGACTCTGTGTGACCCCCATGGTCTGTCCATGGGGTTCTCCAGGCAAGAATTCTGGAGTGGGTAGCTATTCCCTTCTCCAGGGGATCTTCCCAACCCAGGGATCAAACCCAGGTCACCTGCACTGCACACAGATTCTTAACCATCTGAGCTACTAGGGAAGCCAGCATCCCAGGGCATCTTCTTTTGCCTCCCTTCCCCTTCTCTCCCATCCTCACCTTTGGGCTTATACTTCTTAAATAAGGTGTTAACACTTAATCTTTGCCTCAGGCTCTGCTTTCGAGAGAAACAGGGCTAAGGTGCCTCCCGCCCAAAAGATCCTCTTTCTTTAGAAATGAAAGACAACAGAAGAGTTGTAACTATCAGATTTAGAGTATACAGAAATAAGAAGCAAAATACTGACATACACTAAGCAAAACTAATCTTGGCCTTCATTGTGTGCGTGTGTGCTAAGTCACTTCAGTTGTGTCCAACTCTTTGAGACCCCCTGGACCATAGCCCACCAGGTTCCTCTGTCTATGGGATTTTCCTGGCAAGGATACTAGAGTGGGTTATCATGCCTACCTCCAAGGGATCTTCCCGACCCAGGGATTGAACCTGAGTCTCCTGTATTGCAGTCAGATTCTTTACTGCTGAGCCACTGGGGAAGCCGATGGCCTTCATCACTGGCTGGAAATACCCCTTCAAGATCCAAGTGGTAAAATATATCCCACACAATATCTAAAAAGTCAGCATCTCTCCAAAAAGAAGACCTGAATACCTATGATGGTATCACTGTGAAGTGATTAAACATGCATATCTGGCCTTCCAATTATGCACGGAACAAAACAACTTTGTGCTATATTTCTTGAAATGCAACTATCCATTATACAAATAAGAGGTCTCCCTTCACACTAGTTTAGATTCTTGAGCAGCTAGTTATTAACAAGTCAACATCCAGAAATTAAACACAACCCTCATTTTTGGCAACTGAGTCAACTCTGGGTGGGATGGAGCACTTTACAGAACAGCATAGCATGAACAGCTTCCTGACACCAGAACCCCCAGGGTTCCAGGGCCTGAGCACAGGACCACCCAGCTTGACAAAATGCTCTTGGAAGTCATAAACTGTGAGAAGATGAGGGGAGATGGGGGCTTCCCTAAGTCTCATGCTCTGAAGGTCTTGCTGAGTTTGGTGGTGGTTTAGTCACTAAGTTGTGTCCGACTCTTGCAACCCCATGGACTGTAGCCTGCCAGGCTCCTCTGTCCATGGGACTTCCCAGGTAAGAACACTGTAATGGGCTGCCATGCCTTCCTCTAGGGGATCTTTTCAACCCAGGTATCAACCTGGGTTTCCTGAATTGCAGGCAGATTCTTTTTTTTTTTTTTTTTTTTTATTTTTTTTTTTTTTAAATATTATTTTATTAGTTGGAGGCCAATCACTTTACAACATTTCAGTGTGCAGGCAGATTCTTTACCAAATGAGCCACCAGGGGAACCCAAGTTTAAGCTGAGTTTGTTTATATGAAAACAAGAGCATTAACTTACCCATCAAAAGTTAGCCATCTGGCCCAACACCATTTATTAAATAGTTTGTGCTTTCTCTAAGGATTTAAAATATCCCTCCACCGTAAATCTGATCTGTATTTCAGTCTGTCTTGACAATCTTTTCTCCTTTGCCTTTCATGACATTGCCTGCTCAAGGATGCCTCTCATCTCTGACAATTCTTTTCAAGCCCCCTCTGTCCCTCCCCTTAAGCACGGTTCTTCAGGGCTCTTTCTCCTGGAGGCTTGCCCTGGGAGGGAACTCCTGATTTTAGTTCTTTGCTGATGAAATGCAAATTCTGGGCTGCACCCATGCTTGTGCAGGTTGGTCCCAGAAAAAGAAGGTCAGGCCAAGGGGCAATTAGGGGTGAAATCCATCCTGCTCTCTGCCCAGCATGCTGTGCACCCACAAGAATCCCCAGAGTCGCATCGTTAGCCCAGATGACCCCTGAGTCATGACCCATCCATCCAACATGCGCCAGCCATCTCTCCCTGAATGTTCCCCGGGAACTGCACGCTCAACAGGGTTTCTTTCTTCCAAGGCCATTCCTCCCTCCAGTCCCCTGTTCTCATCCCACGGCTCCAGCACACAAGGCAGAAGAGGAACCTGTGCATTCTACCCTCCTGGACCTGCCACATCCCGCCTGACATATCCCACCTCCTCTTCTCCGGCCACAGCTGTTGCTGTGGAGCTGACCTCATTACTTCTCAACGAGTCTGCGAGGTCTCTGCTCGCCATCCTCTGACCCCTCACTCTGCAGCAACAAGCAAGCCCTCCACAACATTCTGAGATGTCAAGCCAGCACTCTGAATCCTTCCATGCCATGTCCACAGGGCAAAGCCCCAATTCCTCCTTACCCAGAGGAGGTCTTTAGTGAATCAGACTCTTTTCAAGTCCCTCTCTCTCTGCTCCAACACATCAGCCTTTCCCTGGCTGACACCACAGCTAGGAGCACCTAACTACCCTCGTCCTTTCAAAGATGGGTCCGATGCCCAAAAAAAGCTGGCAGCCCCCTTCCTCAAGTGCCCAGATTTCCATGCTAACACCCACAACACTTCTTGGTTTCCGAATTTCTCTGACTTCATCAGACCTTCCACCTTTGAAGGCGAAGACGGCCTCTGCCCTGATTTTGTATCCCCATAGCCCAGCATAGCACAGCAGCTATGACAATTCCCTGTGACAATTCCCAGGCAGAAAAATCCTAAATGGATTTGAAAATAAGTAGATTAGCCAGAGCAAGGCAATACAAATGTAAATTGGGCTTTAAACTCCTTACATTTGTATGTGTTGTAAAAACAGGGACAGCATGTCTATTGTACCCCAGCACCCCCTGGGAAAGAAGTGATTAGGGATTACAGGGACTAGGAGAGCTTGGAGCAAAGGCAGACAGACAGGGAGGAGAGGGAAATGGTTCATGATGGCTGAGCACAGGGGCTCTGCTTCCCTGGCGGCGGTGCCTGGCTCTGGCCCGAGTCATATGCCGGCACAGATCCAAGAGTTGGGGCAGAAAGGTGGGTGCAGCCGGTTTGGCCGTGAGCAGACACAAATGCCTCCAGGAGTCAGGGGGTCAGATAAACGTAGGTGTGAGAAGACCAAGAGGCTGCTTTTAGTACCTTCCTGCAGAAAAGGAGGTCAGGTTCAAAGCTTTACCAAGGAGTCTAGCAGCCAGACAAAACAGGGCTGAGGTCCCAGAGAGAATTAGAATGACATCTGGTCTTCCCAGTCCCTTAAAACTAAACCGCACAACTTTTAACATGACCCTGAAGGTCCACACGATCCCTCCAAACATGGCTAATGTGGTCATCATGCGTCCCATCTCAGCTGAAGGGTGCCTCCTCCTCCAGGAAGCCTCCCCTGACTTCCCGGGGTATCTCTGGGACATGTTCTCAAAACACCACGGGCTCCTCCCCCTCACAACCCTGCTCACAATTGTAATCAAATATCGGTTCATTTATAATCTGTTTCTGGGAGTTCCTGTCAGTCGAGGGAACTCGGGGCTTTCACTGCCGGGGCCCGGGTTCAATCCCCCAGTCAGGGAATTAAGATCCTGAAAGTTGACAGCCAAAAAATAGAAATAAATAAAATCTGTTACTACTATAAGAAGATTAGCATTTTGAGAGTCAAGGCTGTTTTTTATTCTTATATCCCAGTATCCAACACTGCTTGGAACATATGTGAGGTCCAATACATGCTTGTTGCATGAACAATTCAATCAACCACACAAATGAAGAATGAATTAAATAACGAATGAATAAAACTGGCATGTGTCTAGTGCACTGCAGGATGTTTTTCAGCATCCGTGGCCTCTACTCACTAGATGCCAGGACATTCCCCAGTTGGAACAATCAAAATTCTTTCCAGACTTGCGCTCTGGGGAACAAAACTGTCCCTATTGAGAGCCCCTGTTTTCCTGAATTGCTGAGTAGGTTAAATAAAATTATTTATGGCTAATTTAACACATTTTGACACGCAATATGTACACAATAAATGTAATTATTGGATTACTGCGAGCATTTGGGAGAGAGTGGGGAAGGGTGAGCAGGACAGGTCATACTGGGAATGACAGAGAGCCCAGAGAGGTGTCACCAGCCAGTATGGCCTGTGGGCCAATATACGTTATGTCATCATACAGCTTGGGAACTCCTTAGCTAAGATCAGTTTTTACATTTTTATTTTATTTTTTAAAATTATTTAATTATTTTTTGGAGGCTTTACAATGTTGTATTGGTTTTGTCATACATTGACATGAATCCACCACGGGTGTATATGTGTTCCCCATCCTGAACCCCCCTCCCACCTCCCTCCCCATCCCATCCCTTTGGGTCATCCCAGTTTTTACATTTTTAAATGGTTGAAAAAAGAAGCCTATTTCATGACATGCAAATTATTGAAAATTCACATTTCAGGGTCTAAGTAAAGCTTTATTAGAACACAGCTGGCCCCATGGGTTTACCATCATCTGAGGCTACTTTTACACGACAGTGGTAGAGTTGAGTAGCTGTGACATTGACCCCATGGGCCTCAGAGCCTAAAATATCTACCACCTGGACCATTAGAGAAAAAGTGTTTGACCCCTCGTCTAGAATCTCTTGCAACCACTATATTCCAGGACCCAGTGGCATGACATCTGGGCTTCAGAAAAAAGCTGTCTGCCCTGCCTGGTAATGTAAAATGGGACCTAACTATCCCCTTAATAAAGAGAGGGGTAGTTGAATGAGGGAGAGCATATATCAGCAGTGAATTGTTTGTTCCACGGTTGTTTTTTAAAAATGAGTTGAGATTTTTAGAAAGCAACTTTTACCCCTCTGCCCCTTTGCAACAGGAGCTACTTCAGGACAAGGATGGAGCCAAATTCTTGATGATCTCAGGGTCATATGGTTGAATTTCTGTATTTGAGAGATGGGGAACTGCACATAAACACACTCTCCTCTGAAACTTCAAAGTCTGATAGTCTGATAACAGTACAAAGCTGCTCACATGTTTATTTTGAGGAAGACTCTTTCTGATTAGAATGGTCAGAAGGAGTTCCACTTCCCTTTTTCTAGAAACCCCAGTTAAATCTTCCAACTAGAACAACCCCTTGAGCGGAAGGCCAGGTTGCCAGGGGATATAAACAAACCAACCACTCCAAGTGGCAGTTTTCAGCTGCTTTCTCTGTTGCTCCCTGGAAACAGCAGCTGGCTCTTCTCTCAGCAGGTCCCAACTGCAGATTCATAAACATAAACCATATCCATGGTCCCGCCAGGTGGGAGGAGGTGGCCGTAAGTCAGGTAGGCACAGATGAGTGGAGTGAGGTGTCAACAGGTGGATTCAGGTAGGATTTCACATTCTGCCTTGGCACAGATTCCCATCAAATCTAATTTTCTGGGTTTCCATCCTCTCTGTTTTCTTGTAGCAACTGCCCCGGGGTTAAGAGACAGAGCTGATGGCTGGCTTTGCTCTGCCTGGCCCAAGATGACAACCTATACATTGCTCTGCCCACCTTGTTATACAGGTCCTACTGCTTCTCCTTCTATGATCCTTCTTGCAGATCATTCTACAGCAATGGACTGGGATCTTGGAGTCATTCTGAAGTCTCAGGATGCCCACAATTATTGGGACAAAGAGATGTGATCTTGACTAAACTCAGAAATGCATGTGGACCTCTCTTACTGGTTAGAATAAACCCATAAGTAGCCCCAGCCTTTCCCAAAGAACACCCTAAGAAACACCAGCCAGTGAGATACTTCAGGGAAGAGTGCCATGTTGTGATGAAATCAGGAAAACCCCAGTCTTGTAACCCCTGATTGGGTATCAATCAGCACATTCCAAGCTCCCAGAAAGCATGCAGTGGCTTAACCTGTTTAATTTGATTTAAACCAGCTGTGGACCACAGATCCTTACAAGATCCCAGTTTGGAAAATACAATCCCAGACCATGAGGTTGGGTTCCACAAAGATGCCGGCTTCCAAAGATGACCTCCAACCTTGAAGGTCAGCTTTCCTCATCCCGGTTTGACCTCCTGCCACCCAGTCCTGGGGGAAGGAAAGATTTCCCAGCAGCCTCTGAGGGTCGAAGAAAAGGTCTGAAGCCCAGGAGGTAGAGGAGAGAGGTGCCCCTCCAGATGGATAGGACCCCAGGGGCTGCTGGAGGAAGCTGCCCGGAGCAGGACTCACCATTGGTGGCCGTGTTGACATAGTAGCGCCGGCCCTGAGGGGACAAGTAGCTTTGCCAGCCCGGTGGAAGGACGACGGTCTGGCTTTCCTCTCCCGGCGGAGGGGGGACCATTCCAGGCTTCTGTGGAGGAGGAAAGAGAAGGTCACACACATGTGGCATTTTTGCAACTGTCTCTCAACCGGGAAGTGAGAGGCAGATGAAGTCTCCCTAGGATGGCTCGACTCTGGGGGGGCTGGGGAGTGGTATGGGGGCCTACAGGCCTCCCTGGGGGATGCAACAGGCTGCAGGTGTGATTGTGAGGGTTGCCTGAGCATGAGGGGTGAGCAGCCCTTAGATTTTCAGAACCACTGCAGAAGGGACAGATCCCCCCAGAGAATGGTGGTGGAGATGCTGCTCAATGAACATGGCTGGGGTTTCTCTCCTGGGCCCCTAGGAAACCACTCACAGGGATGCTTCACCTGCCTGGGGTTGGCGTGGGGGGTCACTGGAATCTGAAACTCTGGGACCACCAAATACAACAGCAGACAAGGCCCAGGGACTGCTGTGGGAACTGACCAGAAGTCATTAACACATGTTTCGGCAGACTGAGATGTTAAACCTTCTATTATAAAGCATAGAATCAACAAAGATATAGCTGGGTTTTTTCTAGCCAAATGTCTACATGGCAAACAGAACTAGGAAGCTGGGTTTAAACAGGCTTCTTCCTTTCCACAGTATGCACTGATGTGCAGTTTAATTCTTCTAACTAAGCATGACAGTACTTTTCTTTAAAAATAAATAAATAAATAAATAAGGTCAGAGAAAAAAGTACATAACAGAAAAACAAGAAAAGACACAAAGGCTAAACAGAGTTGATTTGTAGTGGTGGGATTATGAGGAATTCTTATCCTTTTCTTTTTGCTTATCTCTCACATCTAAATTTTTGTTAATACATACACACCAAAAAAGTTGTGAGCTAAATAAAGAACATTGAAAAATAAGGAAAGAGGGTTCGAGTTAGCCCCTCAGACAATTGCTATTCCTTGTGAAGAAAGTAAATTGACTAAAATCAGAATTCCAGCCACATGAGGAGAGGTGCGGTGAATTTCTCAGCAAAGTTGGATCCTGTTCAGGAATATTAAAACTCATCAGCTTTTAAGTGCCCTCAGAATCCTCCGGCCATACCCGAAGAGGCAGGTTCTGGTCACTAATGACCACTGTTTGGGAAAATAAGAGACTGAAATTGAGCAGCAGAGACACTCATTTCCCAGACTGCTCTCAGCTTCTCTGAAGCTGCAAAGCCTCAGGCTTCTGCTTTCTGTGGTGCCCTGCACACCCTCAGCGGGATGCGATCAATCGTAGTTGCTCCTGGGACTTGGGGGTAAACACAGCCTCCCCGTGTCCCTCCGTGGAGCGCTGGTGTATGTTTCATTACAAATGTTCACAGTTTAATTAAAAGCCTTCCCCTATGCCCTGGTGGCTTCCGACTCCCACACCTGTTAACTCACAGCACCTCTGACTGTGCGGAAGATTGGCTTCTAGAAGAACCACCCAGGGCTGGACAGCCGCCAGGAGGCCTCCTCCTCAGCAGAAAACGTCCACTGAGCCCAAGCACACAGCTGTGGATGTTTACCTGGGCGTCCAGACACTGCTCCAGCTCCTCCCAGATTGGAAAGTGGTCAAAACACATGCAAACCCTATGATGAGTATCGTGTTTTGTGTATAAAATATCCCACTTGCAGGAGATGGACATTTTGGCTGAGTGGAGGTGGCGGTAAAACAAGAGGAGGGAGGTCAGAGGGTTGGCTAAGGAGAGAAACATTCTTTTGTGAGGGAGGGGGCCACACCATGCAGCAGGTGGGATCTTAGTTCCCTGGCCAGGGATTGAACCCACATTCCCTGCATTGAAAGTACAGACTCTTAAAAACTGAACCACAAGGGAAGTCCCAAGAGAGAGACCTTCTAGAACCACGTTGCTTCTGCTTGACCCCAGGTAACTTATAAGAATCCATGAAGGAAAGGCCAGATTGAAGCTTATCTATATTTAGTAAAACCTGGTAAAACAATGAGAGATTGTTAAGAGGTATCAGAGATGGACGTCGTCAGAAATACACTGCAGAGGAGAGATGGACCCAGAAGCACAGCGAAAATCAGTGCTCTGGTCTCTGGCTCACTCCATCCTGACTCAGCCTCTTCGCAGCCACGTGACCTGGGGAAATGACTCAACCAGCTGTCTGTTGCCACATCTGTGAAATGCAGGGTGACAATATTAGCCAGGTTGTGGAAGGTGCTATGGAAATTAATAACACACTAGCCACCAAGGACCGTGCCTGTCACCAGCTGTGCTCAATAAATGGGGGTTCCCAGAGAAAAGGGGAACCATTCAATGCTGACCAAGACCAACCTTCACAGAACCTCTGCCTCCTATGATGTGTAGTTCAGGGGGCATATACCTGGCCTCTGCCCCACTGTCACCGCAGATGGAATGTCACCACTCACAGTCACTTCCCTGAGGTTTCTATTTCTAGGATTACTCAACTTAAAAGGTAAACACAGATCTGCAGGGGAGGCTGGCTGGTTGAGATGCTGACTCACACACTCTGGTGAGACGACGTCTCCCGTGCTGGGCTGGTGGGGTGAGTGAACTGAACCTTCCGTGCCTCTGGGTCCCACCCGTGAAACAGCATCAGTGATGCCTGTCCTGTCTCCACAGCTGCGTGGTGCTGTTCTCTTTAGGACTAGCGAACGCGCCTAACTCTGTAGGGTCAGAAGCTTGAGTTTCCATCTGAAGACACCGATGACCAAGGAGGGGCCATGACTGCTCTGAGGTTGCCCCCATGCAGGAGATGCAGGGCCCTCCAGAAGGTACCTGGGGGAGGCTTCCCGGATACGGAGCCCAGAAGGTAGGGGTGCTGAAAGAGTGGAGGGGGGGCACCTGGGCCAACATGGCAAAGACTGTCTCCACCTCCCCTCCAACATGGCCATGGGGCCCCGCTCTGCACGCCATCTGGCTATGTTCTGATTCCACCTCCCACCCGCAAGACAGTCACAGTCCCCTTGTTGTCTCCCTTCTTCCAGAGAGAGGTCCCTCCTGTTGGCTGGCTTAAAGTAAGTCAGGAATCAAAGATGTGCGGACAACTGGGTATATCAAGAGAACTGAAAGCAGCGCTCAAACACAGACTTGTATACACGTTCACAGCAGCAGCATCTACAATCGATGACTGGTAGAAAACAACCCAAGTGTCTGTCAACTGATGAACGGGCCAACAAATACTCCCTGTCCATGGGATTCTCCAGGCAAGAATACTGGAGTGGGTTGCCATTCCCTTCTCCAGGGGATCTTACTGACCCAGGGATTGAACCTGGGTCTCCCGCACTGCAGGCGGGATTCTTTACCATCTGAGCCACAGGGGAAGCCCATACGTATCCATAAAAAGGAATATTCGGTCACCCAGAGGAATAAAATATTGATATACATGACAACACAGATGACCCTTGAAATGATGTCATGTGAAATAAGCCAGCCACAGAAGGCCACATACTGTACGATCCTATTTACATGAAACATCCAGAATAGAAAAATCGTTAGAGACAGAAAGCAGAGGACTGGTTGCCAGGGGCTGGGGGGAGGGGAAAACAGGTACAGGGACTCCTTTTTGGGCGTGATGAGAATGTTCTGGAGGACAGTGGTGATGGCTGCACAAAACTGAGAATGCATGTGTCACTGATGATAAATTTTATGTTAGGTTTATTTTTTTTCTTTTAATTGGAGTGTACTTGCATTACAGAGTTGTGTTTCTGCTGTACACCGAAGTGAACCAGCTATACGTATACATACATTTCCTCCCTCTGGGACCTCCCTCCAACCCAAGCCCACCGCTCTAGGTCATCACAGAGCACCCAGCTGAGCTCCCTGTGCTTTATCCAGGTGGCGCTAGTGGTAAAAACAAAACAAAACAAAACAAAAAAAACCCTGCCAATGCAAGAGACACAGGCTTGATCCCTCGATTGGGAAGATCCCCTGGAGGAGGGCATGGCAACCCACCCCAGTATTCTTGCCTGGAGAATTCCATGGACAGAGGAGCCTGGTGGGCTATGGTCCATTGGGTTGCAAAGAGTCGGACATGACTGAATCGACTTAGCACGCACGCACACAGGTACAGGTGTATTTTAACACACACACACACAGTTGGCCTCGCCACCTGCAGGCCCTCATCTAAGAGGCCCAAACCACCATCATCTTCCTTCTTGTGGTTGTGGAGGGCCAGGCCTCCTGGGAGAGCTGCCCCAGAGCAATCAAGAGGATTCAGCATGAGGAACTACCCAGTAATTAAGGTCTCTGCCAAACCTATACTTCTAATTCGTTTCCTTCCAACTTAAATCCTCCCTCCCCTTCCCTTCCCTAGTCCTGTGGCTTCTCCCCTTCCATTTCAGCAGCTTTTTCCCATGGGAATAGGAACTAGAAGCAGGGGTGAACAGTGAGGTTGGCGGCCACACCTACAATGAAGAGGATCAGAAGTGGGAATCCGGGGAGACGAAACCAGTTTCCTCCGACTCAGAGATTGTTCACCTCATGCACAGCACACCTTCGTGGGAATCAGAAAATACTGCCTCTTCTCCACATGGGCTGGGCACCTGAGTGCATGACTGGGTTTGGTCTCCCTTGACCTCACCTCCTCCCTCTGGGCCCCCTTGTTCAGTATAGAACCTGCTCAACTGTATATGACAGCCCATCCTCTGAGAATCTAAAGAAAATTCTGGCTCTTCTGCCCCCCACCCTTCCAATGGAGACATGTGTCCATCTACTCACTCACCCTATTTCCAATGGAACATGCAGAGGTTCCAGACAACTTCAGAAGCCCAGTCTAGAAGGTCCTCCAGAAACATCTGAGCTCGGACCCCATTAGCAATCACCGATAATGATTTCCACTGCTTACCAAATGTTTACCGTGCACCAAGGCCTGGGCCAGGTGCCTCACACACTCATCTTTAATTGTCACCGCGAGCCTGCTGCAGAGATGCCATTTTCTTCTCCCATTTTAAAAGGAGGAATCCGAGACTCAGAGAGTTTAATATCTCAGCCAAAGCTGCACAGCCAATTAACTGGTGAAACCAAACTTTAAAATATTAGCTTTGTTCAAGAGATTTCCATTTGGTTACTCAAATCCTGGCTACCCTCAGCCCATCTCTCCCCAGCTGTCTGTGATCAGCTCTGAATCTTCACCTGGACCACCTGACATGCCAGATCCCACCCAAGGAGGATGGCACCCCAGCCTGATCCTCCTGCTTGTCTCACGGTCTCCAAACGAACATATGCCTCCCCAGGAGACGTGCAGAAATATCACCACCCACGTGCAAGCAGTCACGTTCCCCGTCTGTGGGCTGACTTCCTTGTCTCCTTACTTAGAACGACACAACCGAAGAAAATTTTCCTCTTAGTAATGGCTACTGATTCCCCCTTGGGGTGGAAGGGGGAAGGGGGGGAGAAGAGCAGGTGAACAAAGGGAAGTCACCCAGAGATTAAAAAAAAAATCCCCTTGACAGCAGTGTTTCTCAAAGTGTGGTCCCTAGGACACCCCATCCATCACCTGGGAAGTGGGTTAAAGTACAGATGCCAGGGTCCTGACTTCAAATCAACCTTGAGCCTGGGAAGCTGCCTTTTAACATGTTATCCTTAAGTCTCATGCTCAGTGAACTCAGAAGAGAGGGTCTGCAGCTTTCCTGAGAGGGAGTGATGGAGAGAAACGATCACTTCTGAAATCAAAACTGGAAACAGAAAATTAACAATTTATAAAAAGACAGTGTTTCGCTTCCTGGCTATGTATGAAAGAAAAGACTCCTAGCCCCTAGCCCAGACCCTTCAGAGAGACTATTTTAAGAGAGACCCAGTCTCCCTCTGCAGCCTCCAGGCAGTCCAAACCCCAACACTCAGCTCCCGGTAGCCTCTTCAAGTTCAACCCGGGACTCCTCGCCCTTCAGGAGACTTCCGGGAGCACCTGGCTCTTACCTCCCACAGATGTGAGCAGACGGTCCTCGCTGGTGGCAACGGGTGGTCGTCAGACACTCAATTTCGCAGTCGGATAGGACAGGTTTAAGGTCCCCCCTTTCCACGTCTTCTCACACCCCAAACCCAGAAGCAATAGAGGAGCTAAAGAAAGGCATATCCAGGAGCCCCCACACCCCCCCACACCCAGATCTATATATAACAGCGCTGAAGTTGTCAGCCTAACGAGCCACTTTCTGGCAGACCCGTTGCCATGGCAATGACTGCTAATGAGCCCAGGGCTGTGATTGGCACCGCCTGAAGGCTTCTCCACAAAAAACTCTCCAGCAGGTTCTCCTTTCCCAACCACACGGCCAGCTGGGACACCTGGGGGCAGCCAGGATGTGGCTAGGGATGCCTGGGAGCCATGGGTCCTGGGGAACCACTTTGTTACAGGTGCGCCCAGAGCAGTCCTGGACCCAACAGCCTGGAGCGGCCTCTACTGTCACTCAACATGGCCAACCAATTAGAGACAGGGCTGCAAAGGAGCCACCAAGAAGACCAACCCCACTGGGCCAGAGACTGGAGAGTCAAGTCCAAGCCACGCTTTCTGCCAACATGTCAGGCTGGACAGAGCCCCACACAAAGCTGGGAATGGCTACCCAAGGAAAGAGCATCTTTGGTTATGGGCTAAGAGACCAGGCATGAAGTGGGGCCCCGCCTCCCACACTGATGCCGCCAGCCTGCAGGCCTGTGTCTACGAGAATTCTGGGCACCTTGCCTAATTCTCACAGGTGAAAGTATTGTTCTCTCTGGCTCTGGCAGCCTTTCTATCCATGGAGAGCAACTCACAGACATTAACTGGGGAGGGAAGGGGGACCCATGACAACAGCACAGGGCATTCTGGGAAGTGTAGTCCTCGCAGTACTTTTATAGGCTGGTGGGAAGAGGATGGATGCTGACAGCATGCTCATGGTCTTCCAGTGGGTCTTCTAGGGGTTAGAGATTTGGAGACCTGGCCAGAGTGAAGGGGAGGAGGAGGAAGAGGCAGAAGAGGTGGTGGAGGAGGAGGAGGCAGAGGGGAAGCAGGTGGAAGCAGAAGAGAGACCACACAAGAGAGAAACATTCAGGAAGGCAAGGCCATGTCCATCTTGTTCTTACCTTTACTCTAAGCTCAGTATTCAGAATATTGGATGGATGGACGGATGGATGAATGAACAGAAACTGGGAACTGTAACAGAAACTAGGCTTCAAACAGATTTGAGAGGCCGTCTCACCAAACAAGTAGACAGAGAACAGCAGTTCAAGCAATATATGTGCCAGTGGTAAAGAATCTGCCTGCCAACGCAGGAGATGCAAGAGATCTGGGTTCAAACCCTGAGTTGGGAAGATCCTCTAGAGAAGGGAATGCCAACCCACTCCAGAGGAGCCTGGCAGGCTACAGACCATGGGGTCACAAAGATTGGGACACGACTGAGCACGTGCATGCATGCTACACACACACACACACCCCCCAATGAACACAACCCAACTCTTCATGGAGCTGACTGAACAGACTGTTCAAGTACAGGGAGCTGGAGAGATGAGATAATACAGTGCTTTTCCAAGTGGAGGAAATAAACTGAGGAACAGCATCCGGAAGCCTCAGGAGCAGCACAAATTTCTACTCATGAGCTCATCTGATCTCCAGAAGAAAAATCCCAGGAAATCATTGAGTGACCTCAAAAGAGGGCAGGAATATACAGCATTTATGCTACAAAAGTCATAAGGAGAGAACAAATGAATGAAGAAAAGGCAAATTGGTTTAAAAAAGTGATATAAAAAAGGGACAGAATGTGCTCAAAACTGTAGGGAAACTTAAAAGATAGTGACAGAAGGAACAACCACACTGGTTACAACAGAATATAAAATCAGTATTGCAAAAAGAAAAAAAAAAAAAAAAGAATCAGTCATGGACAAAACAAACTGAAGATTTTTTCGCCCCCTGGAATGCTAAAGGAAATGAGAAAACATGCAAGCGGAATTAACGGAAGAGCAGGCCAAGGTGCTAGGTATTCCCGAAGAAGAAACTAGAAGAAAAGCCAAAACACAAAAGGAACTGTAAACAAAGATTTCTGGGGTGGGGGGGAACTTTCCTCAGCTCAAAGAAGACACACAGGAAGGTCTTTGGGATTCCAAAGCCCAACAACAAGCCGACACCCTCTAACAACACATTTACACAGCAACGAAAGGATCAAGTCCTACGATCTTTAAGTGGGAGGAGGGTGTCTCCCTCCAGTAAAGGAGCATAAATAAAGTGGCCCTCAGCTCCTCTGTGACCACGATTCCAAAGACACCTCTGGATAGTTATATAGAAAATGCTGAGGCCATTCTATGTGGCCACTATGTCACATGTCTTTCACTATGTCACTTTGTCTTTCATGAATGAAATCGCTCAAAATACACTGCTCTACCAATAAGGGCTCAGGATATTTACCAATCAAGTGCTTAAAAGATGCGCTCCAACTTCTTGTCTACATCAGCTACCTTCCACAATATCCCCCACTGAACCCGGCACTGTTCTCCACCCACGACGCTGCTAGAGGAAGCCTCACACCGTGGGTGAGACTGGTACCCACTCTGAGAAGTGAACATCAGTGCCATGGGGGTTCTCTCCCGGCACCCACAAAGCTGCCAGCCCTGGGCCCGGAGGCTGAACTACTTTGAGCATTTGCAGATGTGTCTGGCTCCTAAAGACCCAGTGAGGGTCCCAGGGACTCTGAATATCCATCAGCAAGCCCCCACCCCGCCCTCCACCCAGTGCCTCCCTGGGGGCCCATCAATTCACTGGGCATGTTTCCTAGGACTGAATAGGCAGAGGACACAGAACAATCAACTCTGTATTTTCTGACCCTGAAAAGGAAGGGAGTGATCTGGTGAACCAGGAATTTTGATGAACACAATTACAATGTAGCCCATGCAAGGGTACAGGAAGTCAACTCTCACAGGAAAACTTGCTCAACTTAAACCAAGGGGTCTCCAGCGGGGCAAGGATGGATGAAAAGCTTTGCAAGCAATACCACGAATTATGAGAATGGCTTGGATGAATGAACCCTCCAGGTTCAGAGGCCACTTCATGGCCTTTCAGTGTCCGGGGGCCAAGCAGTAGAGAATAAGAAGAAATAGATAGTGTTGGAAGTGGCTTCTGTGCCAGCCCAGCACACATTCTTACATGAGCCCCACTTAACTGACCCTGGAGGAAAGGCATTTTATTATTCTTGCACCTTCCATACAGATATAAACCAGAAGAGTCAGTTAACAGGGTTTTAGAGAAGACAATTCAAGAGATGGGGAATTCTGAGTGGCTGGTATTTTTCCTGGGGCACCGTCCGGCATGGTTGGGATTTGAGAGGGGCTCACTCCTCAGAGTCTCACTCCTCCCAGTCTCTCTCCTGGGAGAATCTCCACATTGACTAAACAGTATCAACGTGCCGCTGAATATCACCATCACTCTTGCTGCTTACAGACGAGTTTGGGAGCAGGAAACCAGAGTCCTCGTGGCCATGCTGAGGGCCACGTGGCGGGGGGGAGGGGGATGGGGGTTCCTGTGGGTGCTCCTGAAATATGGAGAATGCTCCAGGAGTAAGACAGAACCCACAGCTGTATCCCTGCCTCGGAGTCTGGAGGGGCTTGGGGAACCCCGGAGAAAGCCCCTAATGTCTGTCCCGTGTCTCAGGTGTGTCTCAGGTGTGTCTCATCCTGATGTTTCTGTGCTCTAAAGGGCAACGTGGTGCGCTCCTGGCAGCCGGTTCCAACTTCTAAGCAGGAAAAACCCAAATGATTCTGCTCCCCAGCTTGTGATTCACAGAGACATTTTATTCAAACTCAGCTTCCTGATGGGCTGTTGAGAATGTCGGCTCCCTTCCTCCCACCCCTCCCTCCCCTGGCAGATTAAAAATAGCAGGGGCTGTTCTGACATCCTACCTCCACTTTGGGAGCATCGGCAGAAAACACAGGGGTCCAGGCTTAGAGAGGCTGCGTTCCCAGGCAACGAGCTGTAATTCACGTGGTTCCCTTTGCCTCCCTGGACTTCTGTCTCTTCATCTGTGAAACCAGGGGTTGTGAGCCCTCAAACACTGGGGTTCTACACCCCAAGGAGTATCTTTCATAACAGAGCCCAAAACTACCATGAGGGAAATCTCAAGGCATTTAAATGACTGGCGCAAACTTGCAAAATCCTCCGCCACATCAACAAAAGAGATGGCAGAAACCTCCTGATGAGGAACATAAATGTTCATGAAACGTCCCCCCCTCTTTTTATGCACAATTTCCCCCCAAACTCCTTTGGGCTCCAGAGGCAGAGATCTGAAACTCCTTTGATCTAGAACTACTGCTTCATTCATTGCAGACTGGGGACTGGTGGGAAAGAGAACAGTGAAGTGATTAACAGCAATTGGAAATCATTAAATTTATGCCTGGGACTTCCATGGTGGTCCAGTGGTTAAGACTTCACCTTCCAATGCAGGGAGTATGGGTTTGATCCCGGATCGGAAGGTTAAGATCCCAAATGCCTCGTGGGGTTGGGGGGCGGGGGGGGGGGGGGGGGGGGGGCGGGGCGGGAATCAACAACACAAAACAGAAGCAATACTGTAACAAATTCAATAAAGACTTTAAAAATCATCCACATTAAAAAATTCTTAGAAAAAAAAATTATGCTCAAATTTCCCAGGGAACTCAGTGGTAAAGAATCTTCCTGCCTAGCAGGAGACACAAGAGACGTGAGTTTGATCCCTGGGTGGGGAAGATCCCCTGGAGAAGGAAATGGCAAGCCACTCCAGTATTCTTGCCTGGGAGATCCCACTGACAGAAGAGCCTGGCGGGCTGCATGCAGTCCACCAGGTCGCAGAGAGTCAGCCACAACTTAGTGACTGAACAGCAGCAGTTGGATAACTGAATTGTGGGCAACATACCCGAAACCTCTATGGGGAGACTGAAAACTGAATTCTCCTTTTTCTGCCACAGGTCACTGTGCCAGCCTCTTCATGGCTGTAATGTCTCTACGTGTCAGAGGAAGGAGTTGGGGTAAAGTTTAACACTTCCCTTAGATGAGATGGTTGGATAGCATCATCAACCCAATGGATATGACTTTGAGCAAACTCTGGGAGATAGTGGAGGAGAGGGAACTGTGGCTGTAATCCATGGGGTCGCAAAGAGTTGGACATGACTTAGGGACTGAACAACATAGTTGTAAAGGATCTCAAAATGCATCCTAGAAGAAGATCCGGGAGGAGGAGGAAAGGTAAAAAAAAAAAAAAAAAAAAATCATCCCAGATGTTCTATACTACTTTATAAAGACATCAATTATCCCATTCTAGAAGGTACTTCTGCAGGACATTTGAGACTCATCCACAAGCAACACTCTCCCTAGGGAGCTCCTAGTAGGGTGAAGGCCCTTCTAGATGATTCCAAGTCCAATTTCCCTTCGCAAAGTAAAAAGCCTGGGAAAAAGAGAATTTTGCCAACACTTGGTATTGGAAAGGGAAAAAATAAAGAAGAAAAAGAAATACAGCCTTCCTTCAGTATTAAGGTGCAAAACCCCAAAATGCTTTATGCCATTCCTGGCACTCTCATAAGTTGTTATGACTCTAAAGAAAACCCCATAATCAAGTTTCCCAAGCATTCTGTTCTGTTCAAAAGGGATTTTAGAAGCTCAGAAGTAAGTCAGGGAGTTGAAAGTTGCTAGTCTGGGCAGTCAGAAGCTTGGGAACCTCATGGAAAGCAGCCTGCCTGCCAGAAAAGGAGCTTCAAAGACAGGTGACACAGTTGCTGCCCACAGCTGCTCCGGGGGCAAAAGCAGCCTTCCTCCGGGAGAGCTGGTACTGTCTGAAAGGGACGCAGAGTAGAGCTCATCAGGGCACAGAGGTGAGGGTCTCTGATGCTCTGTCTGCGGCCAAGATCCAAATGATCCAGCTTCATGGAAGCTGCTCTCAGGACCAAGCGGACCAAAAGGAACCTGGGATGACCAGTCTTCTCCCCATAGGGACGCATTTCAGTTACTCTGCAGTGCCAACGACGTGTGCTCCCAATGATTCCAATCAAACACTTCCAACTCTGTGAACTTGCTCCCGGTGATTCCTAATGGGCTCAGAACCATGAGCACCAGAGGGAGATGAAGGCTAAGAGGGGCTGGAACTGTTACTATGAGTCAGAAGAGGTGCGATTCCAACCAACCCAAGTCAGCTGCCATGTTTGGAGCCTCAGCTCCTGATGCCTATGAAACTAGACAAGTGGGACATCCGAGGACACGGCTGTTGAGGTTTGGGGTCTACCATCAACTCTCGGGGCATCGTGAAGAGAATACGGACCTAGCGCGGCCACTGTCTTGCTGTGAGGTCTTGAGTAACACGCTTCATCTCTGCTGGTACGGAATTTCCTCATTTCAAGAATACGGAAGTTGGATGAGATGGTCTCCAGGGCTGAGTTTGTTTCTGCTTGAAATAGACAGTCTGACGCTCAACAATCCTAGATGTTAGTGTAACTCTTTGAGGGATATGCCGTATTTGTAGGAGGAAAAAAAGTCATGTTCAAGGGTAGACATGGGATTCAGAGGTATGAGACAGCCTGGAACGCAGCCTTAACCTCAAACTTGTGCCTCACTGCCTCGGAGCTCAGTGGCTCTGCCTCTCACCATGGGACATTCTAGTGAGTTATGTCCTGACGGCCCATGTCCGCCCCTTCCCTGTCACTCCCACAGCCACACATGGTTGCTCTCTGTTTTGCCTAGAACCAGACATCCACCTGGTGTTCTGAGATTCTAGACATCCGAAGTTAAAATTCGCCCTGCATCCAAGTCAGGCTCTGGAAAAACTGTTCTGAACCTGCCGGCAGACAGTGGCCTCTGCTCACCACTCACTCAGTAACCCGCCAATGGCTGGTGCCCCACACACCTTGTTCTCTTGCCAAGAGCTTCACCGGGCTCCTCCCTGCTCCCTGAATGCCCCTCAGTGTTCATCTCCTTGCTAATCCCTTCTTCCCTGTAAACCTCCCTGCTGCCACCCACAGCCACGGCCAGACCCGCCCAGCACTCTGCAGCCAGGTCCTGAACAACGGTAACTGTCGGCCCTGGACTGACAGTGTCTGGGTTCTTTACAACGGTCCTTCTCCAAGTGTGGTCCCTTGGCCAGCAGCCAGGGAGTCCCCTGCAAGCTGGTTAGAAACGCAGGGTCCCAGGCCCCATGCTAGAGTCAGGCTCTCCACTGCAAAGGTCCTGGGGCAATTCAGATGCACTTTTGAAAGTAGGTCACATGATCAGTCAGAGGCCAACAAGTACCATCTCTCCTCCTTCCTTACAGGTGCAGGACCCTATCAGAAGCCATGCCAAATCAGAGATGCTGGTTCTGATCCAGCCAGGGGGGTAGAAAGTACTGGAGGAATGTTTTTTCTCTTAAACCAGCCTTTCCACAGAAGCTAGACCCCCTCACCCTCAGCTGTCCAGAGCCTCAACACAGTGGTCACTAAGGTCTTAGCTGGTAAGAGGTCCCTCTTTCCAGAGAAAGCGGGGTGTATCTAACTTCCAGAGGCAGGAAGGTTGGCAAAAGAAGGCTGTTTTCCTCCTAAGCCTCAGGAGAGCATCCATCATCTTTAGGGTGGTCACTGCTGCCGTCTCCAAGCTGGACAGAAGCAACGAGCCCATCCTGGAACCCCAGTGCCGATACTGGATTAACTGGGCAGACACCCAACTACCTTCTGGGGACCTGTGTCCTTTAATGGACTTTTATTGCCCACTGCCCCAGCTGGAACTGGGTCATGGAGTAGGGGGTAGGGGGGTGGGCAGAAACCAGGACATGGGAGAAGTTAGGCAGGGGAGGCAAGACCTGAACTCTAATCCCCATCATAGAAAAACCCACACGTACCACACTGTTTCTCCGTCACATTGAACTAAACTGCCTTCCCAGGTAGCAGGAGGGAGCCAAGACCCCCTTTCCCCCCAACAAACATTCCCTTCCCCGTCTTTTTCCCCTCCGTCCCTGCTTTCTCAAACATCAGCCCATACCTTCCCTTCCCCCCATCACTCTGGCCTCAGACCCATGAAAGGTGCCCCTGACACTCCAGACTTTGTTAAGCTCAGCATTATGGGAGTCTGTATCCCAGAGGGTTCTTAGAACTGCCTCTCTGCAATGACGAACTCATCCCGGAAACACGCAGAGGAAAGCCAGCTGCCCACACGTCGGCAGGTGAGCAGGACAGAGTCTTACCATCGGAGGCGAGCTCATCTTCTCGGGGGACTGCTAACTCAGGATCCTGTGTGAGGTCTCTGGGCTGCCGGCTTCCTCACCATGGCCCCCTCTGCGGGAAATGAGGCCCAGGCGGGCAGCTACCCCAGGGTCAGGGCTCCGAGCAGCCCAGAGGATGTTCCTGTGGCTTTTCACACCGCTGTTCTTTCACAAAGAACCCACTACATTGCACAGTTCCTTCCAAATCTGCTCCAGCTCTTGTGAGGAAATCAACGACGCATTCTGGACTTTCCAGATGCAAAGGGTCTGGAGGCTTGCTTTCTTCTTTTTTTGCACTCTCTCTTTTTCCCCTTTCTCAGCTAAAAAAAAGTTGGCTGAGGTCAGGACACACAATGGCCAAGCCTGTGTCACTGACCAGTTGCCTCCCACCCCCAGGCCTGTGGACAAGAGCTCCTTTGTCCACTGTATTTTAGGCGGGACTCCCTGGGTCTGCCCAGGCCCTGCAAGGGAATGTTCCGCCAACTTCTTCCCAAACCAAAGTCACGGCTCTGGCCCCAGCTCTGGCCCCAGCTGTGCAAACCCAAGGCCAGATAAAAACCAACGTAAAAAGGATGGAGAATGTCCTCCCAAAGAACCATTGTATTAGACCCATCCAGGGCTGAAAAACTGCAGCTCCCGGAGAAACAAGACGAGGGTCCTCTGTCTTCACTCTGCCCTCGTCACTCCCAAACCTGGACAGATAGAGGATAAAAGAGGAGGCGATGCCAGGCATCTAAGACAAAAACAGCCAGGGGATCACAGATCTGTTGGTTTCATGTGAAGAAAGGACCGGACTCCAAGAGCAACACTGCCTCCAACAACGACATGAATTCGGCAAGGACTTGGCACCTTGGTGAATCTATCCTGTCATTCCACTTACAAAGCTTTTTGGAACAGCTGAAGTTAGCACTTACAAGTGCCCTGCCTTTCTGGGTTCGCTTTTAGATGCGAATCTTAGGGATTTCAGAAACTGATTCTTGACATCGAAGTAAATATGGTTTTCTGGAGGGACCGAGGTCCCAAAGACTGGGTGGTTTCCTATAAATCATCACTTCTTCTCTCAAACACATGAATGCAGTGTCTAAGTAGGAAGGTTTCAATGCCAGCCCTTGGTTGGGGCTGGGACATTAGTACTATTGACTAGGGACCACAGTCTGATCAAGGTCATGTCTTTTCTGGTTCACTGCTTACCAGCTGTGAGACACAGGGCAAGACCTCTAAGCTTCGGTTCCTTCAACTGTAAAAGAGAGTACCTCTCCTAAAAGGTTGTTGTGAGGATTAAAAGGGGGAGAGAATCCATGTAAATACTTAGCACAGTGCGGGGGACATGTGAGTTATTACTGTTGATGTTGTTATCATTAGCAGGGGCTGAAGGGAGTCAGTGCTACAGCTTCCCTGGACACAAAAAAGTTTAGACTCAACAACAAAAAACAAACAACCCTATTTTACAAGGATATTTCTCTAAAGAAGATACATAAATGGCCAGTGAGTGAAACGACATTCATGTCTCTAGTCATTAGGGAAACAGGAAATGCAAATTCAAACCACAATGAGATAACACCTATTGGGCTTCCCTGGTGGCTCAGATGGTAAAGAATCTGCCTGCAATGCAGGAGACCTGGGTTCAATCCCTGGGAGAGGAAGATTCCCCTGGAGAAGGAAATGGCAACCTATTCCAATATTCTTGCCTGGAGCATCCCCTAGACAGAGAAGCCTGGCAGGCTATAGCCCATGGGGTCGCAAAGAGTCAGACACTACTGAGCACATGCATGCACACAGTCTATATATAGGCTTATATCTACATTTGTAAAATGGTCCCAAACCAGCCACTAAAAGAAGTGAGCACATATCCAGAGGTGAGGGTCCTCCCTGGCTGCTGGATTATCTCCTTTCTGTGGCTGGGAGGGAAGATCAGGCGCAAACCCACACCTTGAGCTGTGGGACCAGCCATGCCCTGGAATACAAAGCAAGGTCCTTCTCTGCTTCTGGAAATGGGCTCCCACCCAGGAGAAGATGAGAGCAAACTTCATTTGCACCTAGACAGCCAAGACCCTTATCTTCAAGCCCTCTGAGGTTGATTTTTTAAAATACATGTATTTATTTATTTGGCTGGGTTTCCCTGGTGGCTCAGATGGTAAAGAATCTGCCTGCAATGAGGGAGACCTGGGTTCATCCCTGGGGTGGGAATATCCCCTGGAGGAAGGCATGGCAACCCCCTCCAGGATACCAGGACTTAGTTGCGGCATTCAGTATCTTCATCTTCATTGCAGTATGCAGGATCTTTAATTGCAGCATGCAAACTCCTCGTTGCAGCATGTGGGATTTAGTTCTCTGATCAGGGATCGAACCTGGGCCCCCTACATTGGAAGGTGGATTCTGAGCCACTGGACCACCAGGGAAGTGCCAGCCGTCTGGTTTTCTGCAATTAAAATGGCAATGGAAGTTTTTACAGCCCATGACTTCTTATTTTTATAACAGCAAAGAGGGGACCCTTTTCAGGACGTTCAGCCCCGATGTGGCTCTGGCCTTGCACCACAAAGACGAGCAGATACAACCACAGACAATAATGCCCTACTGAAGGCAACAGAGAAATCACCATCATGGTGGTTCTCCAGTCAGAGGCAAGGGGCCCTTCTGGACCATTATAATCCAGGAGGTTGATCTGCTCTGACCTGAACTAGAGCAGAAATAAAAGTTCTGCAGAGATTTTGGTCTTAGGAGTCACCCAAGTTAACATTTACTCATATACACATTCTAATAGGTTTCCTGTTTGGGGTTACCCTAGCATTCAATCCAGAAGTCATATTTCTTTTGCTTTATGAATAGTCCTCTACCATTACAGCTGGCTGTGAAAAAGCACAAATTGTTCATCTCCTTTTGGTCCCTGAAAATAAGTATGTCTCTACCTATGGAGCCCTATGATCCAAAAGCAAAAAGACCCACAATCATTTCCACCAAGCTTCATTTTCCCCAAGTTGAATGGAGTCAGATGCAACCAACCCTCCTGTAATTATTCTTGTTTCAGTCAAGCTGAACGCTGTCAACCAAAATAGGCCACGTTTGCTGCAGGACCCCTGTTGGACAAATTGTGTTGTCTTGTAATGATAATTAATAGGAAAGAACATCTGGGGATGGTGATGACTCACTTTTTCTAAATGCTTCAGCATGATGAAGGGAGAAATTATTCACCAGCCCGTGGAGTCTCTACAGTACAGGGTCTCAAAGACACCCTCTCACCCCATATGCAGCCCCTGATCCATCAAGCAACTAATAACTAATCAAGCTCATAAGTAATCAAGTTACTAATGACCACTTCCAGAATGCTGTGGATGACGTAGGCAAGTATTATACGTAGAACCTGACTTCTAAAAGTTTGGAAGGTAATAAGCCACAGACAAACACAAGTGTTAAAAAAAAATAAAAAAGAAGAAGAACCGTACAGAGGAGTCTGTAAGGAGCACCAACTGATAAGTTGGTGGACAATAGGATCTTTCAGAATCCAGAGGAGGGCAGAGCACTTTCATCCGGGAGACAGAGGGGCGGCTCCTCAGAAGATACAGAATTTGCCAGACAGCAGGGATGAAAAGAAGGGCTTGACCAGAGCAGGAAAACACAAAGTAAGAAGTAGAATAAGCTTCGGTAACTGATGAGACATCAGGGGAAGGAGAAGTAGTAAAAGTCGACTCCACAGCGAGCAAGGGAAGCTAGAACCAGTCGCCCAGTGATCCAGCCATTAATAGCCATTTGGGGGGCTGTGGTGGAGTCAGTTGTTGACACGTCCAAGTTCAAAGTGATCATTGGGCAGCTGTGGTGAGTCCAGCCCTCAGCACATGGAACTGGAGCACCTGCATGGAAATGATGGTGAAATCCTATAGGTCAGGGGTCCCCAACCTCCAGGATCTAAAGCCTGATGATTTGAAGCAGAGCCAATGTCATAATAATAGAAGTGAAGTGCGCAATAAATGTAATGCACTTGAATCATCCCCAAACCACTCCTTACTCCAGTCTGTGGAAAAATTGTCTTCCAGGAAACTCTGTGCCAAAATGACTGGGCACTGCTGCTCCAGGTCAATGCTGAGTTCATGTAGAAAAGACGCACAGAGGAACTTACTGGGGTGGGAGAAGGGGGTGTCGCATTTAAGTAGCAGGAGAATGCATCCATCCCACCTCCATGCCCTCCATCTCCATGGGCCTCTCTCAGGACTCTTAAAGGCAAAGAAAAAACCCAGGTCTTAATCTGTTTCCTCTCCAAACCAGCCCAGTGCCTCACACGCAGGGGCTACAAGATGGGGAATGAAGAGATGCAGGTTCTGAGAATCAGAGTCACAGGAAGTGATGTGGAGGGGATCTTAAGAAGAAATGTGGAGTTAACTGTCCATGTGAGAAAATGAAAAAAGTGCTTGCTGACTACAGAGAGGCTATTGCCCCTGCTAATCTCAGAAAGAGGATTAGTTACATTACTAATTACATTGCTAATTAGTAATTACATTACTAATTGCTAATACATTAATTAGTAATGTAATTAAGAGAGAAGTTACATTACTTCAGAATATGGACGTAAGGTGGGCATGGAAATCTGAACACGGGCACACAAGGTGTCACTGAGCCTGAGGATGCACAGGGAAGCGAGGGAAGACATTCAGAGAGATGTCCCTCAGAAAAAAAACAAGAACGAGGACATGGCTCTATGTAGATAGTGGCCAGCTCAGTCTACCTGGCCACACGATGGCTCCTGTGAAATGACTGGCAGCCAGTTCCTTGTATTCAACATGGTGGGGTCCAAGGCCCCTTGTAAGGGAGATGTGTCCCCATCATAGAGGAGTCCCCAGATCAGGTGGACATAATCAGAAATGGCACCTGGTTTGTCTAAAAGGCCTCCTAACAGATCCAGTTCTAGGCCTATGGGATCCCCCACTCAGCATCTCCCAGACCCCTCAGTCACTCACATTTTGCTATCAAATCTTTTCCATCATCATGCATCAGCTACACTATGATTTACTTAATTGGTGGTTGGTGTTGTTTTGGCTGCAGAGTCTTCATTGCAGCACGCAGGCTTCTCTTACTGTGGAGGATGGGCTCTAGATCGTGTGGGCTCAGAAGTTGCAGCAAGTGGGATCTTAGTTCCCTTGACCAAGACTCAAACCCTGGTCCCCTGCATTGGAAGGTGGATTCTTAAACACTGGACCGCCATGGACGTTCCTGCCTTAATTGCTTTTTTACAGACTTACAAGGAACCTGAATTTAGCCTAGCCTGAAGCAATAATATCTAAAAAACATGGATTTGATTGGGCTTGGATTCTTTTTTATATTACACAGTGAAATCAGTGGAACTTAAAAACTTGTCTCCTAAGTTTTCTTAGGAGATAAGAAATGATCATCATCTAAGATCATTTTGTATATCCTTAGTTGTAAACTCAGCCCAGTTGGAGAAACATAGTCTCAGGCTATGTGTAAAACCAGTACACAGTATCCAGGCAGTGGTTTAGGAGGTTCTTTTTTAAATCCCAGAAAACCAAACTGGAATTCTTTAGTGACCACATAACCACAACTACAGGAATGAGGGCCCTGGTGTGGGCCTGAATCACCACGGGGAGGACCAAGAGGACAGCAGAGGGATGCAGGAGACTTCCTGTGGGAAGGGGCATCGGCAGGAGCCCCGTTAACACCTGTGTCAACCTTGGGCTAAAGTGGCAATAAGAGGAAAAGATAAAACCCACCCAAGTTACGAAAAATCCAAAAATAGTGGCAATCAGAATCCAAGGAAAAGATCCTCCAGAACCTTTAAGATGCTTGCTCCTTGGAAGAAAAGCTATGACAAACCTAGACAGTGTATTAAAAAGCAGATACATCACTTTTCTGACAAGGGTCTGTATAGTCAAAGTTATGGGCTTTCCAGTAGTCATGTACAGATGTGAGTGTTGGACCATGAAGGCTGAGCACCAAAGAAATGATGTCTTCAAACTGTGGTGCTGGAGAAGACTCTTGAGAGTCCCTTTCTGCAGAGTCCCTTGATCTCTGCAAGGAGATCAAACCAGTGAATCCTAAAGGAAATCAGTCCTGAATATTCACTGGAAGGATTGATGCTGAAGCTGAAGCTCCAATACTTTGGCCACCTGATGTGAAGAGTTGACTCACTGGAAAAGACCCAGATGCTGGGAGAGATTGAGGGCAGGAGAAGAAGAGTGAGAATAAGATGGATGAGATGGTTGGATGGTATCAACTCAACAGACATGAGTTTGAACAAACTCCGGGAGATAGTGAAGGACCAGGAAACCTGGTGTGCTGCAGTTCATGGGGTTGCAAAGAGTCAGACACCCGACACCTGACCTCACCTTAGCGGTTGAACAACAACAACCTTTAAGGCCGGTGGAGTGAATGGAGAAAATCTTACAAAGCACAGACTAATTGTGAAAGGGGAAACAGACCTTCACACCTTCACTGCTCTGTGTATAATCTGAGATGCACTTGGCACCCTCATCGTTGTGGGGCCCTGCTGTGATACACAGGATCTGTGCCCACTCGAGCACTGAACAGCCAGCCCCTGCGGCTCAGAAGCAGCCTGAGAGCTGCTCCTCCTCCTCCACCACCCATTTTGGCACAGAGATTCCCGGAACACGAGCCAGCAGGCAGTGCAGGCAGGTGCAGGGCCTGGGAGGGGTGTCGGTTATTGGGAGAAGTATGGATCCCACAAGTCAAGTCTGGAGGGTGCCCTGGCACGGTGCAGGGGGATGGGGCCAGGATGGGTTTCTCACGCACTCCACCCATTCGCAAGAGCAGAGAACCAGGCAGTACAGAAACAATGCAGCAGGTGACAGCCAATGTGAAAACAAGAACCAGGCTGGGAGATGTATGTATATTACTGAACCTACAGATGAACAAATGTGAAACGGGATTCAACCCTCCCCCAAGTTCACAGAGTGCCAAAGCCTGTGACAGATGACCTATACGCTGTTGGTATAACGCAGAGTCTACATAGATCCTGCCTTGTTAAGAAAGTTTAAACGGAGGGAAAACACATAGGAAATGAGTGAGGAAACACCATCTCAAAGGCTCAAAGGAAGAGCACATCTCAGAAAGTAATTCAAAAAGTAATTTAAAATGGCAGGAAACTGCTAGAATGTAAGAAGTTGTGACCTCTTAGAGAGGAACAGAAAAACTGTAATGGAAAAAAACAGGCCAAACAGAAAGGATGACATAATGAAGAAAAGGGATGAGGAAATGATTATATAAAAACTGCTCATTTAAAGCCACATTAGCAGCTGTGGATAAATAAAGATATTAAAAGTTAAATCAGTAAAGTGCAAAGTAAACTTAAAAGGATCACCCGAAATTGAAAAGCAAAAAAAAAGCAAGGGTATAATGAATCAATGTAGGTTTAAGTAGTATCCCATTAGAAAACACCAGAACAAATACATTAAAATCAACAATCAATGACAAAAATAATAAAACATAATAAAAAGCCATGCACACAAACAAGCACAAGAGAAACGCTATTTAGGAAATCAGTCCTTCTCTAGACTTTTCCTCTGCTCCTACTCACAGTTAGAGAACACTTCCCACTAGAAAAAAAGCTTCACGTGGTGAAGGCTTTGTTTCGCTCACAGCTCATCAGGGCCTGGCATGGACCATCTGAAAGTGCTAGAAGACACATCCTACTGAGGTCAAAGTTTCATGGGCATGACCATGGTTTTGTTCATCCCTGTGGGTGTCTAATAAACATTTGTTGAATGACAGAAAAGACTGAGCTGTAAGTGTGAGTTTCTGTCCAAAAAGTTAGACATCCAAGATGTACATATCCAGCTGAGTTATATTAATATTTGTTATGAAAGAAACAGGAATGTTCCTGTAGACATGCAAGTTGAAGACATCACCCACTTACTCTCCAGACATTGAGAGAGAAACCAAAACTAAGATGCTGCTGCCAGGGGAATAACCATACAAATGCCTTTTTTTAAAAAAATATGAACCATTTTTGAAGTCTGTTGAATTTGTTACAACGCTGCTTCTGTTTTATGCCTTGGCTTTCTGGTCACGAGGCATGTGGGATCCCAGCTCCCCGACCAGGGATCAAACCTCCATCTCTGCATTAGAAGGCGAAGTCTTAACCACTGGATCACCAGGAAAACCTCCTGGAGGCACTTTAGTGCACCGCCCCCCAACTCAGAAATCCAGCAAACTGTGCAGTCTGGGGGACTGTCCAGCTGCAAGGTTTGGTACCAAGTATTTCCCTTGGTCCTCCTCTGCGGCTTCCCTCCCATCCTGGAACCATGATACAAGTTTCTCCCGCAACATCCTTTAAGGACACTACAGACGAAGCCTCTGGCCACGTGTGGGGTGCATTGGTAACTGATGCCACCTTTTCTGTCCAAGCACAAGCCGATGGCCGGAGGGAACTACTGAAGCTTTGTGGATGCTGCACTGGGAGACACACCCAACAAAAAGTCTGTTTCTTCATTCACCATGGTCCAAGTGATGTGGGAGCATCATAGGGGCCACCTTCTCTGTCAAAGAACTTGGGTGATGATCTTCTGCACATTTAAAACTCACACTGAATGAACCAAATCTTCCTCCACACCCTTAAACAGGAAAGACTCGTAAACCCCCCAATAGCCAATGCTTTCTGCCATCAAACCCTCTTTTATATCATCTTCTCTGAGTGGTTCCAGTTTTAGAAATGAGAGTATGCAGCATGATCTCAACTACGGAAAATAGCGCTCTCCCCAACTCCAAGCCGAGCACAAAGGAAACACATGAAAACATTACAAAGACTCTCTTTGTTTTGTGGGATTCCTCTGGCTGTTGCAATTTATTTTATCACGTTCAAAATTTTGAGTTCTTAATTTTAAAAATTAAAAATTCCTCTTTATTTTAAAGATGTATTTGAAAACAGTGCCTTTCCCCCAAAAATCAGCATATACAATGTTAAATGCACCATATGATCCCAATTATGTAGACAAATATGCACAGCAAAGAAAAAAGAGAGAAGAATGCTAACTATTTTTTCTTATTTCTGCATTTTCCAAGTTTTCTATAATGAGCATATTCATTTTAAGTGCATTAAAAAAAACTCTTTAACTTATTACATTATGAGTTAATGCATGCATATAGCCTTATGCAGAATATTTAGAAAATACTTGCTGATAAAATCTGCCTCGATATATCCCATCTCACTTGTTGTTGTTGTTGTTTTAGTTGCTAAGTCGTATCTGACTCTTTTGCAACCCCATGAATTGCAGCCTGCCAGGCTCCTCTGTCCATGGGATTTCCCAGGCAAGAATACTGGAGTGGGTTTCCATTTCCTTCTCCAGCAGATCGTCCCAACCCAGGGATCAAGCTCGCACTTCCTACATTGACAGGAAGGTTCTTTACCACTGAGCCACCAGGGAATACAAAATATTTAGATAACATTTGCTAATAAAATCCCCCTTGACATGTCCCACCTAATTTGCCATCCCCTAAAAGGAAAAGTCTTTATCAGATTGGGGTTCATAGTGTTACCTTTCAAATGACAAGGAGATTTGGAGGGGGGTGTCTTTATTTTTAAGAAAATGAACTAAGACAAAATGAGCAACAGTAAAGAACTTACTCAACCAATGCAGGGCTGACACAAAAATTAAGAGATCAGAAGGACTGTAGAGATCACTTAATCTCATGCTGCCATTTTACAGACGGGGAAACTGAGGCTCAGAGGCAGAGGGAGGCTGGACGCCAGGCCTCATCCTCCTTGGTCTTTGGCCCTAAGCCTTGGTGCTAATGTCGCCATCATGGCTGGAGAACTAAGCCTGGCCAGATGGCATGGCAGAAGCTAAACCCCATGTAGGACCCCTCCCCAGGATGACCCCCACACGGCTCCATGCAAGACCACCTTTGCCAACAAGTCTGGCTCTCAGATCAACCATGAGCCACTTCCCATCTGTTTGTGGCCAGTGAGCCCCCGCGAAGGGGGGGTGAACCGGGAGGAAACATCTGTGCACACAAAGAGGAGTCATAAACGCACTTGATTTTCCCTTTTGGCAAAGCCTCTTCTGCTTATTTTTTTTCCACTCATTGAAATGCAAAGCTCCATTCCAACAAGGAGGCCTGGAAGATTCCAGAGGCTTCGAGGAACCACAGCCTCCGCTCCGCGACGGGGGCTCCCTAAAGAAGGTTATGCATGATGTCTGGGCTGTGGACATGGATAAGCAAGACAAGAGGCAACCCCCACAAACCACTTGGATGCCCACAGACATGCCTCTGTTTGTCCTTAAACCTAGCTTCTAACCTTCAGCCAGGGCAGAGGAAGTTCAAGTGTAAGTTCTACAGCGTACCAGCCATATAACCTCAGGCAAGTCACTTCACCTCTTTGAACCTCTTTTTCTTTCAGCAAAAACGGAAATGCCACCACCCCCTGCACAAAATTCTTGCAAAGACTGAGTAAGAGGGCCGAAGCGATGGAAGAAACTTTGTTAAGTATCAGCTGTGCTTCCATACTGTCCCATCCCCGTGAAATCACTGAGCAACCTTTGGGAAACTTATCAGCTGAAGTCCCCGATGCTGAGTCACTGCTGCTGCACAGTCTGCGGGCTAACCTCTCAGAGGGACACCATACGACCTTCCTGACACAGACCAAGCTCACTGAAGGAGAAAGAGGAACAGCACGGGACAGGGAATCAGCACGCTCCATGGGGCAAGGCTAGGATTTTGGGAACCAGGAGAAGGGGCCAGTAAAATCTGTGGGGCCTGGAAACACCTACAACATCAGGGTTCCTGGGAAGCTGGTGACTGCCAGCAAACCAGATCAAGAAACAGACAAGGCCGTGCACAAGAGCTGTGAACCCACCTACACAAGGGCCTGGCAACCTTCCCAAAGGGGCCTGTGTGCGTCTTCATTTGAATTGTTGCCGCCAGCCAGGACACCTAGAGAGAATGTTTCCAACCCTGACTTCAAGCTTCTAAAAATGAGACAGGTTGGGCTTCCCAGGTGGCACAGTGGTAAAGAATCTGGCTGCAATGCAGGAGATGCCAGTTTGATCCCTAGTTTGGGAAGATCCCCTGGAGAAGGAAATGGCTACTCATTCCAGTATTCTTGCCTGGGAAATTCCATGGACAGAGGAGCCTGGCGGGCTACAGTTCATGGGGTTGCAAAGAGTCAGACATGACTGAGCATACATGTTGGATAACAAGGAGGACAAAGGACCAGGTCTCTTTTCTCCCACAGAATCGATTCCCCCTGACTGCACTTCACCATTTGTCCTTATCTTCTCTGGAGCTCTTCCTTGCTGAAGTAGCTGTCAATTGTGGATCAGTAACATATCTATTGTGGCTTATGTGACCTTTACAAGAATCCTGGGAGAGAAGTATTCATTTTAGAATCAAATCATTTTCATTTTAGAATCAAATAAACCAAGGTCTTACCACTAATAAGACACTGAACTGGTTTGAGCCCAGTGTTCTGTCTCCATGGTGGATGCTTGCCCACCGGACTCCAAGTCATCTCCCCGGTTCCTCCTTGAATTAAGGCTCAGCCTGGCTTCGATGCTCCAGCCAGCATGGAGCTCCATCTTGCTCTGTCTGGAGGGCCAGCCTTCTCACTTCTTGCTGTCTTCCAGGAGATGTACCCCCCCAACCCCCATCCCACCAGCCCCACCTTCCCTCTCCCTGGGCTGGTCCTCTCATCACTGCCACGGATGCCTTGTTCAGGGATTGATGATGAGTGGTCTTCATGGCTTACTCACCCGAGGTTCCCGACAACATGAACAGAGTCCTACTCAAATCTGTCCCCAGACAAAGAAAATGCACCAACAAGTACTGCTGAATCAATGGAGCTCCTTCAGTCTCTGAGTAAGACTGTCAGCCCACTAACAAAGCGGGTTTCTTAATTTTCCAGGGTCACCAGGGCATGAAGGGGAGGGGAAGGGGAAAAGGGGAAGGAGGAAGGCAGAGACAGATGCACAGCCCATGTGTTTACCTATTTTCTGCTGGGAGGGCTCTTACATACCACAAGCTGCAGGGGCCCCCAAATCATAAATGAACAAAATGGGCCGGGGCAAAGAAGTCATCAATGGCTCAGTCAGGGTCTCTGAAACAAGCATCTCACAGGCCTAGTGCCCTTCAAGTAAAGGCACTCGGGAAAAAACGTACTCTCTTGGCTCACTTAGGCTGTCCATTGAAGTCATTAAAGCCTTTAACCAGAGAGAAAGTGGACAGAAGCCAAGTGATCAGCTATGATGACAGCAGCCTGAGTTACCAAGGAGAGAGCTGAAATATACACCTGTGATGGGCTCTTATCTCTGAGTGTTAAAAGAACTGGTATATTATTAACATTTCCACCTAAGGACTCCCAGTCTGTGAATGCCTGCTCATCTATGATAAGTTTCAGCCAACCTGGGCCCGTGCCATGTCATTCATTCCCGGGCCTTGTTTGTTGGGGTCACACACTGCTGTTTCCCTGGGAAGACAGCCCGGTGACTATGCATCTCCCCAGGATGGTCAAAGGCATCAGGGCTCCTCACTACGATTGCCCCCAATGGGATGCAGAGACGGAAGTGCTGGACAAAAGGAAACTGATTTGTGGGAGATTCTGTAGCCAGAGGAGCCCCTCCTGCCCTCAAGACATGCACAGAACTCTGCCTGGAGTGGCGTCGGGTGAAACCTTCGAATCTTTCTCTTCGGTCAGGGATCCCTGCCTTTCCTCCCTTCTGGGTCTTAAAAGGATGGAAAGTGACAACACAGGGTGCTGGAAGCCTGTCTGTGCTGAGCCTCAGAGCAGTGGTCCTCAGCCTTCAGCTTCTTCAGCAGGGCCATCAGAACACAGACTGTTGGGCTCCACCCTCAGCGTTTCTGAATCAGCAGGTCTGGGCAGCACCATTAATGACCTGCATTTCTGAACAAAATCCTAAGGGATACAACTACTAGTTCAGGCATCACACTTTGAGAACCACTGATTCCAAGGGAAAAAAAGAAAAAGCACCTGTTCTAAGTCTATTCCTTAAAAATTCATCTTTAGGAGACTGATAAATTCACTTTCAAAATAAGATTCTTTAGTACCTTCTTGGAAACCACTGGCCCTCTCACTTTTCCTTCTTTTCATACACATGGGTGCAGGGTCTACTTCATATTTCCTAACCCTAAGAAAAACATCAGACAAATACTGGCAACTGTTTCATTATAGCTTTCAGCGCTGGCTATCAATAGGGCAGGATGGGGACTAGGTCAAACTGGCACACCCTCCATCAGCAGCAGCATATTGATGCCATGGAGGACAGCAGGCTCAGTGTCATCAAAACTAGTCAGTTTTTTTTGCAAGAGAGGCTGGAGATTTGAATTCTTCCTATAAAATCTGTAGATTTTTGCAGGTTGGTAACCAACTCAAAAACTTTTAAATGAAACCATGGGCAGAAACAAAAACAAAACCACCACCAAAAGCCCCTGGAGTTCTGCACTTGAGTTTTCCCACTGGCCACCAGTGTGTAGCTCCTGGTTTTAATTGTTGTGGACTTGCCTAAACAGTCATTTGAAGAGAAGGTGCCCTTGTGTTAAAGAACTGAATACCACCGTCCTAGACTAAAGGTGTAAGTAGCACTTTTACCCTGTATTAGGGCTTCCCAGGTGGCTCAGTGGTAAAGATTTCACCTGCCAACACAGGAGACATGAGTTCCATCCCGGGGTTTGGAAGATCCCCTGGAGGAAGAAACGGCAACCCACTCCAGTATTCTTGCCTGGGAAGAAAATCCCATGGACAGAGGAGCCTGGCTGGCTACAGTCCATGGGGCAGCAAGGGAGTCAGACACGACTGAGTGACTGAACAGCAAAACCCTGTATTAATCACCCTCTTGCTAAGACCTCTTACTACTAACACACCTGGTGGGTGAACTGCATACCAACTTCCGCAGTTTCAGGACACAGCTTCCAAGGGCTGAAAACGTGTGACCAACTCCGTCTCACCCAGAGCTGAGCACCCCAGCCTGGCTCCAACCTTCTTTGGAAGAGAGGCATGGGATGAGGTTTGGGAACCAGAAGGGTGGACCCTGGAAACTCCACACTACTCTATGGAAAAATGGTGCCTCAACAGCTGATGAGAAGGTTTGGAAGGGGAGGCAGTGAGTAAGGAAGCTGAGATACAGCTTAAGGAGAGAGGCATGCACCACCAGCTGGGCAGGGAGGCAGAGAAGGCGTTCAGAGGCAAAGCCAAGCATGGAGCAGGAGGAGGAGAAAGTGAACCGGGTACCACAGCCTTGGGGAGGACAGACGCGCATCCATCGGGTATAAAGGTGGATGACACAGCTGTGAGAGTGAGCACAGATCCACCTCCTCCTGGGATCACACGCTGAGCAGCTGGGAGCCAGCACTCTTGAAGCATGGTGCCTGGGGGTGAGGACGGCTGAGTCCATTCCTCGTGTAAGCAGTGCAGAGCTCTGCAAGGCTCCGGGGCAGGGGAATGCGTGTTTTGGGACTGCTGGGGAGGGTGCAGGGGGAGCGGGCAAGGATCACAGGTATCCTTCTCAATCTGTCCAAAGGGAACTCTGCCCTCAGGTCCTGGGAGAAGGGGATGCCACCTCTGGTTCCCTGACTTCACGCCTCCCAGTTGGTCTGCTTGTCCGCGTCTGAACTGCCCACTGCATCACCTCAGCTTCTTAAGATGATGCTTGCGTGGGGTTCTCCCCACTGAGAACCCGTCCTTCCTCCTTCTAGCTCTTCCTTGAAAAGGACATCCCCTCCCAGCCACCCACAGGAGACTTCAGGCTCACTGGGTCACCACTCCAGGCCAGCAGTTGTCATCTTTTTGTTTGTTTGTTTTGAAAGTTTGACCCACAGTAATAAGCGCTTTTTATTTCACAACCCAATATACATGCAAAACAAAAATTTCACGAAGCAATACTTGCTTTTACCACACACAACGCGCTCTGCTGTTTCCCCCTCTTTTCCACGCTGGTTAATACAGGTTATAGACACAGAGTGGCTAGTGATGCCTGCTTTAGGAAACACTGCTTTATCTGCTCTCGACAGCTCCTCTTTTAAAATTCCCCCCTTGACACCCACCCCCAACTCTCCATCATAAATTCCTGCAAGAAATTCCCTCAACTCTGCACTTTCCTGGGCCTCCCAGAGAGACGTGCAAGCTCTTCATTTCCAAACTCTCGGCCCCAGACTGTACACCACTTGTGGGCACCCAGGATTACGACTGTACATGTTCCCTCTTTTCAAGAACAGAGTTGGGGCTTTGCTATACAGTAGAAAATAACACAGCATTGTAAAGCAACTACACTCCAATAAAACCTTTTAAAAAATAATAAAAAGAACAGGGTTGGGAATTCCCTAGCTGTCCAGTGGTTATGACTGTGCTTTCACTGCTATAAGCCCGGGTTTGATCCCTGACTGGGGAACTAAGATCCCACAAGTCACAAGGTACGACCAAGGAAAAATAAAGAAAGAAAAAAAGAACAGGGTCCGAGTCTTTGGATCCAGCGCACTTAAAATATCGGTTGAATGTTTGATATCAGGGAAGAGGGTGCCCGGATGACACTTTCTAAATGATGATAAAATTGTAGTGCATTTCAGGGCATACCCAAAACCCAATCTCCGGCAAAGCCCCCTGCTGCTGGCGGCAGCCTCTCCCTATCACAGGGGAATGGAGCCGCGTGGATGCTCGTGGTTTCCAACCCCCTCTGTCCTCAGAGGCACTGTACCCCCATCTGGGCCCCAGTGCTGTCGTCGACAGGTTCACACCAGCTGGGAAACTGACCCTCCACAACAGTGCTGGGGAAGAGATGCCCGTACTCCCTGGGGAAATCCAGCCTCAGAAGAGTGGACACAGTTGTCACACGGGAAGTGGCTGAATCCACTGAATCCCAGTTTTCCGGACTCCAACTTCCATGCTCTTTCCTGAAGTCTTAATGGCTTCTGATCCTGTTACATAATCCTGGGTTCTTTACATGCCCCCCCAACTTGTGACTTAAGAAAGGAGCACCCGCGAGTAATGGGCCCCCTCTTTGCAGCCTGGTGTGTACACACTCAACCATCCTGACCCCATGACAGAAGTGCCCACAGGAGGCACAGGTACCCAAGTCAGAAGATCCTGGGGGACCTGGTTCCCGTCCCAGTCTCTCTGGCCGGCTGTGTGACACGGGCAGAGCATGTCATCTAGAGGCGAGGGAGTTGAACCAGCTGACTCCCAAGGTCCCTTCCAGGCTTCTCCTGACTATTCTACCTGCACCACGTGGAGCCACCCAGTCCCAACAGGGAAGGAAGAAAAAGCTAAACAGAGGAGGCGAAGTTCCAGACGAGGGAACCAAGTTAAAGTTAAAACAAGGAAAACTGATGCGGCACTCAGCTCACTGCAGACACTGCCCTGCCCAGGGGCTGGCTCCTCTTTCAGGAGCCTCAGGTGCCCTGGTGGCCCAGACTCAGTGAAGGAAAGAGGAAGGGGGAATTTGTGGGAAACTGAAGACTCACACCCCTCACCCAGCAGGAGGCCGTCCAAGAAGGACTTGCCTCCCGGCTTCCTGCAGGAGTGGCAGGTGTGGGGGCTGCCTCCTGGGCTCCGCTCTCACCCTGCTCCAATGAGCTCGAGCGCCTGCCCCGCAGACCAGTGGCACCGCCCTGGGTGCCCACTCACCTCAGCCCCGCAGACCCTCCTCCTGCAAAGCTGACCCGCTGGTCATTTTCTGCCACCGTCTCCACATCCGCTGCTTCCCCGTGGCATCAGCTAATTCACTGTGCAAAGCAGCATTTATATATAGAAAGTTGCAGCCACGCAGGTTAGCATTAAAATAGAGACTTGACGTTGCCGTGGCAACCAAACAAATGATATTCAAAACGAAAGTAAGTATTCTGCAATCGGGTAAGCATGTCCACAGCCTTCCAGGACAGCTGCGCCGTTTCCCCCGCGAGGGTGGGTGGGACAGCTCAGCAGAAGGGCCTGGTCCTCCAACAACCTCCTCCCTGTGAAGTCACCCCTCTGCTTTCAGCTGTGGCTGTGGCCGTCTGCACAAGCTCCTTCTTGAAGTCAACTCCTTACCCAGAACAGACCTGAGGCCAAGACACCGAAGGGCTATGGTGACCCTGACCAGGTGTGCCATCTGCAGCTCTACTCCTTAAGGACCAAGGGGAAGCAGCCTGTGTTACTCCCAAGGAAGCTTCTGGAAACAAAGGTGGCTTCTGTCACCCGTCGGCCACACGCAATCAAGAGGCACCAGTTAGCTGAGTGACATTTGGCAGGCAGCTCCCCCTCTCTGAGCCTCAGTGTAAAAATAAGGGGGCACACCACTATATGTAAAATTGATAACTAATAAGGACCTATTGTATAACACTGGGAATTCTACTCAATATTCGGTAATGGTCTATATGGATAAAATAGAGTGGACGGATGTATATGTATACCTGATTCACTTTACTGTACACCAGAATCTAACACAACACTATGAGTCAATTATGTGTGTCCTCAGTAGCGTTGACTCTGTGACTCCATGGAATGTAGCCCACCAGGCTCCTCTGTCCATGGGATTTTTCAGGCAAGAATACTGGTGGGCTGTCAATTCCTCCTCCAGGGATCTTCCTGACCCAGGGATCAAACTCGTGTCTCCTGAATTGGTAGGTGGATTCTTTACCACTGAGCCACCATAAAAATCAAAAAGAAAAAATAAGGGGGGGATAAGGAACTGGAGAAGCAGCTTAGTCCCTCCTACCTCTGCAATTCTAGGATGTGCGTCTTGTCTCCTTTCTCACTTCCTATTTTTACTTTCCTTGTTTCCTTTGTTCCTGGACATATGCCTCAACCCTGCCACATAAGCCCTGATAGGAGCAAGAGCTCCTGGTTCCGGGTATGGCGTGTGGAATAACCCTCCACCAGTGCTGTTCAGCCCAGCCACCACCCAGAATACTCACAGCCATGAAGTCAAAGGTATGGATTCTGTTATTCAAGGAGCCACTGAGACCCGAGGGGCCTTAGACAACTCTCTGAGCCTTTCCTGAAACTCGATTACATATTTCAAAATCATACATGATCTGCAATGACTAAAATTTAAAAGATGGACAATATCAAGTGCTGGCATGGATGCAGAGCAGATGGAAATCTCGCCCATTGCTGGTGGGAATGCAAAATGGTACAGCCACTCTGGAGAGCAGTCCAGCAATTTCCTATAAAGTTAAACATATACTTACCAGATGACCTGGCAATTCCACTCCTAGGCATGTACCCCAAAGAAATTGAAATATAGGTCTACATCAAGTCTTGTGTGTGTGTCCACACACAAATGTTCATAGCTGCTTTATTCATAAGAAGCCCAAACTGGCAACAACCTAAAAGATCTCAACAGGTACTAAAGAACAAACTATGGAACATCCATGCAATGGAATATTACTTACCAACACAAAGGAACAAACTATTGACATATGCCACAACCTGGATCCATCTCATAGATAGTAAGAAGTCAGTCTCAAAAGGTTACCTGTTGTATGACTTCATTTGTATGATATTCTCAAAAAGACAAAACTACTGTACAAGGATGAATGACCCATGAAGGGTTAGGTCAGAGGGGGTATGAATGCAAAGGGAGGGTAGCAGGGAAGATCTTAGAGTGATGAAGCTTTTCTATAAACTGGCTCAGGTGGTGGTTACATAAGTCTATAATATGTGTTAAAATTCACAGAACTGTATACCTAAAAAGGTCAATCTTATTGTGTAGAAAAGACTAAAATATATGCTACTTTCACCTTGGGGAAAAAAACAACAACACAGACAATGATGCTGTCTCCTTATAGAAAAGATCATCAGTGGGTTCCTCCCAAGCAACAAAGACATAGTGTACAGCATAGGGACATATGGCCATTATTTCGTATTAACTTCAAATGGAATATTTATATCTATAAAAATACTGAATCAGTATGTTGTATACCTGAAAGTTATCTTTTATAAATAAACTATAATTTTAAAAAGGGAGGGGCCCTCACCAATAAACTGTAAAGTCCTGAGAACTATTAGTTACTGATAACGCTTTTAATTACAAAGAGCCTCTTGTTCTAGACGAATGGTTCTCCACCTTAGACCAGGAGCAGCAGCATCACCTGGGAATCTGATCAGAAGGAGAAACTTGGGGCATCAACCCAGCCCTCCTGAATCAGAAATTCTGGGGGTGGGGTCCCATAGTCCATTTCTGACAAGGCTTTGGGGTGAATGATTCCAAAGCATGCTGAAATTTGGGGACCACTGGCCTCCACACATCCATTAGATCCATCTAAGGCCAGTCCATCACAGATCCGTCTGGCCCTTTAATGTCTAAAGTACAGATGCAGACAACGTCTTTTTCCATCTCCTCCTTGCTCACAGACTCTTCCTCTTTTCCCCTCTCTCCCCTTCTCTGCCTTTATTCTGCCCCCCAGGCTAGCTGCTGCCTTGCAGGGAGAAGCAGGGGCTACAGCTCTAACTGACATTGAATCACGTGTCCTGCTGGGATGCCTGGAAGGAAGAGTCACTGTGACCTCAGTCTGGGGAGGAGCTGGGAGGACCAGGGAGGGGCCCTGGGCTGCACACATTGCTGCAGGCTCTGCAAACACTGACCTTCTGACCTGGCCGCCCCTCTCCTACTCTCAACTCCTGGAGCACAGCTCCAATGAAACCCTGGAAAGGCACCACATCCCACTTACCCCAAAAGGACAACTTCAAAGTTGCTTCACATGGACCCTAGCTCCGAAGCCACGCAGAGATGACGGATCATAAAGGCAAAATCAGAACCATATGGACTTCGTAGTGGGCAAAATAAACAGAATTACAGCATCAGGGTTGGGGAGGAGGAAATCGGGGTCTGAGTGTCTGGCTCAGAGCCCGGGTCTGGTGGCCCCCAGCACGGGCTGGGCTCCCTGGCCTCTCCTCCCCGCCACAACGCCCACAAACAGTGCTACGGGCACCCGGCGTGCTGGTCCTCCTCACCGAGGACTCCGTGAGTAAGGCTGCTTCAGCTGACATTTACTGAGTTTTTATATTCTCTTTTATGGTGTACTTGAAGATAGTGTAACTTCTTTTCCAGTTTTGTACAAATATGCAAAGCACACTCCGCCACTGGTGACAGCACCAGGAGACTCGGGGAGGGGCTGGGGGGGCAGGTGTGGCCCCCCACTGTGCTTAGTCGCTCAGTTGTGTCTGACTCTTTGTGACCCCACGCACTGTAGCCCCCCCAGGCTCCCCTGTCCGTGGGGATTCTCCAGGCAAGAATTCTGGAGTGGGTTGCCATGCCCTCCTGCAGGGGATCTTCCCAACCCAGGGATCGAACCCAGGTCTCCCACATTGCAGGTGGGTTCTTTACCAGCTGAGCTACCTGGGAAGCCTCACCCCTGCCCTCTTTTACAGCACTGGTCCCTTCCTCCCAGACAGAACCGTGCTGGGTATACAGCCAATCATGCTGGGTGCACCCACTCCCGGCCTCATTCTCTCACAGAGCAGAGAAGCTCTTCCCCAGTTTCTAGGGAAACAGCATGGTGGTTCGCGTAGCCAGTGTTTCTGAACTGGGGCAACTGTGGGGACATCTGGCAATGTTTGGGGACATTTACTGGCTGTCATGACGGGGGTTGGAGGGACCGGCAGGAGTATTGGTTCCCTATTGTTGTCCTGACAAATGCCCACAAATTGAGTAGCTTAAGGCGACACAAATTTCTTAGAGTTCTGAATTTCAGAAATGGGTCTCACTGGACTAGAGCCAGAGTGTCAGCAGGACCATGTTCCTTATGGAGGTTTTAGGGAAGAATCTGTTTCCTTGTCTTAATTTTCAGCTTCTAGAAGCCACTTGCATTTCTTGGCTCCTGGCCCCTTCCTCCATTTTCAAAGCTAGTAATGGTGAATCGAGTCTTCTTCATGCTGCTTTTACCTCTCTGAAAAACGAAAGTGTTAGTCGCGCAGTTGTGTCCAACTCTTTGTGACCCTATGGACTATAGAACGCCAGGCTCCTCTCTCCATGGAATTCTTCAGATGAGAGTACCAGAGTGGGTAGCCATGCCATTCTCCCAGGGACCTTCCCACCCAAGGACTGAACTCACATCCGTATGTCTCCCACATTGCTAGAAAATTCTTTACCATCTGAGCCACCAGGGAAGCCCCTGATCTCTTTGGTTTCTTTTTTTTTTTTTGATGGGGGGGCAGGTAGTGAGTATATGGGATCTCAGTTCCCGAACAAGGATCCAACCCTCACCCCCTGCATTGAAAGTACAGAGTATTAACCACCGGACTGCCACGGAAGTTCCCTGGTTTTTCTCTCTTTTCCACTGATAAGGACCCTAGTGATTATATTGGGGCCTACCTAGATAATCCAAACTACTCATCTCCAGGTCAACGGCTGTGCAATCTTTTATTTTTTCCTTGCTTTGATTTTTTTAAATTATGAAAATATGATAACACATGTACAGGAGACTTGGAAAAATACAGAACAAGATTACATATAGTTCCACTTTATATAATAATTATTTTAAGTAGATAAATTAAGATTTTTAAGTTGGCATTTCAATATCAAGCTCTCAAAAATTAATAGAATGAACAGACAGAGGTACAGTAGACCTGAAAAGTACTGAGAACCAATTCAACAAAATCAAGATTTAAACAATTTAAACATGGTAGTGGGATACAAATTCTATCCTACAAGCTCCCACAGACTATAAACTAGGAGACACTGGAACATATCCAGGGACATAAGACAAGGTGTGATTTGCGATCTTAGTTCCATCTGCAACTTCAATTCCCTGGACCATGTGACCTAATACATTCACAGGCTCCAGCAACAGGGGCTGTGGACATCTGGTGGGTGGCGTGATTGTGTCGACCACTGGCATCCAGTGAGTAGAGGCCAGCGATGCTACTAAACATCCTACAGTGCACAGGACCCTGCAGCCCACATCCCTAAGTCCCCAAATGCCAGGAGTGGCGAGGCTGAGAAACTCTGGTACAGCCTCACACTGACCAGGTTTCCAGTGACCCTGACTCAAGTCCATTTCCATGGAGAGACCAGCCATCGGACCTTAGGAGGTCACAGGGACACTGAGACTCACAGTGAAGGGGGAACACTTACCATTCTATTAAATATTTTAAAGTAGATTCTGTGTTTCAAAATCATCCTCAATTGATTCTTTTTTGCAATACATACAGGCTTTAAAAACAAAATGCATCCTGCCCACTGGAGGCCCAAGAACACAGTGGACATAGATCATTTAAATCTCTTTACATAAACAACTTCAAACAACATGACTAATTCTGCTTTGCTGTCTGGTATGCTGCTGGTTGGTCTCAGAAATCCCTGAATTAGCAATCCAGAAGTGCTCACACCCCCATGTCCTCTCTCCTCTCTCCCAGGAGGGCTGAGCCACCAGCAGCTAATGAGAATACTTAATGACCCAGAGGTCTCAGTCCCCACACCAAAAGCCCTCCAACCCCTGGGCTCCTGTGGGTAGCCAGGGGGAGCCTGGTATGGGTGAAGCCGCAGCTGCTGGGGCAGCCTGGGGAGGGGAGGGCTGTACAGGAGGCCCCATCCAGCCCTGCAGACCGAAAGGGTCAGAAAGGATGCTCCCCCGTACAGGCAACTTCCGTTCTTCCCCCTGGGCCATTCACTGGCTGGGTCTCCCAGAGTGGGTCAAGAAGCAGCAGCAGAGAGCAAATAGGTGATGGTTTCCTGGCAATTCCCTGGCAGGGACAGGCAGGATCTGTGAATCCCACTTTTTTGTTATTCAGACAAAGGAGAACCTACTCCCTCCCACCTCAATCAAAATGATGAGCAGAGGCACAGTGGCACCTGGCGTGGGTACATGTGTCCACATGTGTGTCCCCATGTCCTGCAGCCCAGACAACCCCCTGCTCTCTGCTCCATACCTAGTGCTTATTTAACTTCTCTGTGGCAATTATCCAGCATTTTCTGCCAAAGCCACCATCTCTGCCCCAAAGCACGCCAAACACCAGCTCTAGTGAAGCCAGCCCCGTGAGCGAGATGCCCTGGCGCTCAGGATCCCTTGCGCCAAGGTGTTGGCCACACAGCAAAATATGCATGTCCACCTGTCTGTCCTGCAAACACTTGTCATGCTTCTGCTATGCTCGAGACACCATCTAGACCTGGAAACCACAGTAGTCAAGACAGAAGGACCGTGTCCATGAGGAGCTTAACTCTATTGAAGGGAGAACAGTCAGGCTCAGCTCCAAACATGGATGAATATTCTCTCATTTAACAGGCAAACCAACACTGGAGGCAGGTGAAAAACCATCTTCATTTTCAGATGATTACAACCACAACCATAAACACATAACATGACACAGTGTGGCTCAATGTCCCCATCAGTTTATGTTCGTTCACTCCTTTGATCTCTACCACAAGCCTGGAGGTAGGTTCTGGAAGCACAGATGATCCCTGGCTTATGGTGACTTTTGTTGACTTCGACTTATGATTTCTTGACTCTGCGATGGTCCAAGAGCTCTATGCATTCAGTAGGAACTTGCTGAACTTGCACAGCTGGCTCCGGACCTCTCCTCTCACCTAATCAGTGTGGCATCTTCCTGACCGCCACCCAGCACAGCTCAACCACTGAGCATTCCCCCTGCCAAATGCCTCCTTCTGGACCCGGGCCCCAGGGCTCCCACCTCCGAGGGGCAGAGAAGCGGCAGGGGGATGCTGTCTTCATGCAGCTGCAGGAGCCCCGCCGTGGCTCAGTCCCCACAGTGAGTCACCTCCCTCCATGGACCGTTTCCAAAGAGAGAGCCCCATTGTGGTGGGAGCACCCACCCCCACTTCCCTTTTCCAAGCACGGCTTTCACCAGATCGAACATTAGTCATGTAAACGCCAACAGAAGTTCAAAGACGCTTTGATAATGGGATTTTCTAATGCAAGCAGCTGCCGCTACTGGACACAAACCTCTTGGCTCCCTCATCCAATCCCCCCCTTTCGGGACCTCTGGGGTCAGCATCTCCATCTCCTGTGACATGTGGGGATGTGGCTGTCTGTTTTCACACTTGGATTTTTGTGGCAGAGGGAAAGCCTCAAAGGCATGATCTGGTATCTCCAAGCACAGTGATCTGGGGGCTTGGAAACCACTCTGGGCTCCAACAGCATCCTACACCTCCAGGAAACAGCAAGCCAGAAGCAACTTGTGACAGTTATCTGCTCAGTGCGCCTTCCCCCAACACACCCCTACTTCTGCTGAGAGTGCCCTGATTTTCTTTAGGGGGTGCATCTTTCCCACACCCCGTCATCATGGTTTGTGGAGACAGGTGGCCCTCACCTCTCTAAGGAGCATAGTCTATTCCAGTCTATCCCTGGCCTATTCCCCAGGCCACAGTGTCCAGCTTCGGAGTGGGCAAGTGACCCAGGTGCTCAATTCCTGGATTTTAGTTGGAATTGATGTAAACGTGAAGCCGCTGATGGTTATCTTGACACCCTATGGGAAAAACCTCCTGAGTATGGAAGCTACACGGAAGAAAAGAAAGAGCTGGTGAGGGACAGAGAGAAGAGATGGGGGAGTAGGGAGAGAGAGACATCAGATTGCTGATACTGTGTAAGTTGCTTGATCAAACCATGCCTGAAGCTGACACTCTGGGACTTTTTCAGTTACACCAAACTATAAATCCCCTTTTTGTCTGAAGCCAATTTGAGAGGCATTTATATAAGATGAAATAGAAAGATTTGTGCCTCACATTCTCTCAGCACAGGCCAGGGCACAATATCAACAGCAGCAAGATCTAAAGAACATAGCACAGAGAGTATGAGAGATTCAGCCCCTTCTATCAAAGTAAAGTCTTCTTCCAATGAGACATACAATGCCAAATATCCTCCGTATTAGTTTCCTATGGCCACTGAAAAAAATTACCATAGACTTGGTAGCATAAAACCAAGTCTATATATATATTTTCTCTCAGAATATAGACTTCTCTCAGAAGCATATATATATATTCTCTCAGTTCTGGGGGCCAGAAGTCCAAAATCTGTATGACTGAATTGAAATCAAGGTTTTTGGCAAGGCCATGTTCCCTCTGGAGGTTCTATGGGAGAATCATGTCCTTGCCTCTTCCAGCACCTAGTGGCTGCCAGCCTCCCTTGGCTTGTGGCCACATCACTCTAGTCTCTGCCTTCCTGGTCAGATTCCTCCTCTTCTGGGCACAGTAGCATCTCCTTCACCCACCTTCTAATAAGGACATCCAGCACTGCATTTAGGGCCATCTGGATAATCTGGGATAATCTCCTCATCTTAAAATCCTTAACTTAGTCACATCTGCAAAGACCCTTCTCCCAAATCAGGTTAACATTCCCAGGGTCTGGGGATTAGCATGTGGACACACCTTTGGGAGCCGTTCTCAGCCATCTCCCCTCATTCTGGCCAAGTCAGAGCACCACGTGAACGTGGATAAGACACGTCACAGTTCACACCTCCTAGGCCTCACAGGGCCTGCCCGGCTAGGCTCCACAGAATGGAAGGGAACTTCTGGGCAGGTCGAGTGGCACTAGGAGAAGAAATAACCACAGAGAGTCAGAGTAGAAGACCCGCAGGGAGCACAGTGCCAGGCATGGCCCAGTGTGGCTTGCACCCCTGGATGAGGTCTGTTCAGGGACATTTTGGGGAGCTGGAGTCAGGGGGCTGTCTGCTGAGGGATAAAATGCAATATGACCTCAGATCAAGGTAAGGCTAATTAGAACATACCCCCACGTGCACCATAATGTCCCCAGTGAGTGGGAGGGTTGGGGTAGGATGGGGGAAGGAATCCACTTGGTACTGGAACCAGGAAGAAAGGAGAGAAAATGAGAGTCTGATGTGTGAAGGAAGCCACGTCCAGCTGGGCTCTTTCTTACAGCTGCGGTGATCCTGGCCTGGACTTGCTGTCAAGGGGACCCTGGCAGCAGAGAAAAGGAAGGGAAAGACCACCCACTGGAAAGAACCAGACCTGTAGATCACAAGTGCTCCCCGGCCAGCTTGGGGAGGCTTGCCTCTGGAGTGATCCCCCCACCCCCACCATGGGGAGGACAGAGGCTGGTCACACCTACAAGAGTACGTGGGTGGACTCAGATCTAAGTGGGGTGTCCGGCCACTGCCAGCCCCCAAGAGGACTCGAGCAACTGGGGAAGGTCTCCCCTCCCAACTGGAAGCTGCCCCCACAATGTGGGGAGCTGGGTCAGGACACACCCATATCTCCACGGAAACGCCCATATCAAAACCAAATTTTTGAGCTTCCTTTGCGGTCTGCTGACCTGGCTGGTGAGGCAAGGTGGGGTTCCCCAAAGCGTTTTTGTTGTTTAGTCACTAAGCTACGTCCGACTCTTCGTGACCCCATGGACTGTAGCCCACCAGGCTCCTCTGTCCATGGGATTCTCCAGGCAAGATACTGGAGTGGGTTGCCACGCCCTCTTCTAGGGGTTCTTCCCAATCCAGGGATTGAAACTGAAACTCCTGCTTGGCAGGCAGATTCTTTACCAATGAGCCACCAGGGAAGCTCCCCAAATCACAGGCCTTCCTGTAGCACTGACAACACTCAAGGTGGTCCCTTACGGGGTGCCCAGGATGGCCCAGGCAGGCTAAGAGACCCGTTTTTAAACAGCACCACACTCATTTTAAGGCCTCTTATGGAAACCCACAAACAGCTAGCACATAAGGACTGCATGGTCCCTGTCATTCTACATGGGCAGCCATGATCCACTTTGGCTCCTTGCAGGTCACCAAATGCCTCCCCTTCACTCCTCCATGCAGGCTACTACCCCCGCCCCCACCAGCTTACTTCTGGCTGAAAAGCTCCCTGGAGACCCACACAGAATAACCAGGCCACCCGCCCAACCAGCACCAAGCCAGAATGTCTGTCACTCTCCAGCTGGTGACAGTTCTTTGAGAATACAGCTTGGACACTGCACACCCTGCTCTGCCCTGGCTGGGGGTGAGGGCCTTGATCAGAGATAAGAAACCATCCCCTAGAAGTTGTTAGAGAGACCTCCAACTAGGAGATGGCTAACTCTGTAACTGAGAGAAGCTGGTAGCAATACCCCATAATCTTGACTCGGAGGTGTGGTCACCTCACATTCTGTAAAGAGCTGGGGCATGGTGGCTCTGACACCATCTATATCAAACAACATTGGTCACTTGGTCTTGACCTTGGACACTTCTGCACGAACTAGTCTGGGCCTGCGATCTGTCCTTCAGAATGTCATACACCCCACGGCTGAGACTGAGGCCTCATATGAAAAGACCCACCAGCTCCTCCCAAACCTTTTAAGCTGCTTCGTGAGAAGCTAGGTGAAATTACACCAGCGCTGAGAGGGGCAGCCCCCAGACACACTCTTGATAGGCAAGTTCATCCCAGAAGCAGCATCAGCACCCCCACACCCCTTCCCTCAAGGGCCGAAGGAGCCTGGGTTCTCCTCTGACTGGAAGGCAGAGACCAGCTGTGTCAGGGTTCCCAAGACCACCCAAGTCTGGTTATTCACTAGGAGGACTCACAGAACCAGTAGGTAGCCATGATTTATTATAACACAAAGATACAAAAAAAAAAAAAAGAAAGAAAAGAAAAATCAATAAAGGGAAACGGTGTCTGGGGCCAGGCCCTGAGGAAACCAGGTACAAGTTTGCAAGAGTCTCCTCCCAGAGCAGCCATGCGAGATGCACTGAATTTGTCCAGCTGTGATGGGTAGGAAGTGTGTCTACCAGGGATGCTCAGAGACTCAGAACTCTGGGGCTTGGTCAGGGGCTGGTCCCATACGCGGGCTTCCCTGGTGGCTCAGTGGTAAAGAACCCACCTGCCAATGCAGGAGACATAGGTTTGATCTGTGGGTCAGCAAGATCCCCTGGAGAAGGAAACAGGACTCCAGTATTCTTGCCTGGGAAATTCCATGGACAGAGGAGCCTGGTGGGCTACAGTCCACGGGATCGCAACGAGTCAGAGACGACCGAATGACTGAGCACACACCTATGGTCCCACAGGCATCCTCTGCCTGATACATAGCAAAACCCCAGACTCCCAGAAGGAAAGCAGGTGCTCAGTACGAATCACAATGTTTGAAAGAGCCATCCTGATCGTTTCTGGAATGGTGGGAACCCTCCCTAGATCCAAGTGACATCAGCCAACACTGCAAGCAAGCTCTGTAAGGAGAGCAGTAATGGGCTGGCTCTGTTAACGGTTTCTCCACGCTGGATGTAGAATGTTCCTTAAAAGGGACCTCCCCTGCTGTCTGGCCGGCCCATTCAGTGGCAGGAATCTGCCACTGACCCCTAGGCAGGTGACAGGTCTCTAAAACCCTTGTGCTGATACAGAGCTCACTACTCACAAAGCGTGCTGGCCCATGGTTGGCCTGTGCTCATTGACAGCACTTTTCGCTCAGGAACACTGGCCTGCAACTGCAATATCTCACATTGATGAGCACTTCTTATAATCACCACCACTTACCATCACTCTCTATGTCAGGCACTGGGCCCAGCATGCGACACACGTGAGCTTATTTAATATAATATTCATGGTTTACAATGGTGTCAACTATAGCTTACAGGCATGCAATGACTTGCCCAAGATTCCATTTTAAAAGGTGTGAGCCCTGGTCTATTTGACCCTACAGCTGGTGACCTTGAACCCCCTATATCCAGCTTCCCTTGGGAGCTCATCTTTCACTATCATTTTTGGCATGACATCATACCACTCTTGTTTACTTAATATTTTTAGTTGACTCCTTTCTTTACTTAAAGAAACAAACAAACACATTTCTCAGAAAATCTTAACAGTATTCTCTGAATGGAAAACTAGTAACATCTGCCAGAAATCTACAGCACAAGAATAACTGCAACAAAAAAAACAAGCAATGCTACTCAGTCGTAACTAGTCAGTTCTACCTGCCGAGGCCTGTTCTCACCTAGCACCGCCCCAAACTCTCAACTGAGAGCACTGCAAAAGGAAAAAACACTTCTCCTTTTGTGATTTAATGGTTCGGAAAGTCTTGCCTGTGGACCGCTGAGACCCATCTCTGCCCAGTCTTCTGGAACACACTACACGGTTACCCCATGTGCTATAGGAACCTGCCCCGTCTGGCTCACTGTCAGGCAGCAGGGAAGAAGGCGTTGCTGAGTGGTTCCCTGTCTGCCCCATGCCCCATCCCACATCCAAGGCATTTCCCAGCTCCTCCCTGCCCCGCTGGCTCATCTGTTCGCCAGCCTCTGCGGCCACTGTGCCCAGGAGTCACACAACATCGGCACCCACTTGGGGCAGGTGCCCCTTCTGCTCCCAGCCTGGGCCCCTGTTCCCCCTCATCCCTAGTTTCTGCTCCCCTGGGCTCCATTCAGCTGGCCTTGGCTACTGGCCTGACCCTGGGGAGACAAAATTCCACCAGAGATGCTGTGCCTCTGGCCAATTTCCTAAATCAAGAGGGGCTGGGAGGGAGAGGCAGAGGGTCTCTCACGAGCAAGTCATGATCTGGGATGTGGGGGTTGGTCCGGGATGCGGGGAGCATTCTGAAGTTGGAAATGTGCCTTTTTTCTCAAACAGGGGATGACATCCCCGATTCCCACTTCCCCAACACCACATGATCTTCCAGTCCAACCCAACCACAGGCTTTAAGGAGTCATCCAATCAGAAACAGAGGGACCCACTCAGAAACCATCCAGAGGCAGCAGGCAAGAAGGCACCAAGGAATCCCAAGCATAGAAAGGCAGTGGGATGGCTGAGAGCTCGGTCTGATGAGAAAAACTGACCCAGATTCAAGTCCTGGCTCCACCATCCCCCTGGCCAAATGACTGTCCACATCTGAGGCACAGGATCAAAAGTCATACAAACCCCATAGGGTTGTTGTGGGGTAGTGGGAAGCACCCAGAGACTGGGCTCAGTAACATTATTTCTGTGGAGCTGGGCCCTGAGTTTCAAGCCAAGAACAAGAATAGGAAACAGCCAAAGGCAGATTACTCCCCCACATGTGCAGCAAACAGTCTGTGAACAGAGAACAGCTGGAGAGGTGGGGCCCAGCCCAACAGGTGTTTCTGTCAGAGAGGTGAGGGCTTAGCCTGCAGGTCAGGGGCCTACCTATAAAAGCCAGGAAATGTCCCATGAAAAAAATAAAGACTGTAGTCATCTCATGAAAACTCAACAGGGCCATCCAAAAACTGTCCTGACAGGATGAAGACAAACGCTGCCATCTTCCCCGTCATCCTCGAAAGCAGTGGTTTTCAGCCTGGCTGCCCGTGAAAATCACCTGGGAGGTTGGGTTTTTTTTTTAATTTATTTATTTTTGGCTGCACCACACAGCTTGTGGGATCTTGGTTCCTCAACCAGGGTCATGGCAGTGAGTGGCCACCAGGGAATTCCCTATCTGGGAGCTTTATAGATACCTGCATGCCCAGGAATCCCCTGGCCCGTGAAACAGGATGTCTCAGGGAGACACCTGGAGATGGCTGCCCTGCAAGCTCAAAGGTGATTCTAACACACAACCAACAGAGCTGCTCGGATGTCTCTGTGGCCACCACCTGCCTCACGGGGGCCAGTAGCAGACACAACCTGGTCTACAGCTTGTTCAGCCAAGGTTAATAATAGGGAAGGCTGGGGCCCTGGGACACAAAGCCAGTATGCAGCCTGCTCTGACCATCATCTGTTCCACAGCAGCGATGCTGGCCAGCGTGGTCATCCTGGGCCTCCTCTCAGGGCAGCGTCATCTCTCCCCAGCCTGGGAAAAGCCAAAGGCCAAAGCTCACTGAGGGCCAGGAGTGTGCTAGAGAAGCAGGTGGCGAGGGTTCTTCTGCCCACAGTCTGGAAACAGCCCCAAAGGCATTCAAGTTCCGATTTTCCTGCTGGGTATAAGAGGTTCTTCTGGCTTTAAATACCCTTCCTGTAAAGTCCTGGAGCTAGTCCATGCCCAGAGAAACCCCAGGTTCCATCACTTACTGATAGAATGATCTTTCTGTCCACCAGCCTCCTGGATCCATGGGAGCAGATAATGAGCATAAGGCAAAGAAAAGAGCGGACCGCTTGCCAACATTGTTTCTGGGGCGGGGAGACTGCAGACAGAGGCTTGGGGACAGACCAACATGCATGGATTGTCTGGCCCTAGGACTGGTGCATTACTGGCTTACCTGCCCACTGGTTTTGTGCCATTTCTCTAAAAAGGGGGAGAGGGGATGAAAAGAAGTGAGCTGGTTGTCAGGGTGTCACAGTTCCCAGTCTATGTTATGAGTCCAAATGTGCAGAGTGACGTAGTCTCACCCAGGGTGGGCAGCAAAAGGGAAATTTAGGAGACCCTCCCTGGCCGGGGACCCGAGTGACGGCAAGGCGAAGGCTCGCAGGAATGAGGCAAGGAAATGGGATTTTGATTGCTCAGATTAAGTGTGGCAGGACCGGAGAACAGTGACAAGTGACATGTGAATCACAAAGACGAGGGCTTCCCAGGATCCGACGTGTCCTAGCAGGCCCTGTGGCTCAGCCTGAGAAACAGGAAAATGGGGGAAAGGATGAAACACAGCTTGAGGCTAGCTGATACCCCTCCCCAGCCAGCGTGGGCTGGGCTCTTTCACGGTCACTGGTAACAATCCTGGAAGTCAGAATGGTTTTCATTTGAGCCTGTTCTCTAAGTCTAGAGTTCCTCTGTTGTTCCCGAGGCCCTGGGGAAAGTCAAAATGTAGATGACAAGATGACAGCATGAACCCTTGCTCCAAAAAGCCCAGTCCACACACCAGCCACAGTGAGCTGGTTAGGAACACAGCATCCAGGACCCTCCTCTGACCTCCTGCATCAAAATCTGCTTTCTGCTAAGCACCCCAGGTGACCCGTGCTCTGGTTCATGTTTGGGAAGCTCTTATTTGCAGCAGAGGCTCTTTGTCGGCTACACAAGGCACTAACCACATACTGAAGCATGTAACAGCCACACAGACAGCTGAGTGAAGACTTTAGAGGTGGTTTCAACTTAGGCTCAGACAGTAAAGAAACCACCTGCAATGTAAGACATCCAGGTTCGATCCCTGAATTGGGAAGATCCTCTGGAGAAGGGAATGACTACCCAATCCAGTATTCTTGCCTGGAGAATTCCATGGCAGGCTATGGGGTCGCAAACAATTGGACACGACTGAGCAAGTAACACTTTCACTTTTTTCCCCCGTTTAGGCATCTCACGCTAACTCCCACCCCCGCTCCCCGGTCAAATCCATGGCTCCGGCTACTTCCTCGGTTCCCCACTCACAGACCAACCAAGGCAATCGCTGATTAAAATGTCTCCCCACAGCCACTAAACTTGATAGAGTAACCTTTCCAGATTTATTTGCCCATCTGTTCACTTCCTTATTAAATTGTTTGCCAGGCTCGTTCAAACACCGAGTGGGTACCTACTATATGTCAGGGACCGAGAAGCAGCAGATATACGGCCCAGTCAGCTTCTGGGAAGAGTCTGCCTCTGTAAAGAGGGAAAGATGGCAGACGGGCAGTCACGGCGCAGGGTGATGGATGGGTGCAGCGCTAAGTGGAAAAACCGAGGCGTCCAGAAAGGCATCTTAGGAGGTGATGCTGCCTGCAGGCCATCATAATGACATGCTTTCTATTCACCAGGCTCTTTGCTTTGTGGTTTCTGCTCCCTCCTGCTTGCATTCTGTTGGATGGACTGCATTTTCTTTATTTTCCTTCCAACCCCACACATTTGGTTTTTATAGAGTCTGTTTATACTACTGAGGTGGTTACACTGACATTTTTTACATGTACACTTGACTTCAAGCATACACTTAATCGATAACTCTTTTCTGCTTCTGAATAATACAAAACCCTGCAGTACTTTCACTTTGATCTCCTCAGCTGACCTCGGCATCTGGAATTTGAGTCGGCAGAAGGTGCTGTTTTCTCACAAGTCCTGGAACCTTGTTGCTATCTCCTGCCGCTGATCATTTTTCAGAAAAATTTCAAATTGACTCAAGAGGAAATAGAAAACCTGAGTAGATCTATAACCTTCAAAGGAATCGATTCTGCGGTCTACAATCTACCTTAAAAAACGATAATGGGTTTATGTGGTTTTACTGACAAACTTCTCCTAAACCTTTAAGGAAAAGGCAATACTTACACCATCTCTACCAGAGAGAGAAAAACAATCAATTCCTTTTAGAATACTCTGATACCAATCTTCAAAGAAAAAACAATATAAGAATTAAAAGCCTACCTCTTAACCTCACAGAGCACAGGTATAAAAATCCTAAATACACATTAGCAAATTCTGGGGACGGAAGGACCATCTTATGCCCTCAATAAAGAAAACTTTTCCTAAATAAACAGTCTACACAGTTAATACATGTATTTGACTAGATTACAATTTAAAAATGCCACATGACAAAATATACCATTTAAAAGATATGAAAAAGCAAGGCTTAAATGACAGTGTGATGGAAAAGTGAGCAGGGTGTGAATAGGATATGCACAGGAGAGGAAATCTGAAAGCAAATACACATCTGAAAATATACACAACCTCACTAGCAATGAAGGGAAAACAAACATAAGTTAAATCTGAGGTGTAATATTTCACACGTTCAGATTGCAAAAATAAGTGTGCTGTCTTGGCAAGGGGAGCTGATATTGTATACTCTGTGGGTAGCATTACGTGTATATTTGCAAAACCTCTTTGAAAAATACAAAATCCCAAGTGGCAAAATCCCAAGGTACATACCGAGACCCAGATAATCTACTAGGTATCTATCTGCTTCAGAGGGATACTCACAGAAGTGCACAAGGAGAAATGTACAGTTGTTTCTAATAGTCTAAAACGTCCACCCACAAGAATCAACTATGAGATACGCATGTGCTAGAAAAATGAACCAGGTCTACATATACTGACCTGGATTAACTTCAAAAACATGCGTGAAGAAAGCCAATTCCACCAAGAGAACTATATTTAATGTACATTTCAAAAGACGTAAGACATTAGTAAACGTTTACTGCAGATGCATGCTGTTGTTGTGGTTTAGTCACTCAGTCATGTCCAGTTCTTTGCGACCGCATGGGTTGTAGCCCACCATGTTCCTCTATCCATGGGAACTCCCAGGCAAGAATACTGGAGTGGGTTGCCATTTCCTTCTCCAGGGGATCTTCCTGACCCAGGCATTGAATCCATGTCTTCTGCATTGGCAGGCGGATTCTTTACCGCCAAGCCACCAGGGAAGCCCCTATAGATGCATATATGGTAATAAAAATTTTAAACATGTTCATGAGGCACCAACCACAGAAGAGTGGTTACCTCTGCAGAGACAAGGAGAAAGGGGAATAGAACTGGAGGAACACGTGGGATTTCTTTTCTTAATGCCGAGTAATGTGTTATTGTCACCCTGTATGTTGTCACCCTGCAGAGTACATCATGCGAAATGCCGGGTTGGAGAAAGCACAAGCTGGAATCAAGATTGCCGGGAGAGATTTCAATATCCTCAGATACGCAGATGACACCACCCTTAGGGCAGAAAGTGAAAAGGAACTAAAGGATCTCTTGATGAAAGTGAAAGAGGAGAGTGAAAAAGCTGACTTAAAACTCAAGATTCAAAAAATGAGGATCATGGCATCCGGTCCCATCACTCCATGGCAGATAGATGGAGAAACAATGGAAACAGTGACAGACTTTATTTTCTTGGGCTCCAAAATCACTGCAGATGGTGACTGCAGCCAAGAAATTAAAAGATGCTCGCTCCCTGGAAGAAAAGCTATGGCCAACATAGATAGCATATTAAAAGGCAGAGACATTACTCTGCCGACAAAGGTCCATCTAGTCAGAGTTATGGCTTTTCCAGTAGTCGTGTATGGATGTGAGAGTTGGACTATAAAGAAAGCTAGGCGCTGAAGAATTGATGCTTTTGAACTGTGGAGCTGGAGAAGACTCTCGAGAGTCCCTTGGACTGCAAGGAGATCCAACCAGTCCATCCTAAAGGAGATCAGTCCTGAATATTCATTGGAAGGACTGATGTTGAAGCTGAAACTCCATACTTTGGCCACCTCATGACTCCTTGGAAAAGACCCTGACGCCTGGAAAGATTGAAGGTGGGAGAAGAGGACGGCAGAGAATGAGACGGTCGGATGGCATCATCGACTTGATGGACATGAGTTTGAGCAAGCTCTGGGAGATGGTGATGGACAGGGAAGCCTGGCATGCTGCAGTCCATGGGGTCACATAGAGTTGGACATGACTGAATGACTGAACTAAATGTGGTATTTCTAACTGACATTTGGCAAGTGTTGATACCTGTCGAATCCAGAGATGGTGATAAGCACAGGAAAAATGTTCAACATCATTAACCCTCAGGAAAACACAAGTTGAAAATGCAATCAGAAACTACTTCATACTCACTAGAATGTTAAAAAAAAAATCTTGGCAAGGAACTAGGACAATTGAAAGCTCATATGTTGCTGTGAGTGACGAGTGAAGTGCAAAAACTAGTTTTGCCGTTTCTTATATAAACATACACTTATCATATGATCCAACAACTTCACTCCTAGGTATTTACACCAGAGAAATGAAAACATGTCTGAAAGACTTACATACAAAAGTTCGGAGAATTACTCATAATAGCTAAAAGCTGGAAACATCCCAAATGTCCATCAATTGACAAATGGGTTAAGTTTGGTTCTAGGAGTATGGTCAACCAATGAAATTCTACTAAGCAATAAAACAGAATCAACAACTGATACAATATGGCTAAATCTCAGACCTTATCCTATTCCAGGGAGCCTAACTTCAAGGGTACAAAGCCAAGATTCAAGGGTACAAACCGCATGATCCATTTCTATGAAATCCTAGAATAGGCAAAACTAACCTATCGGGTAGAAAGTAGAGGTGACCTGAGGAGATGAATAGGAGAGAAACTGGCTGCAAATGGGTAAGAGAGAACTTTTCAGAGCCATGTTCCAGACGTCAATTGGAGTGGCAGTTACACAGGTGTATATATTTGTCAAGTCACTGACCTATACCATCAGAACGGGTGAATTTTATGGTAAATAATAGCTTACAGTACATTTTATTTATTTATGGTAAATTATGATTCATTTGGGCTTCTCTGGTGGCTCAGACAGTAAACGATCTGCCTGCAATGCTGAGTTTAGTCGCTCAGTCGTGTCTGACTCTTTGTGACCCCGATGGACTGTAGACCTCCAGGTTCCTCTGTCCATGGGATTCTCCAGTCAAGACCACTGAAGTGGGTTGCCATTTCCTCCTCCAGGGGATCTTCCCGACCCAGGGATGGAACGCCCACATTGCAGGTGGACTCTTTACTGTCGGAGCCACCAGGGAAATCAGGAGAAGCAAGGCAGGAGACCCGGGTTCCATCCCTGGGTTGGGAAGATCCCCTGGAGAAGGGCATGGCAACCCACTCCAGTATTCTTGCCTAGAGAATTCCATACACAGAGGAGCCTGGCATGCTACATTCCATGGGATTGTAAAGACTCGGACACGACTGAGCAACTAACACTTTTTTCATGATACACTTATGGTAAATTATATACTTTATTGTAAAATATATAAATTATACTCAATTTTTAAAATAGTGATATAGTAGATACATATGTTATAACTTCTTTTTTTGGTTAAAACTAAGTGGGTTTTAGAAAATATTGCATATTTTTAGAAAATGATTGCATATGCATTAACTGCATATCCTGCAGAGCAGGAGGCTTCAGGAGAAAAACAAAGAACTAAGAAGGCGCCTAATGCTACATCTTATCCTTTCCAATGGAAAGCTATTTCATCACTGCAGCAGTCTTATTAGAAACCCAAGGGTCCTTTGAGATTATCAAGTTCAAGTCTCTCATTTTCAGGAAAGCAGTGAAATCTGTCCAAGATCACTGCTGCAGACATTTCTTGCTTAAGCTGCCAAGCATCCTTTACCCAAACCTTACTTAACACCACTGCGCCTTTTTTTTTTTTTTTTTTTTTTTTAGGAAAAAAAGGCACTCCTACTAGGGACTTTCTCCATGGATCTCTGAATCCAGGTGCCAGCCCTCCCTCTATAAGCCCTAAGGGATGCCAGGGGGAGTTCCCTTCCTCTTTCACAGGGCAAAGGTGTGCTTGCTGCCAGACGCTCTCTGCTGACACCTGGAGAGACGTACGGGGTTTCCCCCTTTAACAACCGAGCATACCTGACCACACTCTGTTCGCTGCAAGATTATTCCTATCAGTCCTACCTCCTGGCCCCACACAGCTGAGCATCTTGGTTTCTATCTGCTTTCAGAAGATATCCCCAGCCTCCTGTCCATTCTGTGAGCTTCCAGAATCTTTGTAATAAATTGCACTTTGCTGACATCGAATAAATGGTTTCTGAAGTTTGTGACCAAAGAACCCGTGTGACACACCACCCAACCAGCATAAGGCAGGCGAAGCCCACAGTCCAGAGTTCTGAATTCTCCAGGATGTCCCTGGGTGTGGCGTGCCCAGTCACTTCAGCAGTGTCCGACTCTGTGCAACCCTATGGATTACAGCCTGCCAGGCTCCACTGTCCACTGGATTCTCCAGGCAAGAATACTGGAGTGGGTTGCCATTTCCTTCTCCAGGGCATCTTCCTGAGCCGGGATTGAACCTGCGCCTCTTAAGTCTCCTGCACTGGCAGATGGGTTCTTTACCACGAGCACCACCTGGGAAGTCAGAGGTAATGCCTCAGGGTGCTCAGTGTCACTGCTTCACCCCAGGGTGCTGGGGCACAGAATAAGAAAATATACTCGGTGACGCATGAAGCACACTGACATGTTTTAACTTCATCCTTCCCACAACCTGGTAATACAGGGATTTGTTGATGGCAGTGGTGGTGTTTAGTTGCTAAGCTGTGTCCGACCCTTAGTGATCCCATGGACTGCAGCCTGCCAGGCTCCTCTGTCCATGGAATTCTCTAGGCGAGAATACTGGAGTGGGTAGCCATTCCCTTCTCCAGGGGATCTTCCTGACCCAGGGATCGAACCCCGTGCCTCCTGAACTACAGGCAGATTCTTTACCACTGAGCCACCCAGGAAGTCCAACATAGGGATTAACCCCCCTTTATCTATGAGGACACTAAAGAGGAAGAAAAATTTTTTTTCAAGGTTACATAGCTCATAAGTGACAGCGCCAGAACCTGAGCCAAATCTGTTCAAACTTTAAAGTCTGGCTCCTGTCACCTCATCAGGCTGCCTGGCCTCAAGAAAACATTCCTGCTTCACAATTAGGTCACTGGGACTTCAACTTGGGTATCAGAGGCACAATGGGATGTTGGCTGCACCCACAAAGTAGAAGGGTTGGGGGTGGGGCAATGCATACACTGGGTCAGGACACTGACCCAGGGAAGTGTCACAGTGGATGGGGTGATGGGGGAAGACACTGCAGCCTTAGGGAGAAGAGGAACAATGTGGGAACCATCCACATCCCTGAGGAGTGGAAGTAAATTCTTTCGGCTTGGAGATGAATACATGTTCACGTTCCCATGGCAACGGAGCATGCGCACTGCTGCCCATACCTGTAAGTGAGTGACTCACGTTTTTGGCATCGCACTAGCCCAGTCCTAAGTCATTAGCTAATCAGCTGAGAATGCTTACACTCTGCAGCAGGGAGGACGGGTAAACAGGGTCTCAGCGTGTCCCTCTGAGGCTCTGAGAGCAGAGATCACGTTTCCTTGGCTTTGGCACAGCATTTGCAATACCTGGCGCGGTCCCTGCTCTCAAACCATCATAAGGAACCTGAGTTTGTTCTGGGCTCTCTAAACAGAGGGGATAGGAGCAGAGTTTCAGTTAAAACCATGTGTTAGATGCTCAGTCGTGTCTGACTCTTTGTGACCCCATGGCCTGCAGCCTGCCAGGCTCCTCTGTCCATGGAATTCTCCAGGCAAAAATACTGGAGTGGGTTGCCATTCCCTTCTCTAGGGGATCTTCCCAACCCAGGGATCGAACCTGGGTCTCCCGCATGGCAGGCAGATTTTTTATCATCTGAGTCACCAGGGAAGCCCACTAAACATGATGGGAAAAGCAAATCAACTCAGGTTGCACAAGCTGATGAAACAGGTAATAACTGCAGTCAGTGCAGAAATCCAGTTTCAGACCAAAGCTTCTTCATGGATCCTGATGGGTGTGCTAAGAGATCTGCTGGGGTGTCAGGCATGATTTCAGGCATGCATCAAAGCTACCTGAACTAGAGAACATATGGGGGCATGGAGTGAGTAGTTAAGAGCTGAAGCATAGATTCCCAAGAGATCCCAGTTCCAGAGGCCTTTGCAGGCAGAGGAGGCCTAGAAGCTACAAGGATCCCCTCAGACCAACCTGGAAAACTTTCCGTGGCTCCCAAGTAAATAAAAATGGTTCTGTCAATTTAACAAAGGACCTCCCCAAGGCACCGGCAGATACAGGGAAGAGTTACACGAAAGGTTCCCCCCTCCGGCCCCTTGCCCTCTAAACAAAGGGAACAACTGTGATTCCCACTTAGTTTTAGGAGAGTTCATTAACAGGTTCAGGTGTGCATGGGAAAACTCACAAAAGAAGCTATCCGTGAAGGACACATCCCACCCGCCCAGACTGCAGAGGGAGCTGGGCCTGACCTCCCCAGGTGGCGTGTGTTTGTGTGTGGGGCGGGTGTTGTATACACAAACTGCCTCAATTTCTGCTGAGCAGGCACATGTCTCCCAGAAGATGGGATCACCAGGGAAGAAGTGGGCCGGGAAGCTTTTTGAGAGGCAGTAGGCATCATCACCATGTCAACAACACGTGCCAGAAAAGGCTGAAGCTGGAGCTTGGCATGGACTTGGCCCTGCTCGGCAATGAGCTTGTCGGTCCCTGGGATGCAGGGGTCTAGGTGCCCATGCCGGTTGTCTACACTGCACCCAGCAGACATGCCTTGCACACTGAAGACATTCAATAAAGATTCACTGAATCATGATGGATGATGAATGAATGAAACAATGAAGAGGCCTTTCTGAACAGCTCCCTCAAACAGTTCTGAAGCCTTCATCACTGTGAAAAGGATGGACTCAGCAAGCCTAAGGTCTCAGAAGGCAGTCAGCCCACCACCACTGAGCTCAGAAACGACGACCCCTTTACAGCTCAGAAATGGAAGAAGGGCTGAAGTCAGAGGCCCTTTAAGTTCTGAAATCCACAGGCCCCTGATGATGTGATGGTGTTCAGTCACTCAGATGTGTCCGACTCTTTGTGACCCCATGGACTGTAGCCTACCAGGCTCTTCTGTCCGTGTGATTTCCCAGGCAAGAATACTGGAGTGGGTTGCCATTTCCTCCTCCAGGGGATCTTCCTGACCCAGGGATTGAACCCCTGTCTCCTGCATTGACAGGCGGATTCTTTACTCCTGAGGCACCAGGGAAGCCCAACCCCCCAGGCCCCTAAGCATCCTTTAATAAGAAAATAATTGAAAATAAGAAATGCATCCACCTGTTAGGGAGTATAGCCAGAAGGAGGGGAGAGAATAAAATCCTGATGGGCTAGGTCAAAAGGAAGGCTGGGGTTTCACCCAGAGCAGATGTCCCCAACCTCACTGTCAGGGTACAACTGCACCAGGTACAATTTCAGTAACATTAAAGAGGGTGAAGGAGAGGCCTGTGCGTCTTTAAAAAGAAAAAAAAAAGAGGTGGGGGAGAATACATAACCGAGCCAGCGAAACTGAGGTTCTATTAGGGGCACCAAGAAGGTGGGCTGGGGTCAGGAGGAGGACGGAGCAGGGGTACAAGATCCCAGGGAACCCAGCTGCCGGCAACCTCCTCATCTCCCAACCATCCGGTATTCTGGGCCCCTAAGTTGAGTTAATGAGGGTTCAGGAGAAGGGGACCACGCGTGCCAATAGGAAGCTCCCTGGCCTCTGGCCGACTCTCATTAAACCCACACAGGCTGGGCTGAGGGATGCTCCACGCGGGCCTAATTACCGAGCCTCTTTTCACAAGGCTCAGTCAGCCCAGCGCAATGAAGGGACTCAAGGTAAATCCTCACCCAGTCCGGCGTCTCTAACAGAGAGATAAATCACCCTTAATGACCCAGGGCGGGTTGCCACGCATGCTATTTCTGGAGCCATTGATTTCCATGCTGGCAGTGGGGGGACACGTGGTGTGGGCACAAAACCCCGGAGCAAGATGGTCAAGTGCAGCACGTCAGATTTCAGCGCGGGGAGAAGCTGGGAGGATGGATTGGAGGGGAGAGAATTAGCGAGAGTTCCATGACCCGTTTCCCTGATCCAGACCCTGGGAGTGACATAGTGGATGGAGAAAATTGTAGCAGGAAAAATGAGATGAGGTCTGGCTGTGGTCAGGGACGTCTCCAGTCCAATCTCTCCACACTAGAAGGGGTGGCCCCCAAATCTGGCCTGGAGCTTTGCAGCCAGAGCAAAGAGGGAAATGTGTTTGGCTAAAGGGTCCTCCATGTCCTTAGGATAAAACAAGCCACCTGCCCAAGGCAAGCACCATTCCTACCTTAAAGCCAAAAGAAATTCCTCCCACCAGACAGAAAAAGAAGATAGTTTAAAAAAAAAAAAAAATCTTTAAAGACCATGAGCTTCAAGCAGGGCGTGGGGGGCGGGGGGGGACTGGTGGGGTGGGGAGGGTGGGGAGGGTGGGATGGGGGGATGGGCAATGAGTGTTTAAGGGTACAAGGTCTCCTTTGGGGTTACTAAAGATGTTTTGGGACTAGACTGAAGAGATGGTCACACAATATTGCAAATACACTTAAGTATGAGTGAATTTTACAGTTTAAAAGGTTAATTTTAGGTTGGGTGAATTTCATCTCAGTCTTTAAGAGAAATCATGTCATGCCTCCAGTCCTTTCCCACCTTCCTATCTCCCTCTATTCCAGACCCAATGGAGGCCCTGTCCACTCTTGGCCCACACGTTCTCCTCCCCACCCCACAGACATACACTTCTCAGACCCCACAGGTTTGATCCCTGATTTTATTCGGGCCTCTGTTCAAACGTTCGCAACCGGAGGTCCTTCCTGTCACCCTCATGAAAATAGCAACTCCTATTACCCTCTATTCTGAGAATATAGAACCTCGTTGTTGTTGTTTAGTCGCTAAGTCGTGTCCGACTCTCTGGACTGTAGACCTGCCAGAGTCCTCTGTCCACGCGCTTTTCTAGGCAAGAACACTGGAGTGGGTTGCCATTTTCTCCTCCAGGGGATCTTCTTGATCCAGGGATTGAACCCAAGTCTCCTGCATTGGCAGGCAGATTCTTAACCACTGGACTACCAGGGAAGCCTGATAAACCACATTTTGCTTCAGAAACACAGACCACTGACACCTCAAATTCAACATGTCCAAAACCAAACTCATTCCCACCCCATCCCTGCCATATACACGTATGCTGATGTTGTCCAATCGCTTAAGTTGTGTCCGACTCTGTGACCCTGTGAACGGCAGCACGCCAGACTCCTCTGTCCCCCACTATCTCCTGGAGTTTGCCCAAATTCATGTCCATTGAGTAGGTGATGCTATCTAACCATCTCATCCTCTGCCGCTCTCTTCTCCTTTTGCCTTCCATCTTTCCCAGCATCAGGGTCTTAATAAATGCGGGCACACGTGGGGCCCTTGAGGGGCACACGTGGCCCCGGGAGTGGGCATGAGTGGCGGGTCCCCTTCCCCCTACACTGCTCTGGGACTGCCCCTGAGCCTATTTCTAAAATCGCGCTTGTGAAATAAGCCTGCTGGAGCAGATGATCTATCCCAGAGGCCCCTTCCAGCATCACAGGCCGTGAGTCATTGGAAAAAGGCAGAGGGAGTCGGGGACCCGCCCGTCCAGTACCCCCTCTCCCCCAGTCCCACCCCTGTTTACCAAACAGTGCCTGCCCCCCCAGCCCCTGCAAAGCCAGGACGCATTCCCGCGGAGCTCCAGGAAAGGTGAGGCAGAAAGCCCTGCTATGTTTCCAACCACTACACAGGCTGAAGGGGGCAGCCGGAGCAGGCGGGGACTTTTGCGTCTCTGGCTGGTGAGAAGTTTAAACTGGGTCACAGTGTCAAGTGACCTGAGAGGGGCATCTTTCCACTGGCCTGGAGTGGATTTGGCAGAGGCAGCCAGCCTCTCTCCATGTGGAGGCTGGAAGTGAGGGACGAACTGGAATTCTTAATTCCTCTTCCAATTTATTTCTCCCCTAGTATTCTTGCTCAGGTGGCCAAGTTGGATGGTCAGGCATGAAGTGAATCCTCTAACACTCCGCACGCTTGCTCTATGGAATACACCTGATACCACAGGGAAACGAGCCATCCCAGGCAGTTACAACAGTGCCATTGTGCCCGCACATAACACTTGGTCTTGAAAAGAAAGCTTCATCTACGTGGATGGACCTAGACATTGTCATATTGAGTGAAGTAAGTCACAGAAGGAGAAATATTATATGACATCCCTCATATGTGGAATCTAAAAAGAAATGATACAAAGATGAACTTCCTTACAAAACAGACTCACAGACTTAGAGAAAGAAGTTACGGTTGTGGGGTGGGGGAAAATGGGGGGAATAGGATAGTTAGGGAGTTTGGGATGGACATCCACATACAGCTATATTTAAAATGGATAACCAACAAGGACCTACTGTATAGCACAAGGAACTCTGTCCAGTGTTACGTGGCAGCCTGGACGGGAGGGGATTTTGGGGGACAATGGATACACGTCTGTGTATGACTCTTTCCGCTGTGCACCTAAAACTACCACAACAGTGTTAACTAGCTATACTCCAACACAAAATAAAATGTTAAAGGAAAAAAAAAAAAGTTGTATCTTCATGATTTTTACAAGATTAGTCGCCCTGTGACCAGTCCGTGTGATGCCTCTGCCCAATTTTATTTCCTGAGAAATCTTTGTTCTCTCACAAACCAAACATTGCTCAAACATGACAGCTAACTTCCTCCCAAACTCACAATCAGGCTCCACTTCATACCAAAAGGCACATGATGGGGACAGGACAGGGCCAGGACTTCTCTCTTCGCTCCTGCTGGGCTGGAGGAATATTCCAAGCTTATTATTAGTCCAGCTCCTTAGCACCTTCACAGGCAATCAGGAAAGAGGGAAGAAGAGAGGCAGCTATCCCACTACTTGTTAGGACTTTTGAAGGCTCAGAAGGAGGAAACGGAAACTTTAGGTTAAAAGAAGTCTTGGGGGGATAATTCAGGTTTAACAGATGATGAAACAAGTGATGTATATGGTTCCTGGCAGCCTTGCCTTTTTGTGATTAATTTCATTACATTTCTAGGCCTGCAACTGGCAGCCTCGCATATTAGCACAGAAGAACAAAATCTGGCTGCTGGACTTTTCAAAAGAATGGTCCCTATCTGCCTGCCTGGCACCTCACTGCCATGTTCTCTTCTTAATGTCCTGGCATGGACACAGGCACACAAAATCTCACACACAGTTAACGCGGGGATCACCACTTCCCACGACCTCATTCCCCCAAGCTCCTTGCAGCTGTTGCCTTTATACCATGAGACTTTTCCCTTGATGTTGATGACACGAGCCATTCAGTTCCCTCTCTGCCTGAGAGGTGGACCTCTCCCCTCAAATGCCTTCCAGGCTCACATCAAGGATTCCATCACTGCCACGTCTCATTGGTCACCACGTCGGGTAGATTTCCATTCTTCTCCCACTGGAATCAGCTGACCTTAATTTTCCTCTGGGTACCATTCTTATTCCTTCCACAGTCCGGGGGGTTAGGATGACCCCACGTCTCAACTATGCCATCCTAGGCTCCACTGGAAAGCTGCCCGGTGATTTTCCTCTTTCCTTGGAATTACTAAGAGTTTTTAGCATCTTTCTGAAGAGGTGACTAAGCTAGAAAATGCCACCAACATAGAGGAAAGTAAAGCCAGGAGATGAAGGATTTTGAAGACACTGCCTTTGCCTCTTCTACTAGTTATTTTACTAATAGAATTACTAGCAAATAAGCAAATAATAATAAATAATATTACCACATATCAGAGTATTGTGTGCTCAGTCATGTCCGACTCTCTGCAATTCCATGGACTGGAGCCCACCAGGTACCCCTGTCCATGGGAATTATCTTGGCAAGAAGACTGGAGTGGGTCGCCATTCCCTTCTCCAGGGATCGTCCCAACTCAGGGATCGAACCCACGTCTCCTGCACTGGCAGGCAGATTCTTTACCAATGAGCAACCAGGGAAGCCCACTGTGTACCAAATTAAACCAAAACTCAATGGTTTCAAACAACAGACATGCAGTCTCAGTTTCTGCAGGTCAGGGATCTGGGTACAGTTTACCCAGACTTTGAGACTTAGCCAGACTTCTGAGCAGACTTCTCACAATGTTGCTACCCAGGGTCAAGTTCTCCACCTTCCCAATCTAATCCCTCTCAACTCTGGTCAATCCACCTCCAAAGTTCATCCATTATCCACCCAGGGCTGCCACCCCGTTTCCAGGGCACCAACACCACTCCCTGTATCATCACAATGATCTTCAAATTGACTCTCCATCCCCTCCAACCTACTCTCTACAGGGCAGCCAGAGAGAACTTAGAACACAGTCATCAGATTACCTCAACCAAAGTCATCCAAAGGTTTTGCACTGCTCTTTGAAAAAAGAAATCCAAACTACTTCACCTAATTCACAAAGCAATAAAGTCTGCCCTTCTACTTACCCGATCCCTCATCATTTTATACCACATCCCCTCTAGCCACACCAACCTTCTTTGCTCTGTGCCGTTCAATGCAGTGTGGTTCCCAGCCATATGCTGCTTTTTTAAAGTTAAAACAGTGACAACTAAAATAAAATGTGAAATTCGGTTCCTAAGTATTCCCAGACACCTTTCAAGTACTGAGCTGTCACATGGGGCTGGTGGCCACATGACCAGAACAGATGACCAGGAAATGACCAGAACATTTCTATCGCTGCAGATTAAGCTTGGACCTCGCTGTCCTAGCTGCTCCTTGGGAAAAGTTCAGACCTTCCTCATGGCTCTGGCATGGGGCTGTTACCTCTGCCTTTCCCCCAGCAATTTGTTCCCATGGCTGGATCCAGACATCGGCTTAAGTGGGAGGTTCCCCCACAAGCACCGATCTAAAGAAGCCACCATTTAGTCACTTCCAACCACAGGAACCAATTTAATCCTGCAGAGCATTTACCACGGGCTGAGGCCCTCCTTGTTTATTTGGGTTTGTCTGCTTATTGCCCAACTCCACCCACGCCTCCTCACCCTGAAGCAGACTTCCAACATCAGGGACCTCGTCCGGCTGGCTCACAGCATTCCGGCACCCAACACACCTGCTCAATTAGTATTAGCTGATTGTTAGACCTACGCCACTCAGATTTCCTCTTAAATCACCCTTTCTCCACCTTCCCCGCCACCGCCCAGCCTTCATCCCCGCCGACAGCGCTGCGGACAGAATCCTGCCTCTGCCCTATCTTAAGCCCGCAAACACTCGCAGGTGAACTTGTCAAGTGCTCCTCCTGTCAGCCCAGGCCCCTGTTCCTGTCCCTTCTGGCCCCAAACAGCCTCCGCGTCCCCACAGGCTGCATGCCTGTTCCTACCTCTGCGCTGCCGTCAAGTCTTCCGCTCTGCTTGGAGTAACCTTCCTGCTTCTCCATGCAGCCGCACCTTCGCCTGCCTCCCAGGTGTGGCTCGGTGGCACTGCTTCTGCAGACACAGGCCCCTCCTCTGGTCTCCTCCAGCGCTTCCTGTCTGCAGCCCGGCTTCGGTGCTTACTCACGCAAGACCAGACGTTCCACCTCCCACACATACCCCCCACCACCACACGCATTATCATCCCCGAGACGTCTCCTAAGAGGGGTGCTTCTCAAACTTCACTGAGGAGCAGAGTCAATGAAGAGTTTACAAAGACACAAGTCAAGGCTTGTGAACACAGGATAAGATCTGGGCTTCTGGGCTTTCCCCACAATCCCCAGGTGATGCGGAGACACAACTGCAAGCTGCACCACTTTCTTTTCTTTTCTTTTCTTTTTTTGATGTATATTTGACTTACAATGTTGTGTTAATTTCTGCTGTACACCAAAGTGATGTAGTCGTACACACATAAACATTTTCTTTCATACTCTTTTCCATTATAGTTTATCATAGGATAGTGAATATAGTCCCCTACGTGATAGAGTAGGACCTTGTTGCTTGTCCACCTTATATATAATAGCTTGCATTTGCTAACCCCAAACTCCCAATCCACCCCTCTCCCACCCCACTCCTTAGCAACCACTTGTCTGTTCTGTATATCTGTGAGTCTGTTTCTCTTTCGTAGATAAACTCATTTGTGTCCTATTCTAGATTCCACATATAAGTGACATATGTTATTTGTATTTCTCTGACTTTCTTCACTTAGCATGATAACCTCTAATCCATCCTTGAGAGTTCCTTGGACTGTAAGGTGATCAAACCAGTCAATCCTAAAGGAAATCAGTCCTGAATATTCACTGGAAGAACAGATGCTGAAGCTGAAAGCTCCAATACTTTGGCCACCTGATGCAAAGAACTGACTTATTGGAAAAGATCCTGATGCTGGCAAAGACTGAAGACAGGAACGAGAAGAAGGGGATGACAGAGGATGAGATGGCTGGATGGCATCACTGACTCGATGGACATGAGTTTGAGCAAGCTCCAGGAGTTGGTGAAGGACAGGGAAGCCTGGCATGCTGCAGTCCATGGGGTCTCGAAACATCGGATAGGACTGAGCGACTGAACTGAACTGAGTCCATCCATGTTGCTGCAAATGGCATGATTTTATTCTTTTTTATGGCTGAATCATATTTAATTGTATATATGTACTACATCTTTATCCACTCGTCTGTCGACAGACATTCAGGTTTTCATGTCTTGGCCACTTTAAACAGTGAGCTGCACTGATTTAGAACATCAGAACTTCAAGGAGTGGTTCAAGTCTTATCCATTTCCACCAATAGGGAACAACTGGGAAAGGCCCGACTTGGTTAATGACGTTCTCTCACACAAACTTGCTCTTCTACAAGAACTGAAAGCTACCCCCTGAAGCAGGCTGAAAAACAGGCCCCCAAATGGAACCACATCTTAATCTCTGGAACCTGCAAATGTTACCTTAAAAAGAAAAAAAGGACGTGCCAGGTATAATTGAGCTAAGGAATTTGAGATGAGAAGGTTATCTGGCCAGACCCTAAATACACTCACAAGGGTCCTTATAAGAAGGAGATAAGGTCAAAGAGGGAAGGAAGCCAACACCAGGCCATAAATGGGGAGAAAAAGCAACAGGACATGCAGCCCTGAGCCCTAGAAGGAGCTTTTAGAAGATGGAAAAAGAAGGAATGGATGAACGTCCCCCCACCCAGGGTTCCCCAGGAGAAGCCAGTCTTGGGACACTGATTTTAACCTCATGACTCATTTCAGACTCTGGCTCTTCAGATCTATGGAAGGGATGTGAAACTACTACATTTGCGGCAAGAGAAAACTAACACTTCCTTTTCTGTAACAGGGCGAGGTAAAGTTCTAAGTGCCTAAGGATCATGATTTTCCGCTTATTTCATTACTGAAAAGACAACACGAGATGCTCCACTGGAACAGGGCTGGCTTGCTCTGTTCACGCCTGTGTCCACAAGGCCCAGGTCAGGGTCTGCCACGGACATCTGTGGACATCGAAATTCCTCAAGGAAGGCCCATCAGTGAAATGAGGCAGGAAGGTGTTTCAGAAAACAAACAAAAAGATGCTCTTTCCATTGATTTATTGTTACAGGGTTTTAAAAAAACAGCAGCAGCCGCAAGGTGAAGAAGAGAAAGCCATCACAATATGAAGGGAAGTAAAAACAAATGTACATTTGCAAACATCTGCATGATTTCCTCCATACCCACAAGAAAGTGATAACTTGCTCACTTCTGGGAGGTGAACTGAGAGATAAAGGACAGGGGTAAGAGGTGGGCCAACGTTCACTCTATTTTTAGTGCTTATCAAATGTCAGAATTCATCTATATATCACCTAGTCGGTAAGAATGTGCTCACTTCACTTCAGTCATGTCTGACTCTCTGCGACCCCATGGACTGTAGCTTGCCAGGCTCCTCTGTCCATGGGATTCTCCAGGCAAGAATACTGGAGCGGGTTGCCATGCCCTCCTCTGGCAGATCTTCCTGAACTAGGGATCGAACCTGCATCTCTTATGTCTCCTGCATTAACAGGCGGGTTCTTTACCACTAGCACCACCTGGGAAGCCCTCTGTATTTCTTAGTGCTCATCAAATGTCAGAATTCAACTGGATATGACATATTCAGTAAGAATAAAACTAACAAAGATACATTCCTGGGATCTGCACTCAACAAAGAGTTTAAAACCTACCCCATGCACCTCCTTCTGCATAGATGCTACAACCTCGGTGGGAAGACGTCACCTGCCAGGTGAGCAGGCCCAGGGGACCAGTTGCACAGCAAGCAGCCTCAAGTCAACCCCCGGCCCTCCCGGTGCCACGAACGCCCCGTCTGCTCCCCTGTGGTACAGGGCCTCCAAGGAGGAGGAGGAGGAGGAGGAGTTCCTTAAACCCTGGTCCTCGGCAAACCTAGGCTGTGTTCCAACCCTGGAAGTGATCAGGGCTGCTCCTGCTCCTGCCTAAATCCTGGTTTCTGGGTCCATTTCTGACTAGGGTGCCACCCTACCCCAGGGCGCCCACTGCCATGGCGATGATGCCCTGCCAGCCTCTCAAGCTAGGGCAGCAAATGCAAGTGGGTTCCATGGCTGCGTCCGATAATCACTATGGACACCAGCCCGTAGCAGGTCTGCGTCCAATTAGCCACCCCCACAACAACGCCATGGCAACAAAGGTAATATTATTGTTCCACGAAGAGACAGAGAAACTCACACACACACACACACACACACACACACACACACACACACACACACGTGTTGTACGGCAGCTTTCACAGCCACAGAGATATCACTTCCCCACACCCTGTGACTTGTGCCTCTCACTTCCCGATGACGATGCAGCTCCTCTGATGGGAAGTCACTGGCTCGGGCAATTACCTCTTCACACCCTCCGCTGTGAGCCCTTCACAGGAAACAGCACGAGTCCCAGGCAAGCTGGGTGTGGGGGCTGTGAGACTCCCTCCCTCTGCCTCCTCCGGGAGGCAAGGAGGCTGGCCAGAGGCAGGATGGCCTCCAGGTAAAGCTCCAAGCTGCCCTCTGTCTGTCTGGCTCTCTGTTTGGCTGGCTAGCTGGCTTCCCCACGCCAGACCCAAGCGGGGCGCTGGGGTTTTGGTGGCTGCAGCCCTGAGCCACACGCTAATCTTCAGACCCAAATGTGGAAAGCATTAACCCAAATGGAAAGACATAAATCAGGAGCGGAGCTGATGGCACCGAGGAAAACAACTCTGCTCGGAGAGCCTGGGCTGTTGCACAAGAGCAGAGTGAGTCACTCGCCAGCAGGGGGAGGACCAGGGAGGGAGGAAGGAGGGGAGCCCTGTGGGATGGGCGGGTGGACGGGAGGGTGGAGCGGTGCAAAAACACAGCTGTAGGCTCATCACTAACCGCACTTCATCAGCAGCCTGCGGGGAGGGGGGCAAAAATGTCACCTCTCCTCCCCAATCCAGGAAGCCTTTCAAACCATGTCCTCCCTGGAGGAGACAGCAGGAAGGAGTCTTCCCACAGCCAACAGGTCACCCTTTGCACCCTGCAGCTGTGTCCTGGGGAAGCAAACCTCAGGCCCTCTAAAAAGAAGGTCTTCTGTATCCTTTGCTCCTCCCTGGCCATGTGCCATGTCCATTTGGGGTCCTCAAGCCGAGATGCCCATCGTGGGTACACAACTCTTGTCCTACCTGCTTGCCCATCACTACTGTTTCATAGCTTCTCTTCCTTTCCTTCTTCCAAACATTCCATCTTCCACCCAAGCAACTGGGGACAAGACCATCAGCTTCCCCATCCCTACTCTCTGGAGACAATCTCCAGGCTTCCTGTAAGACCCTGCCTCACCCACCAACTCCTCTGCCAAGCGAAAGGGGGGCTTCCCTGGTGGCTCAGACGGTAAAGAATCGGCCTGCAATGCAGGAGACACAGGTGTGATCCCTGGGTGGGAAAGATCCCCTGGAGAAGGGAGTGGCTATCCACTCCAGTATTCTCACCTGGAGAATACTCTGCCAAGACTGATTCCCAGCCTTCAAGCTCTAAGCACCTGCTCTGAGCAGGCCCTGCTGTCCCTGGGTGTGGCCTCGGGAAGGAGGAGCCCTAAAGAGATAATGTTGGGAGAGTGGAAGCACTGGGAGGTCTTGAGCCCTCAGGGCTCTAGAAATTACCATGGCAACACCATAGCTTTTGGCAGGACCCCTCCTCATCTCACTCTGATGAAATAAGGTTGTGTTTAGAGATCAACAAGGTCTCTTAGACTCTGACAGCAATGTCGTAACATTAACAGAACTTACATCCCTGTGAGTAGAGACACATGACAGCTGGATAGATGAGTAAATGACTCAGTTTTGTTGAAAGGTGACAAGTGATGGAGAAAAAGAACAGAGTAGGGTAAAGGGGTGGGCATAGTGGGGTGAGCAAGAGACTCAAAAGAGATGAAAGAGTGGGTTAGTTTCTGGTGGCTGCAGCACCAAATTAACACAAACTAATTGGCTTCCCAGTGGTCATGTATGGATGTGAGAGCTGGACTGTGAAGAAAGCTGAGGGCCAAAAAACTGATGCTTTTGAACTGTGGTGTTGGAGAAGACTCCTGAGAGTCCCTTGGATTGCAAGGAGATCCAACCAGTCCATCCTAAAGGAGATCAGTCCTGGGTGTTCATTGGAAGGACTGATGCTGAAGCTGAAACCCCAATACTTTGGCCACCTCATGCGAAGAGTTGACTCATTAGAAAAGACCCTGATGCTGGGAGGGACTGGGGGCAGGAGGAGAAGGGGACGACAGAAGATGAGATGGCTGGATGGCATCACCGACTCGATGGACATGAGTTTGAGTAAACTCTGGGAGTTTGTGATGGACAGGGAGGCCTGGTGTGCTGTGATTCATGGGATCACAAAGAGTTGGACACGACTGAGCAACTGAACTGAACTGAACTGAATTGGCTTCCCAGGTGGCTCAGTGCTAAAGAATCCGCCTGTCAATGCAAGAGATGTGGGTTTGATCCCTGAGTCAGGGAGATCCCCTAGAGAAGGAAATGGCAACCCATTCCAGTATTCTTGCCTGGGAAATCCCATGGATAGAGGAGCCTGGTGGGCTACAGTCCTTGGGGGTCGCAAAAGAGTCGGACACAACTCAGTGACTAAAAAACAACAACAAAGAAGCTTAAAGTTACAATATAAATGCGTTGCCTTCCAGTTCTGGGGTCAGAGGCCTAGAAAGGGGTCAAGGTACCAGCAAGGCAGTTCCTTCGAGAGGCCCTAAAAAGAACCCGCTTCCGTGCCTCTCCTCTCAGCTTCTAGACACTGCCCGCATTCCTTGGCTCGAGGCCCCTTCCCCACATCCTCAATCTCTAGCTTCTGCTGTCACATCTACGCCAGACCTGATCCTCCCGCCTGCCTCTTCTACAGATCCTTGTCCTTACACTGGACCCATCGGAATAATCCAGAACCACCTCCTCATCACAAGAGCCTTAATTTACTCATACCTGCAGAATCCCGTCTGCCTTGTAAGGTAACGTCCCCACAGGCTCTGGGGACTAGGCCACGGACATCTGTGGAGACCATTACTCAGTTCACTGCAGGGAGTGAGCCGCGCAGGCTGCCAGGGCCCTGAGGAGGAAGTGTGCCTGGAACATCTGCAGGAAGGCCAGAGAGGCAGGGTGAGGGAGGCGAGCGAGTGAGGGGGAGGAGAGGCCCCAGAGTCAGGGCAGTCACGTGTCTGACTGTGTAGCTCCTCGTCAGCTGCGGTGGGGACCTCTTCAGCATTTACTCTGCTATCGTGGAGGCCCACCCAGATGTTCTTAGTCAGGAGGCGACCGTTCACATCAAAGGGTACTATGCTGGTGCTTGTGGCTGGGAGCAAAATGACAGTGGTGGGGGTGGTGAGGAGTGGTTGGAATTTTTATTTTTTTTTAAGTTGTACCTAGAAGGAGAAGCTCACATCCTTACCTGACAAACCAAATACGAGATGTGAGAGAAAGCGAGGGGAGGGGGCTGTCAAGGTTTTTGGCCAGAGCGGCTGAAGCGACAGACTTGGAGTTTATGGAGCAGGACAGGCTTTGGGTGGCGTGGACAGGCGGAATGGCAATGCCGACTGGATATGGGTCAGGAGGTCAGGGGCAAAACTGATGAGCTCAGGCTGGAAATGGGCTTGCTGGCCACAGCTGAAGGCTCTCATGGGGGTGCTGCCAGGGATCCGGACTGGGCCCAACCACCAGGCTAAGACTGGGGTCTGGGATTGACCCTGAGAGGAATGGGACATGCCTGGGCCCTGTGGCGGCCTGGGGTGTGGGGCCAGCCAGGATGACCACGGTTAATCCTTTGGGTCAGTCACCAGTTGCAAGACAAGAAGACAGAGGCTGAGTCAACAGGGATTTTGTCTCAGACTACCATTGCTCAATCTGGAATTTTTTGACTTCTCACAGCCCAGAGGGTGGAATCTGAGTTGTGGGGAAAGGGGGGCCGGGGCGGCGGGGGGGAAGGGGGGAGTTAGGTGGGATTCAGGAATGCGGTCTGACCACAGACTCTAGGATCCTCAATTGAGGAGAGCTCACCTCACTACTGGTCTGGCTCTGGCTGGCCCCCAAGGGTCCTCACTGTCCAGCCCACGAGTCCTGGAAAGTCTTTCTGTGTCTGAGCTGCTGGACAGTGTCAACATGGTCCTACCCGAGGGGCCCAGGAAATCAGGAGGACAAAGAGGGCCAAGGGCAGGTGGCCAGACTGTGTGGGCCCCTCCCAGGTGATGCAGGTCTGCTCCTCCCTGAGAACAACATGTTCCAACATCAAAGGCAAGTGGATCCTCAGGGACAGACAGCACAAGCCAAGCCCTTCTCTGGCACTTTCATCTATTCATTCATCTGACAAATATTTAGTGTTCCCTGGCACTTTCGTCCATTCATTCATTTGACAAATATTTAGGGAGTACCTACCCAGGGTCAGGCACTGCTCCTAGACATCTGGGGCATGTCAGTGACCAAACAGAAGGGGAAAAACCCTGTCTGCGTGGACCACTGACTTCTGCATGGGGGTAGAGGGAGCAGACAATAAAAAATAAATACTGAGCTGGCCAAGTTGTTCAGATGCTTTTTGGCCAACTCAATAAATAAACTATAAAGAATATTAGAATGGTGATGAAGGGGCTTCCCTGGTGGCTCAGTGGTGAAGAATTTGCCTGCCAATGCAGGAGACATGGGTTCAATCCCTGATCCGAGAAGATCGCATATGCTAAGGAGCAACTAAGTGCGTGCGCCACAGCTACTAAGCCTGGGCTCCAGAGCCTGGGAGCCTGTGCACCCTAGAGCCCCAGCTCCAACAAGAGAAGCCACCACAATGAGGAGCCCAAGCACCACAACTAGAGAGGAGCCCCTTCTCACTGCAACTAGAGATACGCCTGAGCAGCAATGAAGACCCAGCACAGCCAAAAATAAATAAAATTATTTTTAAAAAGAAGAAGTGATGGAAGAAAACAAATAGAACAAGGGGAATCAGGAATTCAGAGCAGATTGGGATGGTAGGCAGCAATTCTAACCGGTTCAAAATATTACAGTTGTTTTCAAGAAGAAACACCTTCTTTCCAGGAAGAACTATCTAGCTGTTCAGCCTCCTTCTTTCTACCTTCCCTCCCTCAAACAGTCGCTGAGTGCTCACCGGAGGTCAGCCCCACACACAGCCTCGCTTTCATGAAGATGCTTTCTTTTACAGTTTATTATATTTTATTACACATTTTATCCAAGGAGACAGAAGTTAAAGACAGTAATTCCAGAAGGGTGACGAAAGAGCAGAAGCTCATCATCCACAGGATTCTTGCAAGCATGCCAATCACAGTAGAGACCTCCCCTCCCCTCAAGAGTGTCGGATTGATGGTCAAAGGGCCTGGCCCATGTTCTCCCTCCCACTTCATGCCCCCATCACCACCCAGACCTGGATTAGCAGAAGTCACAACTCAGTGGTCTCTACGGAAGCTGCCTACAGACTGTCCTTACACCCTGCCTGGTTACCATCCCAAAGCATCAACTGGTTTTAGGGCCTCTGGACGCACTTGTTCGCTCCATGTTGCAGACCAACACATTCCCAAGGAGCACCATCCCCTCCCCTCCACTCGGAGCATCTCTGTCGAGCAGGTTCTGATTCCTCTTGCCCAGCTGTGCTCACTCCCCAGCCCACAGCAGCCCAGGGGCAGAGGATGACATGGAGGATGTTGCACTTAGGCCCTCTGGGGACCAAAAGCATTTGGCAGCTCAAGTCTCTGACCACAATTTGGAACTCTCTTATCAGTGGCACTAACCACTGGAAGACTGCAAGTGAACTGAGCACAAAGACTCTTCCTGTGTGAAGCAAAGTCAAGACTGGCCTTTGATGCACACCCTTGACAGTCTTGGGGCCTCTGGATCATCCATCTCTTTCCACTGTTCATCCAGTGGGACCAGGGCAGGCCCCAGGCTCCCTCTGCCCTGCCATAAACCCTCCAGTCTCATTTCTCTCCAGAACTGGAGGAGACTTGAGAAGATGGGGCACCGTCACTTTCCCATCCCTCCCTGTTATTGCGTGTGTGTGCGCTAAGTCACTTCATTCATGTCTGACTCTGCGACCCAATGAACTGTAGCCCGCCAGGCTCCTCTGTCCATGGGATTCTCCAGCCAAGAATACTGGAGTGGGTTGCCATGCCCACTCCAGGGGATCTTCCGGGAGCAGGAACTGAACCTGCATCTCTTACATCTCCTACATAGGCAGGTGGGTTCTTTACCACTGGGAAGCCCTGTTACTGAGTCTCCCCTAAATGGTTCAGCTAGACCAGGACTCAATCCCCAGACCCTGGTGATGACTCTCGGCAAAGATGCTCTGAGCTTCACACCTTACAGCTCCATGCCCTTCTGTGGCAGGCACATACAGAGTCAATACAGCAACCAGTCACTCAGGTCACACACTCTGGAGAGAGATGGCATGGGTACAAATCCTGTCGTTGATTGGGGGACCCTGAAGAAATGATTTCACTGCTCTGTGACTCAATTTCCCCATAAAACGGGCCTGGCAGTACTCATAGGTTTATTGCAAGGATGAAATGAGAGAATAAATAAATGTACAGTCTCCAGAACAGCACCTGAAAAACAACTAGTGCTATGTCAATGCTGTCTAGTATTATTAAATTTTTTAAAATTTTATGTTTTGGATCTTAGTCCTCCAACCAGGGATTGAATTGGTGCCCCCTTGCAGCGGAAATGCAGAGTCCTAACCACTGGACCACCAGGGAAGCCCCTATTTAAATATTTTTGATTGGACAGACCTGCTTTTTTTCTTTTCTTTTTTTTGGACAGATCTGTTTTAAAATAGCCTAGCCACTTGTGTAACCTGGCTGCCAGTGTTGGAGAGGTAAGGGACACCGGTTTGATCCCTGGGACAGGAAGATCCCCTGGAGGAGGGCATGACAACCCACTCCATTATTCTTGCCTGGAGAATCCCATGGACAGAGGAGCCTGGTAGGCTACAGTCCAAGGGGTCGTAAAGAGTCAGACAGGACTGAAGCGATAGCACGCACCCATTGGTGAGGCCACAGGCTTGTTACTTAGTTAAGAGTATTGGAGTATTGAAGATCTAACTGTGTGCCACTGAGACTGCTTGCTTCTTCCTCATCAACCTCTTCCCTGCTTCTCCAATCCCAGGATTTCTAGTGAAATCTCAGAATTCCAGGTGCTTCCTGGGGGCCTCCAACACCCCAGTAAGGAACTTGGCAACTCTCCTACCTATGGCGCAGCACAGCCATCTCAAAATTCACTGAGACCCATTCTTGCAGGGGAAGACTTAGGAAGCGGTGGGCTGAGGGCTGCCTGGAGCCCTGTAGACCAGTGACACAAGGCCCCCAAAGCACGTGGCAAGAGCCTGACCTCTCACTTAAGGTCACACAACATCCACTCTCATTAGCACCATCAAACCCCATGCCCCAAGGGCCATCAGCACCATAGCCCTTGCAGCTGGCAAAGCGGAAGGAAAAGAACATCAGAGGACATGACTTACTGATGAGCTATATGACCCAAACCCTGAGAATGGACTTTCCCATCTGTGAACGTGGTCCTCTGCCTCTCCCAGACCCAACCCGGGGATGGTGCTTCGGAAACTCAAGCAGTCAGCCGTTGCATCTGCCTTCATCCCGCCCTCCCACTGAAGACTCACAAACAGTGCTTTCTTCTTGGGAGAGGAACTAGCATCTATGCCAGCATTTCTTGGAGGGACCCAGTCATCCTTCGCTAGCAGCACATCGCCCCCAAACACCTGGGTTGATGTGTGTGGCAGGTTTGGTCAACAACCATGGGAGGGAGGCTGAAAAGCCCCCAGTGCAAAGTGGAAAACCCTGGCTCCCAACCACGCCTACACTGCACAAACCAGTTACTGACACCCTTGAACCTTGGCTTTTCTCACCCCATAAACCCCAAACATGACTGGACATGCTGTCAAATTAACTGAAATACATGTAAATGTGCAGGCTGAGATCTCTGTTTTTTTAAGATTAAATGGGGGACCCCATATTCAAACATGCATTTTAATATCTCTTTACTTGAATGTCTTTAGATGGGGCCCTCAAGGTTGCCACAGCCTCAACACTCATGAGTCACCTGTTGGACTCTGGAAAAAGCACTGAAAACTATATTCAAAATCAGCACAGTTCCAGGGTTCCCACGCTCAACAGAAGTCCCTGGAGAACATGCTCAACACAGATTTCAGGGCCCCACTGCTTTCTGATTGAGCAGGTCTACGGCTGATGCTGGTCCAAGGACCATAGTTTGAGATGCCTGGCCTTAGAATTTGAAAGGGCACCAGGAATCCCCCAATATGATCACAAGAAGAGCCAGGGGACACTCCATGCCCTGTGCCTGGTTAGCAGCTCCTGGTTTGGTCCTGCTGTCGGCGTGATTGCAAGGTTGTTCCAGCTCCCACCTCAGACACAGGCAGTATTGAAGACTCTTGAGAGTCCTTCGGACAGCAAGGAAAGCAAACCAGTCAATCCTAAAGGAAATCAACCCTGAATTTCATTGGAAGGACTGATGCTGAAGCTGAAGCTCCATTACTTTGGCCACCTGAGGTGAAGAGCCAAGTTATTGGAAAAGACCCTGATGCTGGGAAAGATGGAAGGCAAAAGGAAAAGTGGGCGGTAGAGGATGAGAAGGTTAGACAGCATCACTGACTCAATGGACATGAGTTTGAGTGAGCTCCAGGAAGTGGTGAAGGACAGGGAAGCCTGGCATGCTGCAGCCCATGGGGTCAACATGACTGAACGACGACAACAAAGGCAGAGGCCCCAGCACCCCATCACCACTGTATCTGAGGCCCCTGCTGGAAGCTTCCTGTCCCTTGGGGTGGCAGAAAGAGTCCCCTGGGTCCCCTGCCTTCAACACTCAGCCCTCTGGATGGCCTCTTCTTGCTCTCTGCTCCTAGCCACAGCTTCAGCCCTCCCTTCCAGGAAAAGACAGGCCTGGCTGCTCACAGGAGGTGAGCCTGGGAGGGTGGAGTGAGAGGCCCTGGGGAAGGCGAGGGGCAGCACAGAGCCTGGGGGAGCTGATCCAGGCCAGGCGCCTCCATCCTGAGCATAGCCTGGAGACAGAGGGCTCTGGGCAGTGGGTGGAGGGCCGGGCAGGCACGCACACTGCACCAGTGTCCCTGCCACACAATGCACAAGGGCCAGGCGGGGCAGGCGGCCAGGGCCCACTCATGCCAGTACCATCTGGGAGCCCTTGCCAGGCCTCGGAGGCCCGGCTGAAGAAGCTGGACTCTGTCCTGGGGCACAGGCAGGCTCTATTCTTATCTCAAGGGGGAAAGCGTGACTCTCCTTGCAGTGAACGGGGGCCCCCGGCGAGGTGGGGGAGGAAAACAGGGCCCTCACTGTGCCCGAGAAGGCTCCCCACTTGGCCCCCCCAGCTCTGACTGGCCCCTGGTGCCAGGGTCTGGCACGAGCCGCCAACAAGGCCAGGCCAGGCCAGGCTGAAGGTGGACAAGGAGGGGCACAGCCCGGAGAAGACTGCCCCTCACCCATTGCAAGACTCAGAAAACTGCATACCCGGGTCCTAAGTGAGACCTGGGCTTCCGGGGTGGTGCTAGTGGTGAAGAAGCCGCCTCCAGTGCAGGAGACATAAGACACTCAGGTTCAATCCCTGGGTCAGGAAGATCCCCTGGAGTAGGAAATGGCAACCCACTGGAGTATTCTTGCCTGGAAAAGCCTATGGATGGAGGAGCCTGGCGGGCTATGGTCCACAGGGTCTCAAAGAGTCAGACACAACTGAGCATCTGAGTATGGGGATTTGGGGAAGTGAGACTCAACAGAACAGGTTCCAAAAGTAAGAAACACAGCCTCCAGGGCACAGTTACTGACCAAATCCCAAAGGAAAGGGCCCAGGTATCCTGTGCCCCGCCGCCACCCCCGCCCCAGGCATGAATCCTATTGGCAGATGTGGGTCCTGCTCACCTAACCCACAGCATCACTTGGAGGTGGCAAGACATCTCATTAAGACCTCCCTTTAGTCTGACAGAAGGAACCACAGTGATTCTGACACACATTCATTCAACCTTCCAGGTGTCTGAGGGGTGAAGAACAACTCACTGAAGAGCCTAGGTTACCGCCATGGACTCAAAGACTCACATCACTCATAGGTCAAGTCTGCAAGTACAAAGGTGCCCCGTGGTGGGTGTGGTGCCAGGGCTCAGGGAGATGGGAGAGAAACTACATCCGCTGGAAAAACCGAGGGAGACCTGAAAATAAAGACCTAGGTGGGTGGGATGGAGCAGGGCGGGAAGGAGGCTCTAGAGGGAGGGGATATATGTATATATACAGCTGATTCACTGTGCTGTACAGCAGAGACCAACACAACAATTATAATTAAAGCAATTATATGTGTGATTGGTTACTCAGTCATGTCCAACTCTTTGCCACCCCATGGACCATAGCGCCCACCAGGCTCCTCTGTCTATGGGGATTCTCCAGGCAAGAATACTGGAGTGGGTTAACTATATTCCAATTAAAAAAAAAAAAAGAAATGGATATTTACTCATCACCCACTATATGCCAAGTATATAATTCTGTGAGCTAAGTATTACCGTTCCCATTTTAAAGACTAGGAGATAAGGATCACTGAGAAGACAAGAGATTTTTCGTAGGTAATTCAGGGCAGGGAAGCCAGGCGTGCTGCAGTGCATGGGGTCACAACGAGTCAGCCCTGACTGAACAGTAATGAAGCACAGGGCCAAGATCTGGACCTCAGCCTTCAAGTCTAGCCTTCCTTCCATGATAGCAGCCCACTTCCTGGGAGTGGCAGGGTGCTAACTGGGTCTTGAAGAATGGGCAGAAGCAAAGCATGGAGGAGAGAGATTGATGTTGGAGAGGAAGCAGGTGTCTCGGGCATAAGGGTGTTGGCATAACACACTGCCACTAGTTTCCCTTTGACATTTTTCTCCTTTAGGCCTGCAAATTCCAGTCTTGGTCAGTGAATGGGGCAGCAGGCACTCTCGAGGGCTGTAAATTGGCACCACCTTTCTGAAGAGTAATGACAGCATGAGTCAAAACGTACACCATAGAAGGACTTTCCTGGGGGTCCCGTGGCTAAGACTTAACCTTCCAATGCAGAAGGTGTGGGTTCAATCCCTGCTCAGGGAGCTGGCATCCCACATGCCTCACAGCCAAAAAACCAAAACATAAAACAGAAGCAACAGTATAACAAATTCAATAAAGACTTTAAAGAAAAAAAAAAAGTACACCATAGGCCTAACTGGAAACTACCAGGAAAAGATGCCTCAAGAGGTATGCTGACCTCAGTGATCTTAATAATAGGAAAAAAAGAAAAAGAAGGTAACCTCAGTGTCCATCAGTAGGGGATTAGAAGTAATATATAATTTATCCAAACAATGAACTAAAAGCAAACACTAAGAATAATGCTTTAGAAGACTCTTGAGAGTCCCTTGGACTGGAAGCAGATCAAACCAGTCAATCCTAAAGGAAATAACCCTGAATATTCATGGGAGGGACTGATGCTGAAGCTCTAATACTTCTGCCATCTGATGTGAAGAGCCAACTCATTGGAAAAGACCCTGATGCTGGGAAAGATTGAGGGCAGGAGAAGAAGGGGCAACAGAGGATGAGATGGTTTGACAGCATCACTGACTCAATGGACATGAATCTGAGAAAACTCCAGGAAATACTGAAGGAAAGAAGAGGCTAGTGGGCTACAGTCCTTGGGGTCACAAAGAGTCGGGCATCACTTGATGACTGAGCAACAACAGATGCATCTACTCACACAGAAAGACATTTAACATGTATTAAGTTTAAAGAAAAAAAGCAACTTGCAAAACTGCATATATCGCATGATTGAAAGGGAGAAAACAAAGAAGACTGTTCTTTCTTTCCCAGGAGGATGGAAAAGGGGGTGAATGGTGACAGGGTGATGGGGGTGGGGTCAGGGTGATGCTGGGAACAAAGCTGGGGTGAGGGGTCCACTGAGGATGAGAGCCAGTGGATAACATAGACAAACTCCTGCTTGGCCTTCTTCTGGGTCAGCCTTAAAGGACTAGGAAACAGCCAGAGAACACTCAGCTAGGCCACTCAGTTGATCACTCAGTGGGTAAAGAATCTGCCTGCAATGCAGGAGACACAAGGAACTCAGGTTCAATCCCTGGGTCAGGAAGACCCTCCCCCGGAGGAGGAAATGACTACCCACTCCAGTATTCTTGCCTGAAAAATCCCATGAAAGAGGAGCCTGGCAGGCTCTAGTCCAAAGGGTTGCAAAGAATCAGACATGACTGAAGCTACTAAGCATGCACGCCCCCTGCTTTATTTATTAAAACTTCCCGTCATACTTCCCCCCCTTCTCCCACTCCTGACGCTTCACCTCAATTCCCATCAGGGAGTCAGAGGGGCCTGGACCAGGTGGAAGCAGTGAGCTCCTAGACTCTGCCCACTGAGGACGCTGCTAGTCTGTGGCCTGGACTCACGTGACACCTGCTCTCCTCTCAGTACTTACTCTGCATGATTAGTTGTATCTGACTGTGACCCCATGGACTGAAGCCCACCAGACTCTGCTGTCCATGGACTTCTCCAGGCAAGAGTACTGGAGTGGGTTGCTATTTCCTTCTCCAGGAGATATTCCCAACCCAGGGATCAAACCCAGGTCTCCTGCATTGGTAGGTGGACTCTTTACCACTGCACCCTTCAGAGCAGCCCCCTCAGCTGCAGGGGACCTACAGCAGACGCTGGGCCTGGCAGCACTGCTCAGGTTCCCCGACACCAACTTGCCAGCAATGACCCGACCTAGTGACTCAGGGAGGGCATGGGTTAAACAGGTCTTTCCTACCAATGGGGAGCCACTTCCCAGGCAGAGAAAAGTACAGGCAGACCTTGAAGATACAGTGGGTTCAGTCCCAGGTCAACACAACAAAGTGCATCATGAGAAATTTTTGTTTGTTTTCCAGTGTACGTAAAAGATGTTTACACTCTACTATAGTCTATTAAGTGTGCAATAGTATTATATATGAAAAAAATACATACGTTAATTTAAAGATGCTTCATTGCTAATGCTAACCATCATCTGACAAAGCAGGGTGTCCACAAACCTTTGTTTTTTTTAAAAAATGCAGTATCTCCAAAGTGCAATAAAATAAGATGCGCCCGTATCTCCTTCTTTTTTCAACTCTCTGGGTCTCTGCCTCCTGGGGAACTCCTTGGAGTTCAGGGAGAAAACCCAGAAACAGGACATGCCTGGTGGTACAGTGGCTAAGATGTCGAGTTTCCATTCCAAGGGAGGGGGCACAGGTTTGATTCCTAGTCGAGGAAGTAAGGGCCCATGTGCTGCAAGATGCGGCCAAAAAAGAAAACCCAGATACAATAAATGGGTGTGAGGGAGGAGAGGAAAAGAATGTGGATGCGTGCACACACCCACAAGATTGCCTCTCATTCCTGAAAAGCCCACAGAATTTGGGGAAGCTGCTTGCTGATCGAACAGCAGCCCTATTTTGAGGGTCAGGACCAATCCCGGGGTGGGTGTGGGGAGAGAACATGGTCTGGAACTAACAGACCCTGACCCCCTTCCCAGTGAGAGCAGAACAGCCAGAGCCCCACTTCTGGGTTCAGACCCCAGCCTGGCACTTTCCCTAAGCTGGATGCTCCTTCTGTAACCACATTGGGTTTCATACGGTTGGCTGGACACAGCACCAGAGCCCAGGGGACATCTAGATCCAAGCCAGTGCACACTGCGGACCGGCTTGGCAACCTCGGGTGAGTCACCCTGTGCCTAGAACCCAAAGTCCTCTGCAGGAAGAGATTGCCCACAGACAGAAGTTGGTAAGTCCTGGCCAGCACACTGTGTTAGCTAGCTGTTATCTTCAGTCTCAATCAATTACCAACATTACAGAATGGGGTGATTTCAAATTTCCAGCTGGGCAAAAGTTCCCCACAATTGGCCGAGGCTGCCTGTTGCCAGTGGCACGTTGTTCCTCGGAGCCCAATGATCCACCTGGTGCCTGGCATCTGAATCCATCATCCTTATTCGAGATGACGCAACATTCTGTGACTGGGTGACTCTCTGTTCTGAATGCTAGGGTTAGCTAAGAAGCAGGGACTCGTGGAGCCTTGGAAAGAAGGCAGCACTAGACACCCCCCTTCCCCTCCATAAGCCCCTTTCTAGACCCAGCTCCAGTTTACATCAGGGGTACTCTTGGTTTCTCTGAGGGTACCACACAGACTTTTTGCAAAGTCTGCAGTTGGGGGCTGCTGGGAGCTAGCAGCAGGGGGGGGGGAGGGGGGCGGGGGTGGAGGTGGGCTCCTGCTACTGGCTCTGTGGTTGGGAGGAAACCCGGGCTTGAGGTACTACTGCATGAAAGGCTCACTTTTTTTTGTTCCAGAACTTTCATCATCAATAGCTCCATCCAGCTTCCCAGAAGCATTTCAACTGTTGGCTCACAGAGGGATGGGCTTCCCAGGTGACACTAGTGGTAAAGAACCCACCAGCTGATGCAGGAGACTTAAGAGACATGAGTTCGATCCCTGGATTGGGAAGATCTCCTGGAGGAGGGCACAGCAACCCACTCCAATACTCCTACCTGGAGAATCCCATGGACAGAAGAGCCTGGCAGGTACAGTCCAAGGTGTCGCAGAGTTGGACACGACTGAAGTGACTTAGCACGCGCACAGAGGGACAGACTCAGGGCTGGAGGACACACCGCTTACTTGAAAACTTTGACTTTAAAGACACTAAGCTGACCTCAGGAAACATTGGACCTGGGCAGAGAAGCCCTCTAAGCCCAGAGCTCTGACCAGATTCCCCTCCAAGACCTGAACCGCCCCCCACCACCACCCTTCCCCAAAGCCCCTGAGTCTGGGCAAGTTCCCACAGGCTGAGCAGACCAGGACAAAGAGCCCTGAGCAAATGCTGGAACCCCGAGCCTCTCCCTGGAAACGGGGATGAAACCCGAGAACCACACAAAGATCTGAGCAATTCCAGGACCACCTCCAGGGCCACATAAGCTCTCGATGGAGCACACACAAACACTGAGTCAGGGTTCTAAACATCTGGGGCTTAGCTAACCCTCGGCTCTGGGGCGTTCAGCTTGGGTGGACTGCCAGAAACAGCCGAGCCGGAGGGGGATTCGGGTCCAATTTCCAGGGAGCCAGGCCAGGCCTGGGAGCCCAGCACATGGCCCTGGCCTGGCCGGGGTCCCGGGTACCCCCACGAGGCCATGCATGCCTCCCCCTGGCCCACACCCATGGTTCCGGGGCGGCTCCACCACTCAGCCCACACGTGGGAGGCAGAGGCCTCGGCGGTCCAGGATTCCATTCTGCGGTGGAGGCTTTGAGAGGAAATCATTCCCTAATCCCTTTCCTAAATCAAGGCCAAGAAACAACTTGTGCAGAGTCCCCCAGACGACTGCTGCCCTCTGTCACTGCATTTACCTCTTAGCTAAGGAGCCTGAGAAAGGGGCTTGGGGTGACATATGACATGGGGCTCCTTGTGCTCACGAACCCACACTTGATGCACTCAGCTCTGATTTTCAGTCCAGTTTGATGATTGAATTCCAGAGTGAACCGAGGCCAAGTGTCTCCCCTAATCCCCCTTAAGCGGGCCAAAATATAAAACTCTGTGTTTCGTGACTTATATTTAATCAACGGCATCATCTGCCGCCTATTTTCACTCGTGGTGAAAGTGTTCATCAAAATCTTGTTTAAAATTCCAACAAAGGCCATCTTTTAACATAAATGATCCTTGACTGATTTGATTTCTCACTCTGGGCAACCGTCATACATGAGATGTTTCCTTGCCCAATGACTTAAATACTTAACATAGTTAAAAGATGTCTTGATGACAAAAGTGCCAAGCCCATGAGACAGAGAAAGGACAGTCTTTCCAATCAACAGTGCTGGGACAAGAGTGTGTGTGTTAGTTGCTTACTCATGTCCGGACCCCATGCAAAAGAAGGAAACTGACATTTTTATCTCATCATTTACAAAAATTAACTCAAAATAGATCTAAGTTTCAAATGGTAAGAGCTATAGCTATAAAACTCATAGAAGAAAATACAGTGTAAATCTTCATGACGTCGTATTAGACATCAGCTTCTTAAACAATAAAGGCACAAGAGACAATGGAAGGGGGGAAATGTCATCAAAATTTTAAATTTTTTATGTTTCAAGAAAGTGAAAAGACAATTCACAGAGTGGGAGAAAGTTTCTGTAAATCATGTATCTGATACAGGACTTCAATCTGGAGTATATGAACACTCACAATTCAATAATAAAAAGATATTTGTTATTTAACTCAATATAAGGGGCAAAGGCTTTGACAAGACCTTTCTCCAGAAAAGATACATGAATAGCCTATAAGCACTTGAAAAGATCTTCAACATCATTAGCATTCAGGGAAATGCAAATCAAAACCACAAGGTGCCACTTCCACCCACTAGAACAGCTGTAATCAAATAGATAACAAGTGTTGGCAGGGATGGGAAGACCCTCATACACAGGAATGTAAACTGTGCCCCAGCTTTGGAAAATCCTCAGGCAGTTCCTCACAAGGTTAAGCACCGTTACCATCGAATCCAGCAATTCTGGATTCCCAATCTTCAACCCCACCCACTCTGCATATGTGCATCTGCGTACATGCTCGCATGCACACACAGATAATTGCCTCACATCATCGAATTCCTTGTCTACACAGCCATGACTCAGCCTCCCCATGGTATCACATTCAGAGAAACATCACTCAGGCAACCAAAAACTGTTATAAAAGCAACTTGATCTTTACATGGAGTCTTCTTAAAAGGAGGAAAGGGGGTCCATTCACAGCACAGAGCAAAACTTAAAACCTTCATCACCTCTTCTCTTTTTTTTTTTTTTTTTACCTCTTCTCTTTCAATCTGACTTGCAGGCATCAGCCAAAGAACACATCTTCCTCCTGCTTCAGAAAACTTTAAATTCCTCCCGTGTCCCCATGGCTTGGATCTTTCTCCCCAGCAGACATTCTTATCTGAAAGACAGACCAAGAGATGCTCATACACACATCTTCAAGATCAGTCCTTCCTCTTTTCTTCTTGAAACTAGATTTCCAGATTGCTCTAACTCTGCCCCTCCTTGCTCATCACTCAGATTGGATCTCCACAATGAAGGCAAGGAACTGAGCTGGCCAGACTTCTCCTAAACTAATAAAAGTTTGAGCGGGGGGCAGCTACCAACATTCCATCACACCCTGTCGGTTTACGTTTGTTTATATTTCCAACTTTGCCTTTTAAGATTATTTTTAACTTGTGCTCTCCCATCTCCACGTGGAGGGAATGAGCCCAACAGTGCAGGCATGATGCCTTTTTCTTTCCTGTCCGTCCACAGTTCTGGTACCACCTTCTGAGCTCCGTGCCCCACTAGCACACATAATACAGGCTCAGAACTGGGTGCCCACCAGCCAAGGTGGGGGAGGGCGTCTGCACTGCTCAGAGCTGCATGTCTCAGCTCTGGGAAGGAAATAAGTTTCCAGCAGAAGATCAAAGGAAGGAACACCAGCAGAAAACCACGGGGGAAGACTTGAAGCCGTAACATTTGAGGAGAGATGAGACTTTTTCTGGTTCAGAGTTGGAGGGAGAGTTGAAAGGGCAAAGACATAAATTAGCAACTTGGCCCCAGAGGAGCATGTGGTGAGTGCAGCCAGCGCAGCACAAAGGGCTGTCTGCAGAAAGACTAGACGCCCCGAATTAAAGCAGATGCCTCCCAAGTGCGGTCTTTTGCTAACCACGATGTCACCCGTGGCAGAGTATCTTGTGACTACTGCCAACTGTAACTTGGGGCAGGGTGCTAACTTGCTCATCTTCCTTTTCAAACGAACCTCCCATGACCTTCAGGAGGCGGGGGGCTTCCTCCGTGGATCTGATCAAACTGTGTTTCTAAGCTTGGCCTTGGAAGGGGATTTCTTCCCGGGACGTCCAAACCCCTTGGTGATTTATCTTCATTTCTCGGTCCAGTCAGAGGTTTGGAGAGTTGCTGGGGGTCCTCGGGGTTTCTCCCAACTCAGCACAATGATGCTGTGGGAAATGTGGGCCAGAGTTCCCATCTCAGGAAAGAGGAGCTTGATACATTGCCTTCTCGCAGGAAAAGCCAAGGAGCTGTCTCTAAGATGAGGCTCGCAATTCATCAGCAAACCCCGTCAGCGCCTTCTTGGACATGGACCCCAAATCCAACACTCATCACCACCTCCGTGTGTCATCCCAGGCTGGATCACCATCCCCTCGGGTCTCCCCACCTCAACTCACAACCGGCTTCAATCCATCGGGCAGCCAGAGAGACCCTCTAGGATGCAAAGGCCTACCATGTCACTCACAGTTCACAACGCACCCGCTCATCCCCAAGGACTTCCCTTCATACTGAAAATAAAAAACACAGAAAGAGCACCTATGATAGGTCCACAAGGTACCGCATCATCTACCTTTCTTGACCTGCTAGGACTCAAATCCCTCCTCCCGCCAGCTCACCCAACTCAGGGCATAGCTATCCTTCCCCAGATCTCCACGTGGCTCGTTCTCTGTCTTGATTTCTTTCTCTGCTCAAATGTCACCTCGGAAAGGCCTCTGCTGACCACTTCACTTAAAGTAAACCTCCCCACATCCGCCTCATTCTCCACCCCTTTCCCCTGCTTTACAGACCTTCATATTATGTATCACTTAGCTGACATATGTGTGAAAGTGTGTGTTTATCAGGATGTCAGCTCCACTGCGAAGTGAACTGGTCTGCTCCATTGACGGCTGTATTCCCAGTGTCTGGAACAATTCTTGACACGTTGCAGTTGCTCCATAAATATTTGTTGGAGGAATAACTGAATGAACATATGGATTCCTCGTTGACGATGGTCCAATAAGGAACATGGTAACGCCCCTCATTTTGCACTTTTGTCACTGTTCAGATGAGAAAGCATTTAAACAAATGTAGAGGAAAGAACTACTGATTCATTGTGATCCTTCCAACTCACTAACAAGAAAGGGAGGGAAAGCAGAACTATGTCCACATGACAGACAAGGAAACACGGATGCGAGCTATCGTTAAAGGGGAAAAAAAGGGAAGCATACAGGCTGGTCCAAGGTCAAATTTGTGACCGAGAACCAAACTATCTGGCTTTTCAGACACTCTGTCCTATACTCTTTCCATTGCCTCTGATGTCAACACTGTCCTGCTAGAAAATCTATTAATATCATCAATGGTATTAAAATTTCAAAAAGGCTTTTAAAATCTATGAGTATCTTGAGAGATGCTGATAAGGCATCGTTTGATAAAATTCCACATCTATTTGTGGCTCCAAAAATACCTCTTCTTGGTGTTAGGAGCAGCCTGATCATATACTCTCCATGAGGACAGAGAAAAACACACATTAAAAAGATATTAAAATGCTAAATAGAAAATATAATACATGCTATCTAAAAGCCAATGACCAGGATTAGAGAGTTAGGAGGACACCCCAGAGGAATTCCCATTAAAGATAGAACATGATTATTTATTAACAGCCTTCTGGAGCCATATATCATCAATAACCAATTTAAAAATATAATTAAATTTCATTCACAATAACAAGAAGAAATAAATAGCAGCTTCCTAGGAATGAACTTAACACAAGGAATACACAAGCCTGATATGAAGACGCCATTTATGGAGGGGACCAATTGAAACTTAATTATGTGGGGATATTATGTCCATGGATAGTGTCCAGAACTGTGAAAAGGTCTCAAGACTTCTCCCTCTGCATCCAGGAACAAAGTGAGACCGCTGACACCCTTGATTGATATAATCCTTACAATTAGTAACACTCTACAAAGAATGTCAGGTGGTTGCTTAGTCACTCAGTCGTGTCTGACTCCTTGTGACCCCATGGACCATAGTCCACCAGGCTCCTCTGTCCATGGGACTTTTCAGGCAAGAATACTGGAGTGGGTTGCCATTTCTTTCTCCAGGGGATCTTCCTGACCTGGGGATCGAACCTGAGTCTCCTTCATTGTAGGGGGATTCTTCACCACCGAGCCACCAGGGAAGTCCACAAAGAATGGTACTAGTACTATTATTCCCCCTTCAAGGAAGAGGCACAGATCAAATCATTTACCTAACTTCAGATCATTCTGACTCCCAAATGTGCCTTCTGCCCATCAGCTCAGCCAGCCTGCTGGTGGTGCCATGGATTTCTAACGGGTCACCTTGGCTAGGCTGACCTTCAGCTCTCAGAACCCATTCTCCTGCATGTTCTGGTCAGGGTGGACCATAGGAAAAATCTTGTGAGGTCGGAGGGTAAAAGAGAAGTGACAGTCACCTTACAGTTCACACATCTTGTAGGTGATGCACTGACACGTCACAGACACGAAACAGCAGCCAGACCACAACTCTCCACCCCCTACACCATTCTCCTTCATCAGCAGTTGGTCCACCACCCCCCTCCAGGCCCTCCTTCAGCTTCTAGGACTCCTGGGTCAGGTGTGCGTTACAGCTCGAGTTGGTGAGCGTGGGGGGAAAAGGAGCCCATTGGAGAGGGCTCAGGGCCCAGCCCTAGCCCAACTCGGACCCTAGCCAGGGCTAGGAACAGTCAGGGCCCAAGCCAGGTGGTAAATTCCACACTCCGACAGCTTGGAGGAAGAAGACCGAGAATGGTCAACCAGCAGCCCACCGAGATGTGATCACAAGACTCCCAACAGCTGAGGGGGGTGAGGCTGGTGACTGGTTCCATTTGGGGCCCTGTGTCCAGCTGAGGAATCTGCTGCTGGGCCCATTTACTCCTCATTGCCCCTAAAATAAAGCCAGGAGTGTGTCCTGACCATGGATGCCAAAGTGCTCACCAAATGTGCACAGAAGACAGATGGACCTCTGCCGCTTATGGGCAGTGCTGGGCCCAGGGACTGAACCATCCCCAGGTGAAAGAGAATGAGTGCACACGGCATGCCAGACCTCAGGATGCCCTTGGTGGTTCTGAATCTATCAGACCAGAGTGAATCCCATGCAAAGCTGTGAAATCAGCCTCAAGGTGGCCAATCTCTGCAGGACCCCTAATATCAGATAAGAAAGGGTCTGGGAAATGACTATGTAAATCGGTATCTACAGATATCGAGTTTCTAAGAAAACATACAGACTTTCAACTAGAAGAAAACTATATATCAGATACAACTTTTGGGATCAATAGCCCCTGCCCATCTCTTGACCAGAATACTCTGGATATCAGATCCCTAATCAGAGACAAGCATGGGGGGAGGCTAGGGGAAAGCACATGACAGAAGCCACTTGGTACCAAAGACGAGGAGTGTTTTCTGTAGATGCAGAGTGAGGTCTCGAAAAGGAATTCTCAACCATGGCTGGGCCATTCCACCGAGATGGCGCAAGAAAGACTGGCTGTCCCAGGCAGAGGGGGGAGACCATAGTAAAAAACACATCCCATCCCTGGTGGACAGCATCACTCAGCTTGAGTCTGCAAACATCCTGGTGTCCAGAGCCATCTGCCAGCAGCATGGCGACAGGTACTGGTGAAGGCACTATGCTCAAGTGGGGCTTCCCTGGTGGTCCAGTAGTTAAGAATCCACCTGCCAATGCAAGGGACACAGGTTGGATCCCTGGGGCAGCTAACTAAGCCTGTGCACCACGACTACTGAAGCCCGTGAGCCTAGAGCCTGTGCTCTGCAACAAGAGCAGCCACAGCAATGAAGAGTAGTCCCTGCTGGCCACAACTAGAGAAAAGCCCATGTGCAGGGTCAAATGGAATTCTCCAGGTCAGAATACTGGAGTAGGGAGCCTTTCCCTTCTCCAGGGGATCTTCCCAACCCAGGGATTGAACCCTGGTCTCCCGCATTGCTGGCAGATTCTTTACCAGCTGAGCCACAAGGGAAGCCCAATAAAGACCCAGCACAGCCAAAAATAAGTAAATGAAATTTTTGGAAAAGAACGCTCCAGTGTACACGCAAAAGCAAGAAAACAAACTGTGTTTCAGAGAAGTGCTGGGAAGGGGGTGCAGAAAGGACAGAACCCCCAGGTTCCTCTGGAGAGAGTCATGCTCAGGTCGGTCCAAAGAAAAGATGCCCAGGCAAGTGCAGGTGGCACCTAAGACCAGAGGGCCCCCAATCCCATCATTAGGAAATGTAGTTAAGGGAGGAGGTAGCGGAGCCTGGGGAGAAGCCGTCAGGTCCTAAAACTAGATGCTGAAGCCCCAGCCCGGCCTTGGCAGTCTGTCATATATGCAGCATTGAGGTTAAGCAGAGCCGGGTCCCCAGGATCAGGTTCCAGGTTCCTACAGGTGCGGCAGCCTAATTGGTGGCCTGGTCCTAGTGTGGGGCAAAGGGGCACCCATGGGTCCTCTGTCTCTGCTGGGGACACCATCACACCTGCATCTGGGGAGACAGAATGACCGGGTCAGGCCAAGCAGCCGGGGAGTCACTGAGTGACCGGCGCTCAGGGAGAGATGGCGTGACAGCAACGCCCCCTGAGACCCCCAGAAACGAGGGCTATCTCCCAGCTCGGCACAATCCTAGAGCAAAGCCCAGGGGCTCAGTGAGCTGGAGAGATACATTATTTTGTCTCCGTGGGGCTAACAGCAACCACTTCAATGATGAAACTTGCTCCTGCTGATCCAAAGGCAGGAGCTTCGTGGGAAGGATCCAGGGCATGAGTCACACATCCTTTGAATCAACAGGTTTTGTGACCAAAACCAGTATCAAACAGAAAGAATGGATAAGAAATGGAATGTTCTCCCCAGCCCAGCCCACCTCCCAGGTCAACCCAAGAAAAGATGCCCCAGGACCAGATCCTGGCTGAGTCTCCCACGCTGTGACGAACCTTCACATCTTTCCTTACAAAGCAAAATCCTCTCAAAAGACAGAAGGCGAGTTCTCTAGGGCCCTGCTACTCAAAGTGTGGGCCACAGACCAGCATCACTAGGAAATGCAGACTCCCAGGCCCTCCCAGGGGGGCTCTGAGACCCCTGTTCGTCACTGATGCACTGCAGCTGGAAACTGACCACCTCAGAATGTAACAGGCTACATCATTGTCAGGGATTGATGGCTTAAAATAGGGCACTCCTTTCCTGCAGCGAGACGGTAAAAACTCCTTCCTCTAGGACCTACTATTTCAGAATCTGTGCTCCTTTGGGCACGCTAAATTGAGATTTACCTATTAAGTCAAAAATTTCAACAAGCTAAGAAGAAATCCAAAACCCTCTTCAAATGCTTAGTCACCCAGTTTACATTTTTTGTTAATGGCAACATTCTTATTCATACCTTCCCAATTCACTTAACATTTGAAAGTATTTTGTTCATCCTACTTGCACAAGGTCCTCTATGTGTCCGGGTGTTGGCTCATGAATAGTTGTTTTCATGATTTCAGGCAAAGCCAAGCAGTGAAGTTTGGGGTTTTTTTTTTAGGGGGGGGGTTGGGGGGAGAGGAATGTATGTGTCCCTGTGTTTAATCACAGTGAAGTATAAATATATAGCTGTGTCTCTAAAACTTGCAAAAATTTCCAGACAACATCAATTAGGTAGATTTTTAAAACACTCAGACAAAAGGAAACATCCTGAAAGTTTCTGTAAACGACGTTTGATCCTAGCTGAACCTATCTAGCAGTTTGGAATTTAGAAGCTATTAAAATAACAGGAACATCCTTCTATTTCCTCTTAGAGCTCAAAGTGAGACTCTAAGACCAGCCAAGCACGGTAAAGAAACCTCACACATAAACACAGAAAACATACTCGTAAAAATATACTGGGTAAACTGCCTTTGTACACACAGGATGGGGTCGGGGGTACACATAGCCACCTCCTCCCTCGTGCCAAAGATCCAACCACAATTTTATCAAAGCGTGCCCAAACCAAGCTCCAACTCTCTAACTCGATGATTTCAAAAAGAAAACCAGAGTACCTTTATCTAGATTTTAAAACGAGTGTGAGCGCTGCCAAGAGTTGGAAATAAATGAGCACAGAACTCTGCATCAAAGACTCTGAATGCTCAGTCTGTGCTTGACCAATATCCACTTCCTAACCTGGAGCAAATCACAAATGACACACCTCCCAAGTCCTCAGCTGGAAAATCAGGAGGATAGGAGGGGTCACCGCTCACCCAAGTTCACTGTCCCACAATGAATTACATGTGAGAACACAATAGACCTTCAAGCTCATGCAAACCTTAATTATTGCCAACAGCAGGCATTGTTGACTGAGAGGCTCAGGAAAGAGTCAGGATCACCTGTTTTAGGGAATTTTTTAAAAAATGTCTTAGTTGCATATTGGTTTTTGGGGGAGTCACTTTTGTGCGATGGGGAGTGGCTCTGTTGGTTCAGGTTAACCTAGGTCTTTCTCTACACCATTCTTCTGGTGACTCTTTTCTGCTGGTCATGAATCACCGTTGGTGGCCTGGAGGAACCACAAACCAATCTCCTGCTGCAGAAGGTTGGCACTTGGCACGTCAGCTTCAACAGAAGAGGGGCCATTTTTAAGGGCAAGCCACATCCCATCTCAGAGAACTTAAGATACTGCAGCCAAAGACTGAAGCAGCATGTTATATTTTTACAACCTTCCATAAATGACATTTAAGGACTAGAGGTTAAAGAGCTGGGAATAGGTTGGCAGTTCCTCAAAAAGTTAAGCCCAGACTTACCATGTGACCCCACAATTCCACTCCTGAGTATACACCCAAGAGAAGATGAAAACTGTCCACACAAAATGTGCACACAAGCTGTGTGCATCAGCATTATTCAAAGTAGCCAAAAGTCAAAAACAACCCAAATGTCCATCAGCTGAAGGATGGATACATAAAATGGTCTCTATTCACAGTGGAATACTATTCAGCCATAAAAAGGAATGAACTGCTGACACATGCTACAACACTGATGAGCCTTGAAGACATCATGCTAAGAAAAAGCCGAACACAGAAAGGCATGTGGTGTGTGATTCCATGTATATGAAATGCCTAACACAGGCAAATCCATAGAGATAGATAGCAGATTAACAGTGGTCAGGAATGACGGAGGGAAGAAGAAGGTGGTAACTGTTAATGGGTAGAGGGTTTCTTTTTGGGGTGACAGAAATGTCCTAGGGTTAAATAGTGAATATACACTGAAGTGCATACTTGAAAAGGGTGAATTGTATTGTATGTGAGTTATATCTTAATTTTAAAAATGTACTATAAAAACAAAGAGCTAGGAATAGTGATTTGTCAACTCATTAAGAGGAACAGGGAAGCCCTAACAGGGGTTACTCACTTCACTACCGCCCAAGAGAAAATCAGGGGTGACATGGACAGCTGACATCATCTTACCTTCAACCCCACGTGTTTCTGGGTATGGTTTAACTTTTTCTTTCCCTTTCTCCCTCCCACCCCTTCCCCCTCCCCCTCCTGCATCTGACTTTTCCTTCCTTTCTCTGTTTTCTTTCTTTCTTTCCCTTAACTGGTTTATATCCTTAAGGAAAAATAAAATGAATGACTGAACACAGTTCAGGTGGTAGTGGGCTTTTTCTCTTTTTTTGCAATTAGAAGATATATTTCGTGAAATTATTAGGCACGTTATGCTCAAGGAGTTAAAGACAAGCATAAAAATCTCAGGAGGTAATCAGAAACTGTAAACAGAGACAATATATCAGAAAAAGAGGACACCTGAAATGTGAAAACCGAAAAAAATATAGTAGCTAAAACAAAGAATGGGTAAATTTAAAGTGGATTAAAGGTCAACCCCTGGGTCAGGAAGATCCCCTGGAGAAGGAAATGACAACCCACTCCAGTATTCTTGCTTGAAGAATCTCACAGACAGAGGAGCCTGGCGGCCTACAGTCCATAGGATGGCAAAGAGTCAGACACAACTGAAGCTATTTAGCACACATGCAAAATGCAACAGAAAAAAAAAAAAAAAGAATTATTTTACTCATCTCTATCTCTTCACATTGTCTTCTCTCTATGCATGTCTATCCCTCTCTGTGTTTAAAAAATAACTTCTTTCCTTTCAGACAGTGGCTAATATGTGCCTGTGAAAGGCAGCATCCTGGGGTCGTTTGGAGCATGACTTGCAGGGAGTGGCTGTTGGGCTTGAATCCAGCCATTGTGGTGACTATAGATGAGCCATTTCACTCCTGGGCCTCAGTTTCCTTACTGTAAAATGGGGACAGTGGTAGAAACTACTTCATGAAGTCACTGGGAGGATTAGAGGAGTTAGAACAACAGTTGGCATGTAGCTAGTGCTCTATGAGAGCTTAATAAAAAAGAAAATGAAAGAAAGAGGGCTGTCAGTGAGGGCTGGCTCTAAGGTTCCTCAGACCTGACGGGTAAGCCCTCTTCCTAATGTAAAGCTTCTTTCAAAGACTGTTTTCTAACTGCAAAACTAACACATGTTCATTGTTCTTTGGTGAGACTTTTCCTGATCAAATATTCTTCTACATCATTCAGTGGCAGCATAGCCACTAATACTGCATGTATATGTTAAATAAGATCTTCCAGTTTTGACTTTTTACCTGTGACATCCTCTTTCCCTTTTGCTAACAGGACAAAAGAGACCATTGCTGCCTTCCAGGATGGAAGGGAAAGAGAGCCAAGGCTTTCAGTAACCCACAAGTTTAAGCCAAAAGGGATGGGGAGGAGGTAGAGGGAGGGGTTTATAAACACCTGTTACTTGGTGGAGTTCAGGGACGACTGGCTCCAGGGCTCACACAATGTCAACAGGGCGCCATTTCTCCCCTCTGATTGGCTGTCCTCTGCAGGTGGCACCTCCCCAATTTAGGAGGCAACTGGTAACTTCCTCCCAGCTTAGCAACTTACCTTGTTGGATAAGCCCCACCAGGACTACAGGGTTGGGGATAAAGAGAAGAGGGGTGAGTCCCTTCAAAAGATGAGACATAGAACATCATAATAGGTGGGTTAAAACCAAATCTATAGCAACACACTTTGGAAAGCAATCAGCTGCCCAAAGACATTTTATCAGGAAACAATTATGTGCTCAGCACTGGCTAAGACTTCCTGGTGGGATACATGAGGATGAATAACAATACCCTGAGTTTCTGTGATTTCACTTGGCAGTGCAGAGGTGGTTTCACATACACTGATCTCAAAACCCTTACAGCTCTCATTATTGATAGCTTAATTTTACACCTGACAAAATCAGGTCCACTTAGACCAAGTGACTCAGTCAAGGTCACACAGTCAAGATGTAAACTCAAGTATAAATTCCTCAACTCTCAGTACCCAGGTACAAGAGACCATATTAAAAATCACAGAAGAGGGGCTTCCCTGGCTGTCCAGTGGTTAAGACTCTGCACTTCCGCTGCAGGGGGTGCAGGTTTGATCCCTCATCCAGGAACTAAGATCCCAAACTGTGGCCAAAGTAAATAAATTAATAATTTTCAAGTTAAAAAAATAAATAAAAATCACAGAAGAAAGAGAGATAGTCCTTGCCTTCAAGGACCTCTCTCTCTTAACATATGTGCTTTAACAGTGCCAGTTCAGGGAGGTGTATGTCAGGTGCTTCTTGCATACTTCCCAAGATGCCACCGATCTGTGATGCTCCAAGCCACCTGGACAATATCTTCATTACAGTTGAAAAAAGATGTTCACTGCATTGCACTGCGTTCTGGGAAACCTACCCTGTAGAAGTTTTTCAAAAAAGGGGCGCCACCATCAACCCTTACCTAAGCCATACACATATGCTGCTGCTGCTGCTAAGTCGCTTCAGTCGTGTCCGACTCTGTGACCCCATAGACGGCAGCCCACCAGGCTCCCCCGTCCCTGGGACTCTCCAGGCAAGAACACTGGAGTGGGTTGCCATTTCCTTCTCCAGTGCATGATAATGAAAAGTGAAAGTGAAGTCTCTCAGTCATGTCTGACTCCTAGCGACCCCATGGACTGCAGCCTACCAGGCTCCTCCGCCCATGGGATTTTTCCAGGCAAGAGTACTGGAGTGGGGTGCCATTGCCTTCTCCACATACACACATAAACATCCCTAAAACTCATCTCCACAAAGCTTCATGGAACCTCAAGTCCTAAATCCTACGAACCACTGACTCTCCAAGATGAGAAAACATTGACGTGAAAAGTTCTCCTCTTCCTCCACCTCCCTTTCCCCAACACTCTTCCTTCTGATACCTGTGCCCTCCTAAAGTACCCCAACTGCACCCTATTCAAAACCAGAGAATCCTAGTACCTGCTCATACTGAAGTGTAAATGACTGCTGCACTTCAAACGGCCACCTCTGTGACAAAAAGGCAGCCTCCAAATAGATGCTAACTCAAGCCAGTTTCTCTGGCTCACTTTCTGCTGTGATCTCAAGGATTCCAATTAATCTCAAAGATCAGTTTGGATCTCAGCTTCTTTCCACTTTCTCCTCCCTGGTGGGACCTCTTTTCCCTTTCTCCCTGCCCCCAAAACTGTTCCACCTGGTCCTTTCCAGTTCAGAGGCAGCCTTCAGAAAACCTGAAGGTTAAACCACAAAGCAATGGCTTATGGCTTCCAGCGACTCACCAGGGAGCTTTAAAAATAGCATAATGCTTAAGCCCTACCTCCAGGGGATGCTGGTTTAATTCCTGAGGCTGGAGCAATATTTTTTCAAGTGACAATCATGTTAACAGATAACACTAATTGCCTAATTACTCCGTGGTGGTGGTGGTGGTGGTTTAGCTGCTAAGTCATGTCTGACTCCCGGCAACCCCATGGACTGTAGCCTGCCAGGCTCCTCTGTCCATGGCATTTTCCAGGCAAGAATATTGCACTCGGTTGCCACTTCCTTCTCTAGAGGATCTTCCTCACCCAGGCATCAAACAGAGGTCTCCTGCATTGCAGGCGGATTCTTTACCAAATGAACTACCAGGGAAGCCTAATTACTCCATGCTGGGCATAATTTTAAGGTTCATGTCTACTGACTCACTAGAACTTTAATACAACCCTATGAGACGGGTATTAAAATGGTCTCATTTCCAGATGAGATATCTGAGATACAAAAATAACCTGCCTGTGGTCCCACAGCTATTACGTGGCAGCAGAACCCAGCACTCTGGACCATTATCCTCCACAGCCATGGCTAAGCATCACCTGAAGTTGAGATTCCATGGAATAACCTCTCCCACCAGGAACTGACTTAAGCTCAGCTCACTTCACAGCCTCCCCCCTCCTGGCCCTTGTATTTCATGTTCCACAAGCCAGTCTAGAGACTGAGTTCTTGACCTTTGACCTGGCTGACTGCTTCTCCACTCTGAGTTGAGTTTGCCTTCTTGTTCAGTACAACATAGGCTCTGCCACAGCCTTCCTCTCTCACCGTCTCTTTTGTTTTGTTTCGGCCATACTGTGCAACTTGTGGGATCTTAGTTCTTTGACCAGGGATTGAACATGCACCCTCAGCAGTGAAAGTAACAAGTCCTACCCCTGGACTGCCGGGGACGTCCCTCTCCATCTCTTTTTGATATGTAATCATATTTCCCTAGTAAGTAGACTTCCCAGGCTTCCTAGGTGACTCAGTGGTTAAGAACCTACCTGCTAATGCAAGAGACTCAGTTTCGATCCCTGGGTCGGGAAGATCTCCTGGAGGAGAAAATGGCAACCCACTCCAATATTCTTTCCTGAAGAACCCCATGGACAGAGGAAGTTGGCAGGCTACAGTCCATGGGGTGGCAAGGAGTCAGACGTGACTTAGCAACTGAACAACAAGAGTGGACTTGCCAGGTACCTCCAGCCCAGCGAGGTCCTTCTAGCTCCCCCCACCTCCTAGACCCCCAATCCCTCCAAGGTGCCTCTGCTCCATCCAGCCCCTCGACAACACAACCCACAGGACCCCTCTGCCATGTTTCCTGACTTAAAAGCAAGCTGAGGAAGATCTCTATGTTCAAGATCCACATACTCCATATTTGCATTTTATCTTACATCAGTTTCCAGGCTCTCTTCCGAATTCTCCAAGAAGGTTTTAAATGTCCTTCTCCAAAAGCAAGTAAGTGCCATTTTAACATGAGACAAAGGTCTGGAAAACACCTCTGGGCTGGTGACTCTCCACCTGCATGTTGGCATCTGCACCTGCCCCTTCTCCTCCCTGCTCTGCACACGGGGAGGCCGGACTGTGTGAACTGCAGTTAAGGACTCCCTTGTCCACTGGTTAACAAGGGGGGGTCAGCCAGTGGGGTAGACAGGTGGGAGGTGAGGGTTCAGGAGGAGAACGAGATCCGGGCATTTCCACCTGCTCCCTGTCCGCGGGCTGTGGTTGGCTGCAGCATCTTTCCATCAGTTCGCCCCTCCAGCTGCAGACCTCTCTCCAGCTTCCTGTCACCACTCCTTCCCCTTGCCACCCAGGGCCTGTTTCACCACCCCCTAATCCACCTACATCTCTGAGAAAAGTCCCTTCTTTAAACTCCTCACTGCCTTCACAATTAGAGGTTTCTTTGCCCTCCTCACTCTGATGGATACACCTTTCAGTGGTGCAATTCAGACACGGCTGTCACTGAGGACAGGTTCCTTGGAAGAATATTCTGGTGACCACCTTCCCCTCCCCCACCTCCCAACCAATAGCTCCTTTTACAAAATGACAGCTAAGACACACAACTAAGTGAGGATGTGGGTGACCTCACTTCCCCGCCCCCCATCCAGCCCACTCTTTGTCACAAGGCCACATATGTCCAGCTGCGTGATCAGACAGATGGGGCCCAAGGAGGAGGAGGAAATAAGTGGTGGGCCAAAAAGTTCATTCAGGTTTTTCCATCAGATGTATGGAAAAACCCTAATGGACTGTTTGGCCTACCCAGTACCCACCACTTAGAAGCCTGCAGCAAAACCAGAATCCTTGCCCACAGGATGGGATGAGACCCGAAGCCCTGAAATGCAAGATAAGCCAAACTTGCAGTTGATCAGGGAAATTTTTTTTTTAATCCCTTTCTGTCAACTGCCTTGAGAACCTCCACGCCTGCACCAGCACCCTCGCCTGCACCAGCACCCTCGCCTGACAATACAAGGACCAGTCTTGACACCAGCATGGGGAACTCAAAGCCACACTTCCTCTAGCAGCTGCTGGTCAAATCTCTTTATGAAACTGCTAATGACTTTGAGTCCTTCTGCTAGGCTGACACTCATTGGAAGCAAAGTTCTGTAACTGGAAATGATTAGAAGATAAGGCTTCGAGCGACATGCTTCAAATTTTCACTCCTCCACCCGATTTTTGGATGATTTCTTAACATATCAGCATTTCCTTGTTGGAAAGTCTCATAGCGTGTGAGAGTCGACTTTCGATTAATGGCAGACACTTTGGAATCATACTGTTACAGGAATATATTCTTGGTACCCTCGCCAATCAACTGTACTCCTTCCCTCATGGGCCCCCCACCCTCAAATTAAAAGTCATCCTTAGACATGTTAACAGGAGAGGGAACCCTAATGGCCTGTAAGTATCTTAAAAGGTGAGCAGCATCATTAGTCATCAGGAAGATGCAAATTAAAACCACAGTGAGATTCTAGAGTAGGAAAAAAAAATCACAGAGCCAAGGTTGCTTCTGGTCGGTATGGGTGAGGGCCAAGAGAGGAAGGGGCCTGTGGGTGACAGTCATGTTCTGGAACTTGATAGGGTCTGGGGCTGAACGGGTGTAGGCAGTTGTCAAAACTCAACAAATGATTCTTAAAATATACGCACTTGACAGTATGCAAATTTAACCTCAAAAGAATAAAATAACTCCCAACACTGTACTGTGGTTAGTGTTACTAACCACCTCAGTATGCTGAGGTGTTTAGGGTTAGGCGTACTGATGTTCTCAGCTTACTTGAAAATACTTTCCTCAAAAAATAGCCTTTGGAGGGTCACAAATCACAAATAAGACCTGGAACATCCTTGCCATCCCAAATATAATTCCCTTCCACCCATTGTGGAGTATGTGTGCATGCTCAGTTGCGTCGGGACTCTTTGCAACCCCATGGACTGTAGCCCGCCAGACTCCTCTGCACACGGAATTTTCCACTCAAGAACACTGGAGTGGGTTGCCATTTCCCCCTCCAGGGGATCTTCCTGACCCAGGGATCAAACCCACATCTCCTGCATTGGCAGGTGGATTCTTTACCATTGCGCCACCTGGGAAGCCCACCCATTGTGGATGTAAAGTTTAATTCATACGTGATTTGTGTGATTAAAACTTAATAATTAAAAGCTCCTTCCCCAAACTATTTGTGGATGAGGCTGCCAGTGAGGCCTAGCAGTGAGGGTGGGGGTTACAGGAATGCAAACATGACTAAAGCCATGCTAAGACATCTGTGTTTGACCCAAAAGGATGCGAAAATCAGAAGAAAATTCTAATCATCCTATAACCTGCAAACCTCATCTCAAACACTGTTTGGGGTGTGCCTGGTGTACTTAATGGGCTTCCCAAGTGGCTCAGAGGCAAAGAATCTGCCTACCAATGCAGGAGGATGCGGGTTTGATCCCTACGTCAAAAAGATGCCCTAGAGAAGGAAATGGCGACCAGCTCCAATATTCTTGCCTGGGAAATCTCATGGACAGAGGAGCCAGACAGGCTACAGTCCACAAGGTCGCAAAGGGTCAAACACGACTGAGCAGGTGCACACATGCACTGTACTTAATGCTGCCTAGTTGAGAGCCCCAAGTCTCAAGGACCCCGAGCTGCATGCAGTTTCCGAGCTCAGTGAGGCTGCTCTGGTCTTCTGGTTTCCCTCCCATCTTCCCCATGGCTGAACCTCCTCCTTTGAGGTTGGTTTCCTCCTCACCCCCTTCAGGGTGTCTCTGGGCCCCACCCCTGGCCTGTTTCTCTATCCACGGAACTCCCCAAGCGACCTCATTCAGAACAGCAGCCTGAAGACCATCTACACCAGAAAGACTTCAAAGTCACAACAGCAGCCAACTTCTCCCCTGAATTCAAGCATCCTCTTTCCAAACGCCTACTCACTATTATGACTCGACTATACATAGGAATCTGAAACTTGACTCGCCCAAACTCTTGATATCCTCCCACCATCCACGTCTTCCAGTCCTCACCTTCTCATTTAGTACCAGCTCCTTCCATCCCATCACTTAAGCAAAAACCCTTGACATCATCTTTGAGCTCTCTTCAAACCTTACACATCCAATCTGTCACCAGATCCCACTGGTTTTGCCTTCAAACTACAGCCAAAATCCAACTACACAACCCTGGTCAAAGCCGTCATCACCTCTCACTTGTGTTGCTGCGATGATGTCTTTACTCATCTCCTTCCTTTCACTCTCTCCCCCCATTCCATCTGCATCCCCCACACCCATTCTTAAAGCAGCAGTGACCCTTGTAAACAGACAAAGAGGTCTTCCCTGGTGGCTGAGTGGTAAAGAACCCGCCTGCCAATGCAGGAGACATGGGTTCAGTCCTTGGTCTGGGAAGATCCCAGGTGCCTCGGAGCAACTAAGCCTGTGCACAACTAGAGCCTGTGCTCTAGGGCCTGGGAGCCACAGCTAGTGAGCCTGTGCTCCACCATTACCGAAGCTTGCATGCCCTCGAGCCCACGCTCCACAAGAGGAGCCACGGCAGTGAGAAGTCCAAACACCACAACTAGAGAGCGGTCCCACTCGCCACAACTGGAGAAAAGCTCATGTAGCAATGAAGACCCAGCACAGTCAAAAATAAATAAATTAAATGGGGGGAAAAATAAATAAATCAGGTCACATCAAATCTCTGCTTAATAGTACCCCCTTTTACTTTGAACAACTCAAAGTAAAAATTAGGACCTCCTGAGGGTCTCCAAGGTCCGCCTGCCCTAGTGTCCTCCCCCTTCAATACTCTCTACCCCACACCCAGCTCCTCACCTGGCCCAGCCACACTGACCTTGCTGCTCCGAACTCAAAGTATGCTCAGGCCACAGGGCCTTTGCACTGGCTGTTCCCCCTCTGCCTTCTGGCTAGAACAGTCTTCTCCCAGAAATCCAAAGTCTTACTCCCTCTTCTAGAGCCTTTTGCTCAAATGTCCTGTCCTAAAAAGACCATCCTTGCCCATCCCATTTAAATCTTCTTAGTCACTACACAGCTTAGTTTTGTTTATGGCCTGCTGCCTTCAACTAGAATGCAGACTCTCTGCTGCCTTGTTTACTACTGTACTTCCAGCTACAAGGATGGCACCTTGAACACTGTAGGTGTTCAGCTCTCACTCACTGAATGAACTTATCGTGTTAACACGCCTAAGGATTCCAATGGGCAGGAAGTGCCCTTTAATTATACCCAGTTCTTCTGTCACCTTGGGGAAGATCTCTAAGCTTAAAAATTCCACCTCCCCAACAATACATTTACACAGGTTCCTGAACAATTCAAAGGCAGTGGCACTTTCTGTGGCTGAGCATGAACCCTACCAGTTCATGTGGTTTCTAAGTGCAGCAATTTGCCCAGCCAAGCACACAGCTCTCCTAAATGCCAGGTATGGTTTTTCCCTTTGCAGCTTCGCCTAAGCCATGAAGAACCTAGGCTTCATGGAAGCTCTGAGCTCTATTCATGGAAAACCCTAAATCTCCCTTCATCCCTTAAGTCAGAATCTTTTCCTTCTCCAATTTGGAAGAAAATCAGAGGTGTTAAAACCGAACATCTTGACCCAATTTCCTCCAGGCACGCTCTCCCCATGGGCTCTCTCACTCCAAAACACTCATCCCTCCTGCAAGACCCCACTGGAGCCAGACTTCTCAGCGACTTCATCCAACCCAGCATGCCGACAGTGACCCCGGAACCCTGTTCCAAATGACAACGTCATCGAGAACTGGCTCCATGGCTGTCACCAGGAATGACAACAGTTCCTTAAATCAGCCCCAATGGTAGCAAATGAGGAACACACCAAGGTAGCAAGATATCAGCTTTCTTTGAGGTGTCTCTAAAGTTTGTTGAGAAAAGAGGAATCTGTACTGACTGAGTGATAGAGGAGGCCACCTTCAACTCCACCAGAACTTCTTCTGGACTTGGAAATTCTAAGATATAAAAAAAAAAAAAAAAAAAAAAAAAATCTCCAAAATGAATGCGGTCTAACTGCACAAGGATTTGATTTCCCATCTCCCCAAATAAGGGCTGCCACATGGTTCTTATCCGATGTAAAACCTCCCTGCTGCTGCAAGCAGGGAGCTAACTGCCTCTCCAGCTGGCTGTGTATCCAGAGCAAGTTCCATAACCTCTCTGAGCCTTAAGTTTGTAGATCTGAGAAACAGAATTCACCTTGCCAGGCTGTTGAGAAAACACACACAAAAACTTCTGTGTAGAAACCCCCTGCAACCATTGTAGGACTAAACAAAGTTCTTATCACCTACATTCAACATCACTTATGTCCAGAATCTCTGAAGGACACCATGTGCAAGCGCAGGGGATAGAAATAAAAAAGGACCATCACTCTTGCCTCCAAGAAGCTTAAACTTTAGTTGGGAAAACAACACACGCAGGACTGCAGAAGATGTAGTATTTGCAAAGTAAAACACCATGAAAAGCAAAACCTCCATCTGCAGCTTTGCTCCAAGTGTCCCTTGAGTCTGCTCATTTGGATTCTAATATCTGCCTAAGTATCCATCAAACTGGCTACTTTCTGAACTGCAAAAGGCCTCAAAACTGCCTGTAAATGGAGTCTCTAAAGCCAAGGCCAAGGGAACGGCAGGGATGTCTCAGCCCATGTTCTACCACTGGGTCCAGCCATGGCTGACTTCACCCCATCACCCAGCCAGTTCTGCTAATTGCCAGCTTCTGCCACCCACCACCCTCCCTTTCCAAGGATGCCCATATTACATCCATCATCTTGTTCATCTCCAGCACATCACGGGACAGAAGACCACCTCCTACATCCCTAGCCAGCTAAAGAAAGAGGAAATGAGAAGAAAGGAAGAGGGAATCCAAGGGCAGCCATTAGCAAAAAAAGAAAAAAAAAAAAAAGAAGAAAAAAGAGGAAGCAGAGGGAAAAACAGAAAGTGAGAAAAAGCACAGGAAAAAATGAGGAACATCAGTGACTCTCATTTGACATCTGACTTCCCAGCTTGAAAAAAGCTTAAACTCACATTCTACGACGTGTGCCTCATACAACATTCTGGCTGAGTAAGGAAGGCTGAGAATCCTATACCCATTTTGGAAATGAGCAAACTGAGGCTTGACAAAATCTCAGAGATGGAGCAAGAACAGAGCACCAGGACTCTGCCTTCTCATTTTACAAAGCTTTTGCCACCAGAGGTAACCTATGCATTCTGGACATAAAATTAAAGAGCATTTGGAAGTAGAACCAGAGACAGCAGTAGTGAATGGTACTAGTCATGACAGCCAAAATGTGGAAACAACCCACACGACCATCAGCTGATGATATGCAAATGTGGTGAATCCTTACGATGTAATATTATTCAGCCACGAAAAGGAATGAAGTACTGACACATGCTGAAACATGGATGAACCACAAAGACATCATGATAAGTGAAATAAACGAGACACAAGATCACACGTTGTTTGATTCCATTGATATGAAATGCCTAGAATAGGCAAATCCATAGACAGAAAAGAGATAGATGGGTGATTGGCAGGGACTGGTGAGTGTAGGGGGATGAGAAATGACTGCTTAATGGGTACAGGGTTTCTTTAGGGGATTATGAGAATGTTCTGGAACAGGACAGCAGTGGCTGCACAACACTGCAAATGTATTAAATGCCACTGAACTGTATACTTTAAAATGGTAAACTGTGATGTGGTATGTGAGTTTAACCACACTTTTTTAAAGGCAGTCAGGGATAAAAAGAAAAATGAGAAAACCAGATGCAGAGGAAGAAGATAAAGGAGTCAAAAATTCCCAGGCAAGTCATGAGTTTCTCCAAATCAGGGACCCCCTCCACACATCAAACCAACCAAGCTGTGCTGTATAGAAGCAGACCTCTCCTCTTACTCTGAGGAGGTAAGGGTGCCTTCATTAAGGGACTGCAGACAAGGGGCCACCAGCAGTAGCCTGAAGAGGAAAACAGGCCAGTAATCAGGGACAATGGGAGCTTTGAGGCACGGGGTGGCTTTCCTGCAGAAAAGACCCCAGCTGACCCCACCAGGAAATGCCAAGCATTTACCTGTCTGCCCTTTATATTGGTGGCTCAGATGGTAAAGAATCTGCCTGCAAGGCAGGAGACCTAGGTTCAATCCCTGGGTCAGGAAGATCACCTGGAGAAGAGAATGGCAACCCACTGCAGTATTCTTGCCTGGGAAATCCCATGGACAGAGGAGCCTGGCGGGCTACAGTCCGTGAGGCACGTGCAAGAGTCGGATACGACTGAGAAACTAACACCTTCACTTCACCTTTATACTGATGGAATCGCTGATTTCCTAAATATGAGTAGGTCCCCAGCTCTGGACCAGCCACTGTCACCGGTGTCAGGCCTGTAAGCAAATCCCTGGTCTCACTGAGTTAACCCTTGGGAAGGTCGCAGCACTCAAACTCATTGACTGATATGACCCAGCTTAATATAATCTGTGGCTCAGCCCACTGAGAGTAAAGAAGAACTAATAAATGAACTCTTCTCTGATCTGTAATACATTTTAATCACCTTTGGTGGCTGGGTAGAGATTAGAGACACAGAGGGTACAGAGCAGGAAGCCACCTTGCGGCATGAGCCTGAAGCAGAGAGCTGAACACAGAAAACCAGCGAGTTTAATTAAAAACTCTGGATTTAGACCCAGAGTGAGGTATTTGACTTTCAGGCCAGTGGTTCAGACAAAATTCATCCAAAAGACATTCCAGCTTCTACACGAGCCCTCATGTGTTCTGGGTTTTAGGGACCCTGCAGTGAACAAACCTGATGCACAGCTCTGTCCTCGAGGGGCTCATACTCTAGTGTAGGATCTGAAACATATCATGTGTTCACAAGGGGACACGTGTGAAGGAGAAAATCAGAACAATCGCCACGTCCAAAGTGTTGACCTCACATGTTCTTGTTCAGTCGCTCAGTTGTATCTGACTCTTTGCAACCCCATGGACTGCAGCACATCAGGCTTCCCCGTCCTTCACCACTTCCTGGAGTTTGCTCAAACTCACATCCATTGAATCAGTGATGCCATCCAACCATCTCATCCTCTGTCGTCCCCTTCTCCTCCTGCCTTCAATATTCCCCAGCATCACGGTCTTTTCCAGTGAGTCAGCTCTTCACATCAGGTGGCCAAAGTATTGGAGCTTCAGTTTCAGCATCAGTCCTTTCAATGAATATTCAGGGTTGATTTCCTTTAGGATTGACTGGTTTGACCTCCTTGCAGTCCAAGAAACTCTCAAGAGTCTTCTCCAGCACCACAGTTCAAAGGCAACAATTCTTTGGTGCTCAGCCTTGTTATATGTCAATCCCACACAGAATTACATAAATAAGTCTCCCACCCAAATACAGGTTTAGGACCCTCATAAGAGTCAGCTACGGTGGCCAGAACTGCAGGCCGAGGGTCTCAAACAGCAGAAATCTATTGTTCCGGAGGGTTGAAGTTCAAGATCAAGGTGTCAGCAGGGTTGGTTTCTCCTAAGGCCTGTCTCCTTGGCTTGCAGACAGCTATCTCCTTCCTGGGCCTTCCTCTTTGTGTCTGTGTCCTGACCTCCTCTTCTTCTAAAGTTACTCTACTGACTTCACTTAACTCATCACCTTTTTAAAAAAAAAATATTGTTATTTGGCAAACTCTCTCTTCAAAATCTTTAGTTCATCTGTTTACCCAGCTAGTCATCCAATAGTCACCCAGCCAGACCTCACGGATGCCAAGCACTGTGTCAAGTTGGGCATCACAGAGATTCAGGACAATGCAGGTTTCCTGCACCGGAGGAGCTCAGAGTGCAGGATGGGAGTGACTGCAACCTAGTGTGGTCAGGGCCACCACAGCAGGAAGCCCTTTGGAAGCCAGGGAAGAATGACCTGCTCGCCTGGGGAGAGGTCAAAGGCCACACTTGGACTGGGTCTGGAGGGGGATTATCATTCCCCAGACAGGCCGGAGGGGGAAGGGACCCCAGAGAGAGGTCCAACCATGCAAAGGCAGGGGGGTGCAGAGTTGTGTGCCAGAAGAGGGCAAGTGAGGAGGCGGGGGTAGGTTTATGAAGCCCCGTGCTCATCCCCACAAGGAGCACCCTCACACAAGGATGCCAGGGAGCCAGTGGAGAGGGTTCTGTTGGACTCAGAAGGACACTGTGGACGGCAACAAAAGGCTAGGGCAGAGTGGGGACACCGGTCCTAAGCCTGGGGTTCCTGGCTCAGTGAAAATACAAGGAATACTTACTAAGAAGCAGGTTAACAGAAAACTCGTCCACTCCCGGGTGGATGTCTGTCACTTTAAAACCGTCCCCCTTGGGGTACAGCTGAGAATAACTGTTGCTCTTCCATCCCCCTCCCCTATAAACCAGGAGAAGGCCAAGTGCAGGTGCCTCTGTGACCATCAATCAAGCCAGCTGCAGGTCCTCACTGTGACTCTTTCCAACCTGCCTCCATCTCACATCAGTCCTTATTTGCAAGAGACTTGCTGCTGTAGCTGAATATATATATAGTCTTGATGATTTTCAGTGAAACGTAATTTATACCTTCTGCTGCTTCCTTGAGAAATCATCTCCCCAGGACTGATAAAAAAGCAGACCAGCCACCTAGAGTAACAGAGTACCATGACCATGCCCTGGCACTCAATTCAGAAGCACAGCAGAATGGCACTCGAGTTGGCATCCTCTAAAGTGATCCTATAATACTTTGGCCACCTGATGTGAAGAACTGACTCATCTGAAAAAACCCTGATGCTGGGAAAGATTGAAGGCAGGAGGAGAAGGGGACAACAGAGGATGAGACGGCTGGATGGCATCACCCACTGAATGGACATGAGTTTGAGTAAACTCTGGGAGTTGGCAATAGACAGGGAGCCCTGGCATGCTGCATTCCATGGGGTCGCAAAGAGTCAGACACGACTGAGCAACTGAACTGAACTGAAAGTGATCCTGATGGGCAGAGAAGAGGGTTGGCATTTAGTGGACCGAGAGACTGGGCTTTTCAAACTGCGTCCCTCAGAGTGCTCAGGTTTCTTGGAGGAATCCCGGGAGTCACTTGAACAGGAGAGTGATCAAGTCAGAGTCCTCGAAGAGCAGCACTGTGTCAGATGCCCAGGACCCAGCACCAGAGAACTCCAGGTCTGGGAGACTGGGAGACTTCAGGCCAGCTCCAGCAACCCTGCCTCCATTCTGGCTACCCAGCTAGTCATCCAACAGTCACCCAGCCAGACCTCACGGATGCCAAGCACTGTGTCAAGCTGGGCATCACAGAGATTCAGGACAATGCAGGCACAGGTTTCCTGCACCGGAGGAGCTCAGAGTGCAGGACGGAAGTGACTGCAACCTAGTGTGGTCAGGGCACCAGCACAGCCATCTTCTGGGACCAGGGGCATAGCCGGGGCAAAGGGCAAAGGGCTGAGGCCAGAGCTGGCTCCACAATCTCCCTGGAATGGCTGATATTGCTTTGGCCAGGCTAGTCCCTCCCCACCTTCTGAACACACTCGAAATGGCTCCACAGAGGACCCTACACAGAGGAGGAAGAGGCCTGGCTACAATTTAATTCGGACTGTTTTCTCTTGGGGGAGGTAGAGGAGGTGGGTCTGAAATTCTCAACTTAACTAGGCTCTCCACAGCCACGCCCACCACAGGGCTCCTTGAGGGCATGCACAGATCAGGTCCCAACCCAGGGCTGTCCGTATGAACCCCCACAAACCTTAGCTCCCTATCTCTCTGATCCCAAATTCCCAATTGGTGTGCATCAGTCATCTGGCCCAAGTGGCAAGTGAACAATTAAAAGATTCACACTGATATTCCTTTTTCCCCTGAAGGTCAGATTACCTCCTCTTTTCAAAAGAAAAGTCAGAAGTGGGAAGACCGGGATTTCCCTAGTGGTCCAGCGGTTAAGATTCTGTGCTTCCAACTGCAGGGAGCACAGGTTCAATTCCTGGTCAGGGAACTAAGATCTTGTATGCTGCTGAGAGTGGTCAAAAATAAATAAATAAATAAAGGTTAAAAAAAAAAACACTCCCTGCCCTCACTTCTGCGGCAGGTGGGGGGAGGGAGCTGTTGTGAGCCCAGAAAGCAGGCTTTCTCTGTATTAATGGGGGAATGCAAAGAGGGGACAAAGATGAGCAGAAAGCCCTACAAGTGCTGCCAAAAATCATATTATGGAGTCAGGGTGGAGGGGTATAGGGCACAGGCAGAATTTCCCACTACTTTGCTTCCCTTCTACCCCCAAAGAACCTACAGCAGCCATGCTCAGAAATTCGGCAGCTGGCTGGCTGAAAGAAGAAATTGAGGGCCACGTAGCAAACACATCAACTTGAAAACATCCACGGGTCCGGTGACCCCCTCACTCTGAGCAGGACCCTACCCACAGGCCTCAGGAGGCAATCTTCTGCAAAAAAACCTGCCCTTATAAGTGGGTTTATCTGCTACAGGCTCTAAGATAAAATTCCCCTCTACTGCTGACCTCCAGCTAAGATTCTAATCTTGGTCACTCCCAGGCAGGTTTATCACATTCAGAGAGAATTGGATGGGAGGATATTCAGACAACTGTGACATTTCAAGAAAGGAATTTCTGGCTTAAGTTTGTGGTGGAAATGCACCATGACAAAGGGTCCATCCACAGAAGGGCAGTCATCCTCCTGTAAACACATCTTCAATGATGACCTGAAATCTGATGGAGAGAGACTTATTTGGAAGAACCAAGATGGAAACTGAGTTAAGGTGACAAGAGCCAGAGACACAAGGTCTCCACCAGAAATGGTGACCAAGTGGTTTGAACTGATGCTCAGGGCAGCAGGTTTCTTTCTTTTTCTTTTTTGAAGCAGGTTTCTTTTACTAAGAAAATAATGGCCAGAACTCTGAGTGATAGATGGCCACAAGCACATCCGGCTCCCTGACACCAGGCTCTCTGCAGAGCACTGACATCAAAGCAGACAATTCTAACTTTCATAAGGATCCTCTGATACGGGTCTTGCTGTTGTTTATTCGCTAGCCGTGTCTGACTCCTTTGCGATCTGTACTGTAGCCTGCCAGGCTCCTCTGTCCATGGGATTTCTCAAGCAAGAATACTGGAGTAGGTTGCCATTTCCTTCTCCAGGGGGTCTTCCCAACCCAGGGATTGAACCTACCTCTTCTGCATTGGCAGACGGATTCTTTACCACTGAGCCACCAGGGAAGCCTGACATGGGTCTTAAAGACATAGAAACTAAGGTCCAAGGACAGGAAAGCGACTGGCCCAAAGTTTCGCACAGCCAGTACCCAAACCCAGGTCAGATCAGCCCTGAACACCAACACACCAGACTGTCTACAAACTTAGGACACTCCCATTCTAAGATTCCAGAACTGCTGCAGGAAAATAGGGTTGTCTTGGAAAGTGAAACAGGCCCCAGAGTACGGGGGTTGTTAGTTTTTATGGGCTGGATAATTTACTATGCTAATAAGTGGGAAGAATATTCTAACTATCTTGGAGAAGGGGCAGGGATTTCCAGGCACTGGGGCACTGCCCATCTTGGCTTTTTATGGTCAGCCTCAGAACTGTCATGGCGTCTGACGGCATGTTATTAAGAGGCTAATATATTACAATAAGCATATAAGGCTTGAGGTCTCTGACCCGGAAGTCAAGTCATCCACCATCTTGTACCAGAAGTGGAATCCTCCGCCATCTTGGGTCTAGTAGGTTCTGACTCGTTTACCTCACATCCTCAAAGGCTATATCACTCTTTTAAAAACTGTGCCTGCCCTCTTCCCTCCTATTTCAGGAGGGCCTGGTATGGCTTGCTGTGCATTATATACAAGGTGACAACCCTATTTCCCAGTTTTGCCTATACAGAGAAGTGGCTAAAAACGTGACTAGGGAGGGAGGCAGAAGCCAGGTAGTGAGGGGACGCATAAGCAAAGATAAGTCATATTCTATCATGAAGACAAAAAAACCCAAGGAAAGTCTTAAGCAGGAGCGTTCCTTGGCCAAAATGGCTAGAAAAATCACCACGGCATTTCTACAGAGACTGGATATCACCAAAGGACCAAAGGCAGAGCCACTGCGATTAGGGGCCAGGGCAGTAATCCAAGCAAGATGAGGCAGGCCAAGTGCAGAGCCACGTAGACCTGAGGGCCGCATCCAGGGGCTGCGGGAGACGCCAGCTTTGCGGCACTAACTCCATCTCCAGTTCTGAGCCTGAGAACACCAGTTGTTCTAAGCCCCACAGCAACACCTTCAGAAGAGAATTTCCCATCCAGGCCCTTGAAACAAATCTTTCTGTGGGCCCAGGACCAGCAAAGATGAAAAGGAATGCCTAAATCCTTTAGCAAACTCCTACACGTCACCTCTCCTGACATTTTTCTCATTATAAGAGCCTCTTCGGGGAACGTCTGGGCAGCCAGAGGCCCATCAGACCCAGGTAAGAAGCAATTAAGACTAATTAACCCAGCCTGAGCAGCAACAATCATCATGCAGCAGTTTCCAATAAACCAGAACTGGCCAGCGCCTGCAGCCTCACTTGCTTTAAATAGTAGGATCTGGGTCCTGAAAAATCCGGAGAAGTGCTCTCCAGCAGTGCTTCTAAGAGTGTGGGTCCCAGATGAGCAGCATCTCCTTGTTAGACCTTTTTAAAAATGCAGACTCTCAGGTCCCACCCCAGACCCTCAGAATCCAAATCTGCATTCAGTAGGAGGCTCTGGTGACTTGTGCCTGTCGGTCAGAAGGCCCTGACCACAGGGCTGCAACCAGGGAGCCCTCTACTTGATCTCAGAGGAGCCCAGGGAAAGGGGAGTTTCCTCTCACCCGAGCAGCATCCCCATCAACGGAAGTCCGGTGAAGCGGTAGCTCTCAGTATTGGTCTTGGCATGATCCCCAGAACATGTGGGGTGTAGGCTCCACTAACAGTGTGTACAAGATGCCTGGCTACCCTCACAGGAGCCCTAGGAAAACTTACGCAGAAAACTTAGGCAGGGTGAAACTTAACATAGATTCTGCAACTGGCCCAGGCTCTCACAGGCAGGATTTGAAGCCAGAGCTGCCAGACCTTTACCCTGCACTCTTCAGCCATCTGGAGGAGGTTCTGTCCCTGCCCCTGAGCAGAGTGTCCACACTGGTGGTAGCCACAGGACTCACATTCCAGCCCACAAACCAAACCACACAATGCCTCGAAACGGGATCAAGTGCCTTGAGATGTGGGGGCATGTTTTTTCTAACACATAGGTATCTGGCAAGACCACCCTGGGCTCTCTGCTGTCAGGTTCATGCATACTGTAATTAAGACCCTGGGCCTGCCATTCAGCCCCCAGCCACCTCTCTTCCTTATTTAGCCCAGGTGAAACATTCCCAAACCCCACCTTCAACCCGTGATAGTGATTAAGAGACCACTCTGGGCAAACAGGAACACCAGCTACCACCGTCCTACCTTTTTACCATCTCCAAACCTCTCAGATTAAACAGACTCAAATTGAGGTCTAATTCCAAAACCTGTGTTCTTTTCATGACCCTGTGTAGTCTTACATAACCCATGAAGAAAAAAGAAAGTAAACTAAATCCAATCTAATTCCAGAATTTAATCATGGCTTGCAAACTTAAAAACCCCTTAGGGTACTCAAATGCTTTCCTACTCAAATTGAAGCTCAGAGGCCACCAGCACCAGCAGCACCTGGAAGCTTGTTAGACAATGCAGATTCTCAGGCCCCAGCCCAGGCTTACTGAAGCCAGATCTGCATGTGAACAAAAGCCCCCTGTGATTTTCATGCACATTAATATTATAAGTGCTGGCTTAATGTTCTACATGGTATGTTGCACAGGTGGATTCCATGTGCCCACAGCAAGTAGGAGGCCCCAGGCATCCAAAACCTTCTTATAAATATGAAAATATTTGACTGAGTACCATATTAGCTGGTAGAGATGCTGGGGAAGACTGAAGGCAAAAGAAGAAGGGGGCAGCAGAGGATGAGATAGTTGGATAGCATCACCGACTCAATGGACATGAACTTGAGCAAACTCCGGGAGATAGTGAGGGACAGAGAAGCCTGGCATGCTGCAGTCCATGAGGTACAAAGAATCAGACACAATTTAGGGACTGAACAACACCATCATCAGATTAGCAGATTTTCTGTGAAGTATGTCCTTGATTATCCAGAACTCAACAGTTTCATTTTTCACTTCAAACACAACAAAAGCTTGTAGCTATTTATCAGTAAAACACTTGCTAAATGAGAAGAGTGGCCTCCAACTTCCTATTCCTATTTCTACTTTACATTATGAATCAAAAACAAATGACACTCTTCCATGAGCCATCGCTAAAATAAGGAGCCTCTGTCATGATTAAATTAGGACAAGGATTCATTTCTGTAGAATTTTAAAAATATCATCTCTGAAGAGTTTTTACAACTTAGTTTTTTTGTTTACGAATCTGGGAGTTCTCTGTGCATCTGACAAGCAAATAAGAAGGGTGGAGAAATGAAGGCATTTGAGAAAGAACAATGGATGCAAAACTTCTGGAAAGGCTTTTGTTCCAGTAGAACAAGTGTGAAACTGAAGTTTTTTAGAGAAATCACCTGCCAGAGTCACCTAGGGGGGCTGGCACACCCCTGAGGACTCCCAGAGAAGACCTTGGCTCCAGGCCTTGACTGTATCCACCGAGCCTTGGGGAAAGCCTGGCATACACATTAGGTGCTCAAATATAAATATTTGTTTTTTGTTGAACCAAACGTTGACAGATGTATTTACCGCAAAGGAAAAAAAAAATCACAGGAAGTCTGGGATCAGGCCAAATATCACTGGTGTGCCCAGGAGCATGGCAGATACCAGGAGAGCTTGGTGGAGGGGGAGCTGATTTGAAAGAACAGTAAGAGCTCATCCTGGTCTCAGGAGCTATGGGCACCTGCTGGGGCTGAACTCCAAGGGAGCTTGTCAGACATGCAGAGTCCCCAGCCTAACCCCAGACCTACTGAGTCAGAATCTGCATCCAACAACATCCAGAAACTTTGCTCTAGAGATATCAAAATCAACCTGAGAAGCACCACTCTAGGTATGGCCATAAAATACGGAGACTGAACTGGAACTGATACCTGGAAACAGGTATCCCCCTGAGTGAGGACACACCCGGTGGTCACCAGAGCCATCCATATACATTCAGCTCACTCCTCTCCTTCTGCGCACATGGCAGGACTATACCACCCCACCCACGTGACGTTAGGTGTGGCTGGGCTTTCGTCAATGGCATCTGAGCACCAATGCCATGTGTCACTTCTGGGAAGAAGCTTTAAGAACCAGGTGCTATTGGTCACCCAGCAAGATTCCAGACCGTGGTTGCTCCCTCATCCTGGGTTCTTCCTGGAGGGTCTCACTGCCACCAACTGACTTGCTATAGACTGGCAGTGTGAGAAGAGGCGAACCTATATTTTTTTTAAGCACTGAGATTTGGGGACTGTTTGTTAATGGCAACATTTCGTAACCCATCCTGACTGACACAGCACCTAAGCCCCCAATGCTGCCATCTTCAGAACATCTGTTTCTCCCTGTTAAGAACAGTTCAAACACCTCTTTTTAAACCCTGAAGAGCATTACTTAACTCAGTCACCTTCTACACTCTTCAGACTTCACTCCATCATCTTATTTTCTCCTTTCCCCAGATTTCCCCGTGTATTTATGCTTCTATCTTACTGTACCGTATGCTTTTTGGTAAGCTGCTTTACATCCTTTTTTCAACAAGGTGACAGACAGACAGTCACACATACAGACACACCAGACTTGGCTCCAAATAAAATCTGGCTGTTGCCAAAAAAATCAAATGCACCCCTCGAAAGACAAAGATTTGCTGTTACTAAGGATATCTAAAAGAAACTTGGGCCAGGCAAGTACTCCTTCAGCTGGGTCTTTGCACAAAAGGATATGTCACAGAACAGAGTCTCTGCTTTTAAAAAGCAATTCATTCTTGGAAACACCAGCTCATTTTGCCTTGTCATCAGGTGAAATCTGAACCATGCTAACTCCATTAAAAACACTTACATCACTGACAAAAATGTTTTATTTTTCAAATTCAGCTGAACCCCTTTTGCATGGGTGGCCTGTGTGAAGCACAGGTGAACCTTGTTTTAACCAGTTCCTCCAGGTGGGCAGGTCGGGTGTGGCCAATTGAGGTATAACAGAAACAGGCTGCAACGGGTATTCTGAGGCTTATGGCTTGATTCTTCCTGAGTCCAAATTTCTATATGTGGAATTTCTGGGGCAGAGGGCACATACATTGTTATGGTTTTAAGGTATATTGCCAAATTACACTCTGGGAAGCATATGACAATCTTCCTACACTCTTGCGAAGACTCATTATGTTTTTATGTTGACGCTTTTCGTTAAAGCTACTTTTTCCAAAAAAATTTACAATTCTTTGATTACTTAAGAGACTGAATATGCTGATGACTGTGCACATCTTTTATTATGAAGTTCCCTTCATATATTCCAAGTTCCCTGCCCATTTGCACACTGATGTGTTCCTGTTTCTGCTTTTGAAAAAAAAATTATAAAAGTACTTCCTGCATTAAGGACATTAACTTTCCCCCAATTTTTATTTGCCTTTTAGCTCATTTTTGAAGGAAGAGGTCTCTGGTGACAGAGCAGACGGTTCAAGGATGAGGAAAATGCCATAGAGTTCATCACAATTGGCCTGCAGAGGTAAGGCCCCTCCCCCTCCCCAGTCAATCCATTGGCAAATTCTGACTCAACCTGCACGACATATTCCAAATTCATCCCCTTCTCTCTCAGAACCTCCACTCCCACCAACCTGCTTCCAGCTTTTGAACTCATCTGCTTGCTCCTATTCCTGCCCTTTAAAATCCATCCTCCACACTACAGCCCAGGTGAGCTTTCCAAAACAAATCAGAGCATGCTAACCTGTCAATCAAACTGAAAGCTACCAACCATTGAAAAAGAAAGGATAATTAGGGAATGTGATAGAGGTGCTAAATGTTGCTATCATGTTACAATATCTACATGTATCAGATGAACAGGCTGTATACCTTACACAAGATGACAGGTCCAATATATTCAATGAAAAGAAACCATCTGTAGCTTGAAATCGGCCATGGCGGGAGTGTTTACATCCCAGAAGTTGGCAGATGCTACAAATCAGAACTTCCCACCCTCCATCTTCCAAAGTTGATCAATAAACATTTACCAGCACATCAGTGGAGGCAGAAGAAGCTTCAGAGAGTGTCACAGAATGATACTCCAATTTGGTCCACCCAAAAACTGATGAGAAGGAGGGGAGGGGGGCTCCAGATAGAGGGACCCTTTCAGACAGGAGATTGTCTCTGGCAAAAAGAGTATGGATGGACAAACAGGGAACCACACAGGAAAGCACAGGTCAGCAGAGGCCCAAAGGCCATGGAGGAACAGCTGGGTCCTTGGAATGATGCTGTTTGCAGTTGAGTTCCCCAGAACATAAACGCAAACCTAGGGAAAGGCAAGAAACCTCAAATACTTGACAGTGCCTTTCTTTCACTGTGCACAATAGGAACTTAAAATATAAATTCATAGAGAAAAACCAAGTTACATATACTGTAGGGGAAAGGAAAGTAACTATCCAACTTACCTGCCTCCCTTTCTGCCACATCCCAAGCTTGTTCTTGCTCTCTAACCATTCTGGAATATTCTGGTTCTCTCATATCTATCAAACATACTCCGCTCTTTAAGGTTATCTGAATTTGTAGAACAAACACTCACGATCCAGATCCTCATGTGGCTGGCTCACACTCAGCTCTCTGCTCAGATATCCCCTCCTTGCAGAAGTTTTCTCTGACAGTTTCTGGAACCCCTCTTCCTATATCCTGCACCCCTAACTTATCACAGTACCCTGCTTTATTGGCCCCATGCTACTTTAAAATCATACACACACACACACACATATATATATAGCTAGTTTACCATCTCCCCAACCAAAAGGTAAGTTTCTTTTCTATGCCTTTCATTGCTTCACCTACAGTAGCATTCACAGCCTATTGTTAGGCACTCAATTAGGGATTGTTGAATGAATGATCAACTTCTGAACAGGGATTGGCAAACCACACACAGTCCATGAGCTAAAGAAGGGCCTATCCATCTTTTTTTCCCTGACTGTGTAGGTCTTAGTTACAGCACAGGGAATCTTCACTGCAGTGCACAGACTCTCTAGCTGTGGCTCGAGGGATCAGTAGCTGTGGCATGAGGGTTTAGTTGCTCCTTGGCATGTGGGATCTTAGTTCCTCAACCAGGGGAACCACCTAGGTGGTCTCGGGGAACCACTAGACCACCAGGGAAGTCCCTGGCCTATCCATCTTTAAATAGTTGAAAATGAAGCAAAAGAAGAAAAATACTGCATGGCACAAATTGAAATCCCAGCGTCCATAAATAAAGTTTTATCGGCACACAGCCACACCCGCTGGTTCAGGGCTCCTCTCGAGCTGCTTCGTGCTGCACAGACAGGGCTGAGTGGCGGTGACAGGGACCATATGGGTGCTCTCACAGCTTCTCACTGTCTCCGGCGCACTGCACATCACAGCGCTGCAGCTATAACTTGAGGGTGCCGCTTGGCCCACAAAGCCGAAAATGTTTCTTGGCCCTTTTCAGAAAAAGTCTGCCAACACAAGTGAAGAAGGAGAAGGCTCTGAGGAACGTTTCTAAGGGAGATCAGACCAGGCTTGCACTCAACCGAACAGGAGAGAAAAGGTAAGAGGGGGTAGAGTCAGGTGACACTGGAGAGATGATAGTGACATGCACATGGGTTCAGAGGGCGGGGGGATAAGGCACTTAAAGGAGGAGAGAGATTAAAAGTGTAGTATGGACACGTGACATGTGAGTCCCTGGGGACTGAGTCTGGCTACCAACTCAAGAAATGAGGGGAATGCAGTGAACCGGGAAGTTAACCTAACAAAATCGATCTTTATCAGATGGGAGACAGGAGAAACACTAAATGCGAAGGCAGGAGGTGGGTGAGTCCTCTGAGGAATCCATGCAAACCTGGTACCACAAACGTGTAGTAGCTGAACCACCACAGTGTCACCCATGCTTTGATGCTCCAAGGGACAAGTCAAACCAATCAGCTGGCTACCATTTCTACTTCTCTTCCTGGGAATAAGCACCACCCAGGCACTTCCCTGGTGGTCCAGTGGTTAAGACTCCACGCTTTCAATGCAGGGGCCATGGGGTTGATCCCTGGTTGAGGAACTAAGATCCCATATACAGTTCAGCCACAAACAGGTGGGGGCAAGGAACACTATCCAGCAGCCTTGCCATTGCAGGCAGAGCAGAATCTACTTATTCTGCAATTAAGTGCTGGGGACCTGTGCTGACATTCTGTTAGAAAGCTTGTCATGTGGCTGCTGGGAGTAATAAGAGGGCAAGCTGGGAGAACCCCAACCTCTGGATAAAAATCCTAACACCTAACTTACATCCAAGCCTTCCTGGTTTACCATACCTTTTCTTTCACCAGCCAGGTAGGGCCCAGCATCTGTGCTCGCAGACAAGGTCAACCAGGCTGTGAGATAAAAGCTGGGCTTTTTCAGGCTGGGAAGAGTACAAGCAGGTCAGCATCTCATTCATGTTTCTAACTGGTAATGGACTGCGGGGATTCATGTGTTGGTTAACAGATGTCAGGGATTCCTGCCGACTTGTTGCTAAGGGAACTTTTGTGAAGATGCCCCGAATCCAGAGACTCCACAAACCCTGCCCACTGCTTTGAAGTCCTGAGGGGGTGGCCACTTGACCAGACCCGCACAGAGCAGTGAAGGGGGGTACGCTGCTCAGGAGCGGAGGCAGACGGAGGGTGGGCCGTAGGTAGAGTTTCACACAGCGGGAGCCACAAATGCTGGCCACAGCCCCCAAATCAAAGGGCAGGATGACTTTGTGAAGATGGCAGAAAGCACCTTAATCTTTTCAGTCACAATTACATGCTCTGCAAACCACCAGCCCTAATTATTTCTTTTGTGGACAGAGCTTATGACTGCCTTGAAAAATACAGGCATGAGGAACAAGGTCACACCCATTTTAGGTAATCTCCATGTTAGAAAAAGAAAGGCCCTGTATTAAATCCAATCTGTGTAACATACGGAGCATCTACTAGATGTCAGGCAGTTCGGATGCATGATGTCCGTTAACAACCAGCACCAAATAGCCCCAACTTGAAAAAGTTGGTTTGTCTGTGGCTCAGGGACAGACCCAGGCTCCAGGCACTGAAAAATCTGGTTTCAAATTCTGCTGCATCGTTAATCACCATTACAAAGAAATCCCTGGCATCTTTAAAAAAAAAAAAAAAAAAAAAAAGGATGAAGATGGAGAATTTCCTAGCAGAATGACCAAATCTGTTCATTTTACCTCCCCGAAGCTCTCTCATCCATATGGCCTGGTACACCTTCTCCTCTAATGGATTATCTCCCTAGCCTTGTGAGGTAGCCAGTCTGCAAACTGGCCCTCAATGAACCTTGCTTCAGTGTCACACTTGTACCCACACCTGTATGAGCCTCCCTCCCACACTGAATCAGGGACTGGCCCTGAGACTCACTTTGCCCATGGAACCTGGCAGAAACGATGCACCAGGTCTGAACCTGAGTCTTAAGAAGGCCTGGCAGTTTGCACTTTTGCTTTCTTGGAAGTCATATATTAAAACTCCAGCTGCTCTGCTGCAGAGAACGGCCATGCAGAAAGGCACCAGAGGATGAGACACCACATGAGAAGCCACATGAAAGGCACCAGATGCGTGAGTGAATATGCCCTTCTGGAGGTTCCAGCCCAGCGGAGCCTCCAGGACCCCAACTCTGGCCACCATCTGACTGCAAATGCATGAGAGACGCCAAGAGAGACCAGCAGAAGAACCACCCAGCTGAGCCCGTCAATCCACAGAAACATGTGCCATAGTAACAAATAGTTGTTTTGTGACACTAAGTTTTGAGGGGGCTTATTTCACAGCAATGGATAAAATATCCCTCAAGATCCACAGCACAGCCCGCTTCCCCAGCCCAGCATCTCTCTCCCCCAGCGACATTCTGTGAACTTCTGCAATACAATCACCTGAATCCAAAATGGGAGAACAGGACTTGGAGAGAAGGAGGTGCAAGGGTGACCCTCTGCAGCCGACTAGTTTGGCCGGCAAAGTCTCATATTCCGTTACTATCTATGAAGTCCAGGCCTTGCAGCCAGATTGTGGATGCTGAAAACAGCACCTCGCTCAAGGAAAGCTCTATTGTGTGTGCATTCTAATGTTATTACCATCCCCCAACCCCTAGAATTAATCCCCCAAACCTCTAGAGGTTTCTGCAGATGCCTTACAGTACCTTCCAGATCCTTAATCTCTCCATTCGAGGTAAGAGCATCACCTCAGCTCCTCCTCAACCATGTCTCTCTAAGCTCCTCGACCTCTTTGTGGTGGATCAGACCCTGAAGAAAGATGTTTCTGCTTGCTTTTATCTAAGGGCCTTGATAATTCCTAGGCAGCTGTGGGTCTAAAAGATATTTTAGGCCACCTCCCTCTTCTGGGAAAATTGGCTCCCTCTGCTTGTCACCCTCTGGAAGGCTGCCCCATCCACTGAAGAGCAGGATTCCTGTGACCAGTCCCTGACTACCAGGGCCCCCCATCTCTGCTTGGCGGAGGTTTTCCTGGAAGCCACCCTTTGGAAGCCAAGTATGTGCAGCCCATCTCCTCATTTCCTTGGGGTCTTGACCAAAAGGATTTCCCCAGGAACCAGGACCTCTGTCAAACTGGCCTCTGCTCAGGGGCTCGCTGGCCACCAGGGTGGGTCTTTTGACCTCCCTGTCAGCTCTCAACTCCTCTCAACAGGGTATGCTTCCCCTTTTTTTTCACATGAACAAGGAGGAAATCCTTGAGGCGGGTCTATCTTGCACAGAGGGCTCTCGATCTTTGACACATTTTTGCCAAGATGGGGTTTCCTGACATCACTCTATCAGAAACAAATGATGCACTGGGGTGGGGGCTATGCTGTGCATCCCCCTCCATCTGACTGCTGCCTAAGGAGCCTAGTGTAGCCCCTTCTGTCTGTACTTATATTCCCAACAGCTCCTCTGGCCTTCTGAACTCCATGCCCCTCTGCAAGCTCAGTGCCAGGCACCCCTCTAGCAGAGGTTTACCACCTCTAGTACCTACGGGCTCCTTCTCTGGCCACCTGGTTTCAGCACCAACACCTGGCTGGCAGTCCTCCAGACCCATGATTCCCTGTGCTGGCCAGTCCACCACCTGCAACCCCCTTGCGAGTTCCGCATTCCCTACCCCAGCCTATCTTTGGGGACTCACTGCATCCCAGGGGAACCTACCTGCATATCCTTCATCCCTACTAACCTCAGCCTCAAGGTCCAGCCTGCTCATGTATGAGGTTCCCAGATACAAAGACCCTCCCTGTCAAAGCTGCATCTGCTTTTCCCTGAAAAGAGTCCTAGGACTCAGGTCCACTCCTACCTCCACCTGTGGCAAACACAGCTGGCTCGGAGTGAAATCAAACATCAGGGTTTGCAGGAGAGATGCTCAAGTGGGTAGGAGGAGCTGCCCTCATTGCAGCCCCAGCATCTCTGCCTCCCCTTAGTGATGCTGTCTCTAGCAGGCTGACCTCAGGAGCTACACAGACCCTTCCCCACAAGGATCTAGACCCTTCACTTGCCTTCTGGTACAGTGTGACCCAGGATATTGAGGTTAAAAGAGACAGAGGCCCAATGGGTAATATTCAGCCAGCTGAGCTGCTAACCAACTACTCCTTGGCTGACTGCCTTCACCTATTTCATTCAGTTTGCCTGCCTACAAAAATGGGGATAGCTCCTTCCCCGTCCCAGGGCTGTCAGGGGAACTGGTGACAACGCATGGACCATGCCTGGCGCCTAGCAGGTGCTTAACAAACAGGAGCCCCTCTCGGGGTTACTGCTCCCTCAGATGGGTACTGGTCTGAAAGCCCTTTAGGAGATAGGAGAGTCTCAATGTATATACACAAACTGTGACCGACACACCCACAACTGTCCCATCCTATCGTTCTGTTTGTCCCCTGGGTCTGATTCACCCTCCCTTTCCTCCCAGGAAGGAAAAGCAGAGCCACTTCCCTCTTGCTAACACAGTGGACAAACCCTCCAACCTCACTCCCCACCCAGCACACAGCTGGCTCAATCCAGCCAGGACGCTCCTCACCGGACATCCAACAGCCAGATTTCCACATCAATGTTTCCTGGAAAAGTGTGGCCACCAGAGGACTCTACCACAGAAGGCTCTCCCAGGGCTTCTGGAATAGAAACAAGGAGGCTCCCGATCTTCATAAGGAGACATTCACTTGCTTTCTTTCACACCTGAATCTCAGGAAGGGAGTTAGGAAAGCTGAGAAACACCTGCGCCTCCCCTATGCTGCCGGGCTCTCAAATTACACAACCAAGAAGGTTTCCAAATAGCCTCTGTGGACAGCCCATGAAAGTTCCTTCCAGCCTCAACTTTGCTCAAAGGCTACTAAATCCACATAGGAGGGATTTTGTTCTCTCGATCTGAAAGAAACATCACTGTATCTCTATGAGGTCAGGCTTGATTTCTGATAATGTTTCCAGAGGGTTTTTCTCAGGCAAACTCACCCATAACTATTCCACACCTATCTGGCTTTCTTTCTGTCTTTTTGAGTTGCACAGAGCATTTTCAGTCAAAATTTGCTACTTTGTTCATTGTGAAGTAGGTCGGGGGAGGGGGGGTTAAATTATTAATCAATACAATCTCTATGATTTGGACAGTATTTTGCCAGAATATTTCCGAAGACTCACAGTTAAAGTCTTTGCAGCAATCCTGGGGTCAGGCCAAAGGGGACGTCCTGTAAAACCACCTCCCACCCCCCAGCAAAGGACTTTAGAAACTTCGGATCCCACTCAGGCTGTGACCATGAGCTCAGCGATTAGAGGACATCGAGGCCTCCCAACTGTCACCCAGACAATAAACAGCCAGTCGACTTGGCTCAGCAGATCCTGTGAAACCTGGGGTCGGGCCAGAACCCCAGGACAAGCCACTTTCCAGGTTCTGAACCTTGACCTGGGGGAGCTGGGCCGGGGGAGGGGGCGCTGGGGGCTGCGGCACCCCGGGATCAAGCCTGCTGACGGGGCTCGGACTAGTAGCCAGCAATGCTCAGCTGACCAGTAAGTGGACGGCCCGGAGGCGGCCGGGGAGCTGACCCGCCGCAGCACGACTGTCCACGGCTCGGCAGGCGCGGGGTGCCGGGGCCACTTTTCACACCCCGATCGTCCGCACGTCTTCCCTAGACCGCCGGACTCCGCAGCCCTCCGGCGGCCCCGGCCACCGCCGGAACGCGCCCGCCCGCTCCCGAGCTTACACTGGCAACAAGTTCTCGCTTCCTCAGGGCGGCCACGATGTGCTCGGGAGGCCCGGCATGGGGAGCGCTCGGGGGGCGAACCCCGCACTGCCCACGCCCCGAGGGCGCCCGCCGCCTCCCCCGCCCTCAGGAGAGCGCGGCTCTGGGTCCAGCACACAGAGGCGGGCCCCAGGACTCCCCTCCAGCAGAGGCGGCTCCGGCCTCCCCCGGGCAGGCAACAGGTACGCGAGCGCGCCGGCCTCCCAGCCCCCGCCCTCACCGCTTACCTCCAGCAACTGCACGTAGCTCGCCGGGAACCAGCCGCGGAGTCCGTCCTCCTTCTCGCCTTCCCACCAGCCGCCGTCCGGGACCTGCAGCAGCGTGATGAGCTCGCCCGCGGCGAAGCGCAGCCCCTGGCCATGCCGCTCCCCGGAAAAGGGGTACAGGGTCCGGCAGCGGGCGCCGGACATGGCCTTGGCGCCGGGACTCACACAGCAGCCTGCATCCCTGCCGAGCCCCGCGGGCTGGGCAGCGGCTCCGCGGGGTCCGAGGCGCCCGGCGCTCCGGGCTCCCGCGCTCTGGGCGCGCGCCGTCTCGGGGGTGAGCGGGGGTCCCCAGGCAGGCGAGGGACGTGCACCCCGCGCAGGGAAACGGAGACTCGCTGGCTTCGGAGAGCGAGCGGCGACGCCCCCGGCCGGGCGGCTCGCGGCTCCCAGCTCGGGGCGGGGGGGCGGGGCTCAGGGGGAGGAGACCCAGGCGCCGCGGGCTCCGGAGACAACTTCCCGGGGACGCGGAACGCGGGCGGCCGCCGCGAGGGCCGGCCGCAGCCGAGGCCGCCCTGGCGCGCGGAAATGCGCAGCTCCCAGGGGAGGTGGGACTCGGAGCATCCCCCTCGGCCGGGCTCCGCGGTGAGGGAGGGGCCGCGGACGTGGAGAGGGGCTGGCGGCCGGGCGGGGGCCCTCTCGGCGCGCGGGGGCGGGGCTGGGCGGGGGCTGGGCCAGGGCGGCCACGCCCGCTGAGGGCCGGGCGCTCCCTCGCAGAGCAGGCGGGTTGCTGGGGAGGGGTCTCCCGGCTCACAACCCCAACCCGGAAAGCCGCGGGGTTAGAAACGTCCCTCTCTGCACGGCCTGTTGGCCGGTGGTGGGCGTGCGCCTCCTCCGAGGTGCCGGTGAGGGAATGTGTTTGTGGTCGTCACTGTCAGGGTTGAACCTGGGGTTGAACTTGACTCACCGGAAACTGGACAAGGGGTGAGAGGCAGATTTGAAGCCCGACGCCTGAGCCAGGTAGCAGCGGGTAGGACCGAGTGAGGCGGCGACGGAGTCAAAACCCGAGTTAGCAGAATTGGAAGCAGGTTATTACCGATAAAGGGAGGAGAGGGGGAACAGCCCCCATCGCTTTACATGCCTAAGCGAGGCTGGCCCAGGGTACCACCTCTCCTGAAACCGAGATGCGCCTAGCCGAGAAGTCTACACTCGTTTACTCAGTCAACAGACATTAGTGGGAGACTACTACAATCCACGCAATGTGCCAGGGACATACAAAGTTCGTTTGGACAGGCTCCTGCTCTGCTGGGACCAATGGACCTGGGTGCTGAAGGAAGCTGACCTTTGTTTGAACTGAGCGGTATAGAAGTAAAAGAAAGCTTTGTTAGCCTACTCTATAGAAAAATTAAATTCCATTTCCTAAACTGTGAATAGCTGAACCCCATAGTCTCTATGTATACTTCTAATTACCCACCCTTGCATCCTACTCAGTAACATTTTATATTGAGTGCCGATAGTCTCAGCCTGTGCATTTCAGGCCCTCTACACAATACCTCCCCCAGCCTCATCACTCGCTATGCTTGCGTGTGTGCTTAGTTGCTCAGTCGTGTCCGACTTTTTGTGACCCCATCTCACCCGCCAAGCTCCTCTGTCCATGGGGATTCTCCAAGCAACAATACTGGAGTAGGTTGCCCCTTCTCCAGGGGATCTTCCCAACCCTGGGATCGAGCCCAGGTCTCCCACATTGCAGGCAGATGGTCTGAGCCACCAGGGAAACTCATGCTTGCCTAGATACCCTTTACAAAACCTGTCCAGCTGGGCTATAAGAACCTTGAGACCTCACACATTTTTCTAGTGAGAATTGGTGGTTCTCTTTAGAGTCACCTGAACAACTTTTAAATGCTCAGGTCCAGGCTTTGAAAATCACTGTAGAGCCAAATTCTGCATTAAAGCTATCTCCTGAAAAGAAAAAAAAAAAAGCTATCTCCCTGGAAGAGCAGCCTCAGCCTGGCCTCTGGGCAGGGGCAAGTTGACAAATACAGATGGTTTACAATATTCCATCGATTGCAAATTTACCAACCCTTGCATGTCTACAATCGTGGGGAAACAAACTCTTGACTATGGTTACCACTAAGAGTCCCTTGAAGCAGAGCTGCAAAATTTGGTACAGAAAACAGTCACTAAAAGAAATTGACCTAATCGAGTCATAAAAGGGACTAAAATGTGTTGTATCAGTGGTATAAGTGCAGACTGACCTCAGGTTTCATAACTGATGATATGTTGTTGTTCAGTTGCTCAGTCCGTGTCTGACTCTTTACGACCTATGGACTGCAGCATGCCTGGCTGCCTTCCTGCCCTTCACCATCTCCCGGAGTTTGCTCAAGCTCATGTCCATTGAGTTGATGATACCATCCAACTATATCATCCTCTGTCTCCCCCTTCTCCTCCTGCCTTCAATCTTTCCCAGCATCAGTGTCTTTTCCAATGAGTTGGCTCCTTGCATCAGGTGGCCAAAGTATCAACTTCAGCATCAGTTCCTCTAATGAATATTCAGGGTTGATTTCCTTTAGGATTGACTGGTTTGATCTCCTTGCTGTCTAAGAGACTTGCTACCTCGAGAGTCTTCTCCAGCACAACAGTTCAAAAGCATCAGTTCTTCAGCATTCAGCTTTTTTTATGGTCCAACTCTCACATCCGTACATAACTACTAAAAAAAACATAGCAGTTGAACAGTATGAAAAGGCAAAAAGATATGACATCTGATGATATAACCCAGATCAAGTCAGGACAACTGGTCCAGAGCCTTCCTGCAACACAGAATCCTGTGGGATACCTAAAAACAACCTGTTATCCAGTTTGGACTTGAGAAATCTCAGCCTACACAGCATCCTATACTCTTCAGTTCCAAATGACCTGCCCCAAACAGTTCTGCAGCACCAAAATTGGCAATGACTGTCAAGTTCTTCTGTTCTTTTATTTCATTCCTGTAATCCTATGAGCTAGTATGGCTACTACCCCCAGTTTACAAGTAGAAAAACTGGGCTCAGAGGGTGTAACTTGCCCACCCTCATGTGGCGGGTCAACAGCAGAGGTCAGACCTCGCGTATTGTACGTGAAGCACTGCTTTTTCGGGCCCACTCTATTAAAGTCAGGAAACCTGTGCCTCCTGTGGCTCATCCACAAATGGCATCTAATAAAGGGCTCTCTGGTGATACCCAGTGTCCCTCTCGATAGAAGTAAGACTGGACTAGCAGTGAGCGCAACTCCTATCCCTGATCTCAGATAAATCTCCAGACACCTCTGGATCTACTTCCCCACCTGCATTTGGAGACTGAGCCCTATGACTGTACTACAGGACTTGAGGTGATTAAATATGTAGGCTCTGAACTCCCTGTATCCAAACTCCAGTTTTGCTGTTTTCTAGCTGTGTGCCCTTGGGCAATGTACTTAACCTCTCTGAGTCTCATTTTCCTTATCATTAGAGGATGATAGTAGTATTTCTTTCATAGAGTTATTAAGAGGATTAAATGAGTAAAAATGTTGAGAGCAACACCTGGCACATTCAGTTCAGTTCAGTCTCTCAGTCGTGTCCGACTCTTTGCGACCCCATGAACCACAGCACACCAGGCTTCCCTATCCATCACCAACTCCCAGAGTCCACCCAAACCCCCATGTCCATCGAGTTGGTGGTGCCATCCAACCATCTCATCCTCTGTCATCCCCTTCTCCTCCTGCCCTCAATCTTTCCCAGCATCAGGGTCTTTTCAAATGAGTCAGCTCTTCGCATCAGGTGGCCAAAGCATTGGAGTTTCAGCTTCAACATCAGTCCTTCCAATGAACACACAGGACTGATCTCCTTTAGGATGGACTGGTTGGATCTCCTTGCAGTCCAAGGAACTCTCAAGAGTCTTCTCCAACACTACAGTTCAAAAGCATCAATTCTTCGGCGCTCAGCTTTCTTTGTAGTCCAACTCTCACATCCATACATGACCACTGGAAAAAGCATAGCCTTGACTAGATGGGCCTTTGTTGGCAAAGTAATGTCTCTGCTTTTTAATATGCTGTCTAGGTTGGTCATAACTTTTCTTCCAAGGGGCAAGTGTCTTTTAATTTCATGGCTGCAGTCACCATCTGCAGTGATTTTGGAGCCCAGAAAAATAAAGTCTGCCACTGTTTCCACTATTTCCCCATCTATTTGCTATGAAGTGATGGGACCGGAAGCCATGATCTTAGTTTTCTGCATGTTGAGCTCTAAGGCAACTTTTTCACTGTCCTCTTTCACTTTCATCAAGAGTTCTTCTTTAGTTCTTCTTCACTTTCTGCCATAAGGGTGGTGTCATCTGCATATCTGAGGTTATTGATATTTCTCCCTGGCACATTAATTACTCAAATATTAGCAGTCATTATTATTGATCTATCTCAATGGTTCTGATTATTTGTCATCCAACACTTCTTTTTGAACTAAGATTTCCAGGGCAGTGATAGAACTGGAAACCTTTACATCTTTGGAGAGGCAACAATTTTAAAGGAACACACTCTGGGTTTCTGTTTTCTCACAAGATCTCAAAGGACAGACAAGTTTATCTATTTTCCTTCTTACCTTCCTCCCTCCATTCCCACCACACCCCACGTCTTCTAGTATTATCTTGAATTTGTATTTAAATCTCTAATTATTTAACTTCTTTGATAACTAGGTCTTATTTTACTAATTAGTTTCTTGGTAACTCAGGGGAGGGATAATGTGTTTGTTTTAAATTTCTATCTATCTTTCCTAAAGCCTAACTTGCAAAAAGTAAGCATCCAGTATTTCCTGAATTCATTTTGCACAGATTGTTGGGACCTCTGTTCAGATTCAGATTTTCCATACTGCCAAGTTACTCTATAAACACATGTGTTAGAACATCTGGATTAGCCTATAAACTCCTAAGAGCAGGCTCTACTCCATCTTTTGTGGCTTTTCTCTCAACACTATGCATTTGATAGCTGTGTGCTGGCAGGTATTTCTTTTCTACTTGAGACAGCCTCATATGCCTTTCCATCATCAGCCTATGGATGGCAGAGAAATATGAGTTTCAGTTTCTTAAAAAATTAAACATAAATTTGCCACAGGACCCAACAGTACTCCTAGGTAAAAGAAATGAAGACAAACAGCCACACAAAATTTGCAGTGAATATCCACAGCAGCATTATTTCTAAGAGCCAAAAGGTGGAAATAATCCAAGTGCCCATCATCAGTTGATGAATAGATAGAGAAAATGTGATACATCTTGAGGCTCCTGGGTGGCTCAGTGGTTTAAAAAAAAAAAAGCATCTGCCACTGCAGGAGAGGCGGATTTGATCCCTGGGTCAGGAAGATCCCCTGGAGATGGAAATGGCAACCCACTCCAGTATCTTTGCCTGGGCAGTTTCATGGACAAAGGAGCCAGGCATGCTACAGGCCATGGGATCACAGAGTCAAACACAACTTAGCGACTAAACAACAGCAATCATCAACTGATGAACAGATAGAGATGATGTGGTACACCCATGCGATGGATTACTCATTCAACCGCAAAAAGGAAGAGAGTACTGATACATGCTGCAACATGGATGCACCTCAAAAATATCCATTGTGCTAAGTGGAAGAAGCCAGTGTTGTATGATTGCATTTATATAAAATATCCAGAAATATCCAGAATCTATAGAGACAGTTTATATATATGCAGTTTCCTGAAGCTGAAAGTTGGAATAGGGGATAAACAAAGAGGCAGGAGGTTTCTTTTGGGGGTAATGACAACATTCTGAAATTGAGTTGTGGCAAATGGCTCTGCACAATTCCAGAAATCATTGAATTGTACACTTAAAACAAGTAAATATTTTGGTATGTAAACTACATTTCTGGAAAGCTGCTAACATAAGCCAAAACACACACAAAAATGTATAAAGGCCTCATTCACTCAACAAGGGTGCTCTTCCCCACCCATGTGCTAGTTCATTCAGCACCAACCTGAAAAGCTATTAAGCCCACGCTATAAAACGGACAGTGTGTTGGGCCTGGAATAGGGAGAGAAGTGTGGAGAATATATAGAGCATTCCTATTGATCGAGATGAAAAAGACAGATGACACAATAGAAAAAAGAGCAAAAGATTTGAACAGGCATTTCATGAAAGAAGATAGCCAAATAGCCAATAACATTAAAAGGTGTTCAGCCTCATCAACCATCAGAAGAGCAAATCAAAATCGAAGGGAGGGGGACTTCCCTAGTGGTCCAGTGATTAAGCATCCACCTTGCAATGCAGGGGACTCAGGTTTGATCCCTTGTCAGGGAACTAGGACCCCACATGCTATAGAGCAACTAAAAACCCATGTGCCACAACTAGAGAGCTCATGCACTGCAGAAAAATACTCCACATGCCATAATGAGGACCCAACACAACCAAATACTTTTATTTTAATCATAAAGAGGTAACAATATATACTCATCAGGTGGTAAGTATAAAAGCAAAACAGAAAATACCAGGTATTGATATTTTGAGGTGCTGGAGCACTCGTCCATGGCTGAGAGGAACCTGGTGGAAAACATGATATTTAGCAAAGCTGCCTGGAGCATCCTGTGTGGCCCATCCATTCCCCGTCTAGGTGTAGAGCTGCCTGAGATGTGTTCATATACTCAAGGAAAGATATATAAAGTGTGCACAGCAGCACTGTTCATAATGGTTGATGGTTTAGTCGCTAAGTTGTGTCTGACTCTTACAACCCCATGGACTGTAGCCCACCAGGCCTCTCTGTCCATGGGCTTTTCCAGGCAAGAATACTGGAGTGTTCCTTCTCCAGGGGATCTTCCCCACCAAGGGATCAAACCCAGGTCTCCTGCACTGCAAGCAGATTCTTACCAACTGAGCTACCAGGGAAACTATTACTATTCATAATAGCCCCACACTATTATGAGTTCATCTATAGGAGAATGGATAAAATGATGACATTTATACAATGGAAAATTTTACACTTTAAGAATGAACATCCCCTCCCCTAAAAAAGAATGAACATCCCACGGATGTACTTTTGGGCAAACAAACAAGCAAACAAAATAACAGCAAAACAACAACAACAAAGCACTAAAGAGTACGTATATAGCATGATTCCGTTCTATGAAATTTCTAGAAGTGAGGAGAATTGTTATGTGAGGAAAGGGTATTGAGAGCAGGGGGCCGAGGATTTGGGATCCTGGTAATAATCTACTTTTTGATCTGGATGCAAGTTACAAGGGCTATTCTCCAGGCTGTATATGTCCTTGTGCACTTTTCTGTATAAATGTTATGCTTCAATATAGTGTGTTAAAGAAAATAATATAGTCCCTGACCTCAAAGAATATATAATATCTTGATTCTAGAGTGATGTTCTCCAAACCTTGACTGTGCACCTCTATCAGTAAAACTCCCAATATATATATATTTCTATTATTTATAAATTAGATACGTGAACCACTAAGCTAATAAGTATCTTAAAATACACAAGATTAAAATTTTTAAAGGGTTATATTAACTAGAGGTTCTAACACTGTCTCCCTCCATTGTCTCGTGGATATTTTGTGGATTTCTGGGAAATCAGTGATCTTGAGAGTCAGCTTTAAGAAGACAGTGGGAAGGAAAAAGAAATTAGTGTACTGAAAATAAGCCTGGACTTTGGGTCCAGTTCTCTTGGAGTCTGGGGAAAGCCTGGCATTTGGGCCTCCAAGGAAGAGATAACATTCAGAGCTCCATCCACCCTCTCTCCTCTTCTCCCATCTAGAATCTGAGCTAGAGGTGCAGCCAAAGATCCTGAAGCTTCAGTGTGTAAGAATCATGGAGGCGCTTCCCTGGTGATCCAGTAGTTAAGACTCTGCCTTCTGATGCAGGGGTCACGGGCTTGATCCCTGGTCTGGGAAGATCCCACATACCTTGGAGCAGCTAAGCATGTGTACCCCAACTACTGAGCCCGTGTTCCAGAGCCTGTGAGCTGCAACTACTGAGCCTAAGCGCCTAGAGCCTCTGCTCCTCAGGAGAAGCCACTGCTATGAGAAGCCCTCACACCACCAGGAAGAGTAGCTCCTCTCACCGCAACTAGGAAAAACCTCTGCAGCAACAAGGACCCAGCACAGCCATTAAAAAAAATAAAATGATGCCTCTTCCTGGAGATTCAGATTTAGTGGGTCTACAATAGGGCCCAGGACTCTGTGTTTTGAATAAAACGTCTGAATTATTCTACTGGAGTCCTTGCACCATACTTTGAGAAACACCACCCTCAGCACTAAGATTGCCAGACATTTTCAGGTAATCTTTGTACCATCACAGAATGTTGTATGTTATAAGTAGCAAGAGTTTGAATTTGCATCCTATTTGGCCAGGCCACCACAGCTTAAAAATATGTTATTGAGGGAAGCAGAAGAGCCCGAGGCAGGCAGAAAGTGGGAGGCAAAGATGGAATAGATAAATATGGAGAGGAAGCCATCGTGGGGAGTAAGAGAGACAGAGACTATAGAAGAAGAGAGTGGGGATGGGATAGAGTGAAAATGGAAGGAGATGAGAAACCAGGGTGGGAGGAGGAAAGAGAAAAGACAGCCCTCTTTCTCCCGTCCCATTCATCCTCCCAGCCACCCACCAGGCTCTGAAGCCAGAGCAGAATCGGGCCAGATCCTCACTTCCCCAGTGAAATTCATTTGCAAAAGAAGCAAGAAGAGAAGAGAAAGAGGAACAGAAAAGAAAAGAATGGCCTTGGAGAAATTGTCAGTTGTGGCATCAAAAATAGCATTTAGAAATAGAACTGTATCTTTACACCGGTAGCAGAGGAGTGTCTGCCCCATTCCCACTCCAACCCTGGCAGCAACAGGAAGTAAGGAAGTGAGATTCCCCTTTGGGAGTAACAACAAAATAGCCATTGAGAAACCCAACAAAGATAGACAAAGCCACATTAAAGAGACAGCAAGTCTCCAGGGCCAACCCCCACCTCTAGCTTGATGGCGGCTGTTAACATATGTAAAGCCTGGAAAAATTCACTCTGTCAGGGCTGAGCTGTCTGGAAGCTTAGTTGTTCAGTTGCTAAGTCGGGCCTAACTCTTTGTGACCCCAAGGACTACAGGGCACCAGGCTTCCTGGTCCTTCACCATCTCCTGGAGTTTGCTCAAACTCATGTCCATTGAGTTGGTGATGCCATCCAACCATCTCATCCTCCGTCACCCGCTTCTCCTCAATCTTTCCATGGAAGTTTACAAATTTCAGAGAACTGCCAACGCTCCTGGTCTCTGCTGTTTTTGAAGTCCACACAGACACACAAGATGGGTTTTTGATTACCATCCAGCCTGCTTCTCTTACCCTCAAGACAAACCAGACCCTCATTCCTATTCCCAACAGTGTGGCTGAGGCTGGAATCTGGAGGTGACACCCCTCTTATCAAGGTGTGCAAATAGTTCTCCAAAGTTGCTTAAGTGGACCCAGATCCCTGGGGAATCTTGAGCCTTGAAAAAAATGCACACGGGTGACCTTGCTGTGGGTCGTTGTTGTCCCCGAGGGAAAGGGGGCCAGCCCGGGAGAACTGTCAGGAATAGCACGTTTCTGGCTCAGAACAAAACCCCACCACGAGTCTCCGTTCTTCTGAAGACTAAAAATAAATTCATAATTAATCACAACAGAAAAGGAACAGGCTCTTCAATGACTATAATTAGCTCTCCATTTATTAATGAAGACTCAAATTATTAGGCTCATCTGAGTCCCAACTTTTCTGCTTACTAATTACACGTGTGGGACAAGTGGCTTCACCTCCTGGAAGCTCTACTTCCTCATCTTCAGAAACAGGGGTTTGAGGGTGGGGGGCGGTGGTGACACCTGTTTCAGAAGAGACCATGGGAAAGATCGGCTCACCGGGGGTCGTCTGTGGAATCCTCTTGGTCAAGAGTCCAGCTCTAGTGACTGTGCCCTGGGCTGCTATCAGAATGGAAGAGACTTGGCTCAAATCTGGGATTTGAGAAGCCCAAGAGTGGTATGTGGAAACTTCCAGGCTTGGTGTCATAAACGGGTGGAATTTATGCTTATTTACTCTCTGGACTAATAAAAATTCCTTCCAGAGCCTTCCAGAACAACCTTGGCGAGGAAACAGAACACAGGTTTACATTCCCCCTGACTTCCCCAGCAGGATCTCCCGGGTCAGGCAAATGCTCTTCCTCGGTCACCTGAAGGTCAGAGTTTGAGAAGCATGAGCTACTCACTGTGGGTCCTGGAGATGGGGCTGAACACGAGGTGCTTCCTGATAACTCTGTAGCAAACTGCCCTTCGGATTCACCCATGCTGACACCTTGAGTGACCACTTCCCGTGTGGCTCAGCTGGTAAAGAATCCGCCTGCAATGCTGGAGACCTGGGTTCAATCCCTGGGTTGGGAAGATTCCCTGGAGAAAGGAACAGCTACCCACTTTAGTATTCTGGCCTAAAGAATTCCATGGACTATATAGTCAGGGTCGCAAAGAGTTGGACAAGACTGAGTGACTTTCACTCACTCACAAGAAAGAAAAGTGTGCATGATGGGGGGTACTTCCTGGGTATTCAAACTTGATAGTAATGGTGCAGGAATATCCACACCCCTCAGGGATCTGGAATTCAACAAGAGCTGAGCAAAAAGGCATTTTGAACAAGACAAGAAATGTGTAACCATGTTAATTGTTGAAGGTGGTCTACTTCAACCAGGGGTTGCACGGAAGGATTCATTATTCTAATCTCTCTCCTTTTTTCAGTTCAGTTCAGTCTCTCAGTGGTGTCTGACTCTTTGCAACCTAATGGACTGCAGCATGCAGGCTTCCCTGTGCATCATCAGCTCCCGGAGATTGCTCAAACTCATGTCCATTGAGTCAGTGATGCCATCCAACCATCTCATTCTCTGTCATCCCCTTCTCCTCCTGCCTTCAATCTTTCCCAGCTTCAGGGTTTTTCCTAAGGAGTCAGTTTTTGCAGCAGGTGGCCAAAGTATTGAAGTTTCCGTTTCAGCATCAGTCTTCCTTTTTTACAGGACTGAAATTTTCCATAGTAAAAAAGGAAGTATGTGCCCCTGAGCCTCTTCCATATACCTAACTCATAGGAAAGTCCTTCAGAATCTCACTGAGAGCCTATTCACTCTGCTTTCAAACCATTCTAACAAACTAATTTTCCTTAGCTTATTTTTCAGTCCATACTATGTGGGGCAAGGTATCTTGAAGCAGGACGAAGGGCCAGCTGACAGTTGACACTGGTGAGGAGAGGAATATGGGAGGATCACTAAAAAAGACACAAGAAAATAAAATAGTCTTACCCAGAGGTGTTTCCAAGATGTTGGTTGTGGATGTTCATTAACACACAGAGCAGCACTGACCTGGGGGCAGAGCTGAGTAAACTGATCCTAAACTAAGCCTTGAAAAGGAGGCTATGTGGATGCCAGCCTGGGGTTTTGCTCTTTTATCCAGAGCCTCAGTTTCCTCATTTGTGCAACAGGAGCTAACGTGTCTGCCTTATTCTACAGGCCCACTGGAAAAACCAAAGTAGGTTTCATGCATTGAATGATGGTTTGTGAACTATTAAACATTGTCCAGTGTAAAGTTTTATAAGAGTGACAATGACTCTGTGCCCCTCCATTTTAAAAGCCAAGGCACTGGATAATACCTTTCAGAATGATCTTTATCTTAGTTCACTTGGGCTGCTATAACAGAATATCCTAGACTGGGTGGCTTGTAATCAGAAATTTATTTCTCACAGTTCTAGAGGCTTAGGTCCAAGATCAAGGTGCCAGCAGGTTCAGTGTCTGGTGAGGACCTGCTTCTTTGTTCAGAGATGGCTGTCTTCTCACCACATCCTCACAGGACATAATGGACAAGACAGCTCTGTGGGGTCTCTGGTAAGTGCACTAATCGCTTTTGTGAGAGCTCCATCCTCCTGTCTCACCTCCCCAAGGTCCTGCCTCCTCTAACACCATCACACTGGGGGGCAGGTTACAACATATGAATTTGGGGGAAGGGAACACATTCAAGCTATGGCCAGCTTCATCCACAGTGCTTAAACTACCCCCAATTTTTCAAGTATTTGCAAGTATAAGGGACAGGTTTTTTTTTTTTTATTATTGAAGTGTAGTTGATCTACAATATTGTGTTAGTTTCAGGTGTACAACAAAGTGATTCAGATATACATACATTCTTTTTCCTGGTTCTTTTCTGTTATAGGTTATTACAAGATGTTGAGTATAGTTCCCTGTACTACATGTTTAATCCTTCTTGTTTTATACCTAATAGTGTGTATCTATTAATCCCATACTCTTAATTTATCCCTCCCCCTACCACTCTTTCTCTTTTGGTAACCATAAGGTTTTTTTCCCTAGGTTTGTGAGTCTGTTTCTGATTTGCAAATAAGTTCATTTTTATTTTATTTTTTTTAGATTCAACACAGCAGTGATGTCACATAATATTTGTCTTTTTTTATCTGACTTACTTCACTTCATATATTAATCTCTAGCTCCATCCATGTTGCTGCAAATGGAAATATTTCATTCTTTTGTATGGCTGAGTAATATTCCATTATGTATGTGCACTGCATCTTTTAATCTATTCATCTGTGAATAGACATGTAGGTTGCTTCCATATCTTGGATATTGTAAATAGTGTTTCCATGAAACATTGGGGAGCATGTATCTTTTTGAATTAGCATTTTCATCTTTTCTGGACATAAGCCCAAGAGTGGGATTGCTGGATCATATGGTAACTCTATTTTTAGTTTTTTAAGGAACCTCCATACTGTTTTTCATAGTGGCTGCACCAATTTACATTCTCACCAACAATGTAGGAGGGTTCACAGAAAGAGACACTTTCGATTTGTGGGCAAATTCATTGATGTGGAACAACTCATTTCCTAACAAAAAAATAAATGGGGTGGCTGCCAGCATTGGTCACTTGGAGGAAAAAGCAGTGGAAATGGAGGTGAGGGTGGGAGGAGATGACCCTTTATAAATCTTGGAATCATTTCTTTAGTTAAAATGAGCACATAAACTATAAACTTCTATAAACTAAAGCTAAAAAAAAGAGTGAAAAATTAAATATGCATAATAAGCAAGGGAATAATGAAAAGAGATTTTGTACCTGTGGCCCTTCACCAAGTCAGGTAGGGGATCTGGACACTTTAGCCCATGGTGAGTCCCACCTTTCAGCAACGCTGTCCTTATAGAGTGGGAATTGTTAGCCTCCTGAGCAGGGGCATCAAGCCTTGATGTTTTGAGAAAACAGCTGTTGAGGTGGGGAATCAGGTCTATGCAGGTCAGGGTAAGGGATCAACAATTGACATTGGGAAGATAATTCCAGCTGATGCCATAATTGCATGTATATCACATGCCAATAACCCTGTAGAGCTATTGGAACCTTGAACTCTGACCCTTTCCCTAATTCCCCACCACGCCTGCCTTCTTACAGAAGTCTCTGGAAAGAACTGCCTCCTAGTGAGTTGGTATTAGATTGAACCATACAAAAACAACAACCACAGACCATTTTTGGTCTATACAAATAACAGTTTTAACATCACAGTTTTGGTGCAACATCCCCATCCAGATCTACCTTTAAGAAGTAATGTGAGGCCCTCAGAAGTCTCCAACCCATCCCATTCCTCTCACATTCCTTGTTGACCAGCCGTTCTACAAAGCTCTGCCTAATGTTATGCTGGATTCATGATATGAAACACCAATAGTGAGCTTGTGACAAGTTCCAATACCTGGGATTAACCATGGAAAATTTGATTGAGAAGTTGTTGGATGTGTGCATGCTTAAATTTTCAGCACAGACCTGACTGAGACTCGGCTTAGTGCAAGACTTCCCACCCTTTGCTATATATTAGATTCACCTGGAGATCTAAAACTATCCTGATGGCCAGGCAGTACTCCATACTCAATAAGTCAGTATCTGGGCGTGGGAACTAGGTGTCAGCATTTTGTAAAGACCTCCAGGAGATGCCAATTAACAGCTAAGTTTGGGAACCACTGACACTGAAGGATGGATTTTGTTGACCTTTATTTCCAGAGGCAAGAGTCACCCGCAGCCCAGAACTGACCACGTCCTCAAGGGGTAACAACAGTGCAGGGAGGACAGAAACCTGCCTATGTGGGGCTCTGGTGAGACCCCAGGTCGAGCTTACCTGTTCCTCTAGTGCCAGACTTGCTGGCTCTGTTACCTGGCTGTCTGCCTCTGGAGATGGGACACCTGCTAAGCCTCAGCCCCCTCTGTTCCTGGGCAGCTCGTCGTCTGATGCCCGTAGTGAGAGGCACACTTGGGACTGCTTCCCCTGCCTGGGAGTGCAGCCCAGGACCCACCAGGGAGTGTGTTGCCATGACAATCGTGGCATACTTCTTCCCAACCCCCTTCTGCCACTGCAAAAGCCCCGTGAAAATCAGAATTCACAGGGCTTTTCAATCTGCCTGGACTTGTCCACCGGAAGGGGATGTGGGAGATTTTTCCTCTCTGAGCTTTGGGTAGATGGGGTGAAAGAGGGGACAGCAGTCTCAAAACAGCCCCCTCAAGTTACCCAGTCTGTTGGGACACATGAAGAAATCTACTTTCTTATAGCAAGGATTGTCAACCATAATTGCTGTTGAGAAGTTTGTCAAGAGGAGAGTGAGTAGACATGTAGGAAGGAGAAAGAGCCCTTTCTTCAGGTGGAGGAGGAAGGCAGGGTCGGAGGGAGAGGAGAGGGGTCATGAGGCTATACTGAAGGGTGATCTTTGGAGAGAAAACCACAACTGAGGAAAAAGGATGAGATTGAAGGGCTGCATGGAGCAGGGGTGGGTAGCCTGGTAAGGAAATCAGGGGCTTTAGCCAGGAGGAAGAGATGGATCAGGGAAGAGAAGTTGGATGAAGAAGCATGCTCTAACTACTGGTTGTTCTGGAACAATTCCTGCAAAATGTAGCATGTTAAAACAATGTTAAATGTCTATTATCTCGCAGTTTGTGTGGGTCATTCAGGAGTGACCAAGCTGGGTGCTTCTGGCTTGGGGTTGCTCATGAGATTGCAATTGCGATACCAGCAGGGGCTGCATCATCTGAAGGCCTGACTGGGGCTGGAGGACTTACTTCCAAGATGGCTCACTCACGTGATTGGTGAGCTGGTGGTGGCTATTGGTAGGAGGCCTCTGTTCTCAACACATGGAGCCCCTCCAAAAGGCTGCTTGAGTGTCTTCCTGGCATGGCAGCTGGTTTCCCCAGAGACAGTGATTCAAGAGCCAGCAAGACAGAGCTGCTGTCATTTTTGTGACCTAGCTTTAGAAGTGATTCATCTTATTTCCACAATGTTTTAGTGGCTACACAGCCTTACATGGAGCTCAGAGGGATATAAGAGCATGAATACCAGGAGGTGAGGCTCACTGGAGGCCATGTTGGAGGCTGGCTACAACCAGGAGGAAATGCTTTCTGAGTCATGACTGCATTGTCATGGAGTATGGTGGGAAGGTTAATCGCTTCGCAAGAACACCAGGCATATGGGGCAAGTGGGGATTACAGTCCAGGATGAACTCAGATAGGCTGGCCATGCCCCAGCCTGAGCAAAAAGGTACACCTGTTTGTGATGTGCCTCTCTAGAAGAGGAACATGCCCTGTTTGTACAAAGGTATAGCTTGTGCCTCAGGACACTTTTAAATGTAAATAATAGAAAATCCAACCAAAGAGAAAAAAAAAGAAGAATGTATTGCATTATTTCTTTTAATTCATTTTTGGCTTGGCTGGGTCTTCGTTGCTGTGCAGGCTTTTCTCTAGTTGCAGTGACAGGGGGTTAATCTTTGTTGCAGTGCTCAGGCTTCTCATTGCAGTGGCTTTTTTGTTGTGGAGCACAGGTTCTAGGGCACGTGGTTTTGATAGTTGTGGTTCTTGGGCTCTAGAGCACAGCCTCAATAGTTGTGGTGCACTGGCTTCGTTGCTCCGTGGCATGTGGGGTCTTCCCGGACCAGTGATCAAGCCTGTGTGTTCCAGATTCTTTATCAGTGGGCCACAGGAAAGCCCCGTATTATTTCTATAAGTGAAGGATGCAGGGATATGATGTTTCAGGCATGGCTGGATCCAGGGTCTCAAACAATGTCTTGACCTCTCTGTATCTTAGCTCTGCTTTCTTTTGATTTGATGTAACCTCATCAACTTTATTCTTTAAAACCTTTTCATTATCATGGCAGACAGCATCTCCAGTCCTACTGGCTCTCAGATTCAGCCGAGGTATGGCGATTCTTCTAGCATCTGAAATAAAATTTCTGACCCTGACACTCTTTGACCCCTCCCTTGAACATTCTCTGGGGGCAAAGAGATGGGATACGGTGATTGGCTTAATCTGATTTAGGGCCACCCCAAGAAACTAAGGGGGCTGGCTCAGCTCCATCCAGTAATCTCAAAGAAACTTTCCCAAGGAGAGGTCCTGGATGCTGTGACAGAAAAAGGAGGGATAATGCTAGGAAGGCCCTCCATAGCTCCAAGGCAGTTTTTGAGTGGATCTGAAGGGAGAGAGTTCCTCCTGGAGCCCTGGAGTGATGCTAGTGATCAGAAGATGGGCCAGATCAGTGCTGAGTTTCAGGGGCAAAGGAGGAAACATGTGACAGTTCATTTAGGTGAGGCCAGAGGCCCCGGTTTCTTCCAGGCTTGGCTGGTGGAAGCCTGGATGACCTAAGCTACAGACCTGTTTGAACTAAAAAGCAGAATTTTGTTTTCAGATTACTTTTCTCAGCAGTAATGTATAAACTAAAAGAGAGAATCTATTCACTTATCTGTTTTCCCATCAAACACATTTGAAGTACTTCCTCCTTGCCATGATGCCTTGTGATGAAACAATGTTTAAAAAAAAAAAAATTGGGGAAATACAGATGCAGATCCAGTACTGGCCACTTTTAGAATTTAACTGTCAGTGCGTGCACGTACGCGCTAAGACACTTCAGTTGCGTCCAACTCTTTGCGACACTATGGACAATAGCCCGCCAGCCTCTTCTGTCTGTGGGATTCTCTAGACAAGAATACTGGAGTGGGTTGCCATGCCTTCCTGCAGTGGATCTTCCCAACCCAGGGACTGAACCCTCATCTCTCATGTCTCCTTCATTGGCAGGCAGGTTCTTTACCACCTGGGAAGCCCTTAACTGTCAGTGTTCACTACTTATTCGTATCTATTCCCAGGCATGAGCTACAAACCCAAGTCTCCTGCATTGCAGGTGGATTCTTTACCTCTGAGCCACCAGCGAAGCCCTCACGGGGCAGCTAAGCCCATGTGCTGCAATGAGGAACCTGTGCAGCCAGATAATAATAATAAATTTTTTAAAAAGAAAGTTTCCTTCTTTGCCCATTCTCCTGCTTGAGTCGTAGGAAACTTCAGTAATTGGCATATTCTTCTCTAGTTGGGAACCTTATCAATTCTACCACCTCACCCTCCCTCAGCCTTAAAAATCCTAGTCCCTTCCCTTGTGCAGCAATTCCTGGTTTACTACATATGCGTCTGTCCTGAGGCAGAGAAGACAGGGAAACACAAGGAGATCTGCAGTTCCGGTCTGAGCTGGGGAAACAAGATTCCTGTTAGCCAGATGCCACTATCAGATCCAGCCTCCTGCTAGCACATTCTATGGCTCCCTCCTTTAAGGGTCCTTGTCTATATGTTCGTAAATCTACAAAGAATGATTTAAGATTCTGCTAAATTCTGCATTTTAAAATCTGACTCTGCGAAAATTTGCTGGAGAAGTGGCTTCTATTTTTAAAGGGGCTGATTCCTTCTTTTTTTCTGATTATTTTCAAGTGAAATTTGAACTTAACCGAGCAGTTTTGAAAGCCCAGCTGCACCGTGGATCCTTCCTATGCTGTGCAGAGCTAGGTCAGTGTTTCCTAAGTGAGGGGCACTTCTATTGGTGGTCTGCTGATTTAACAGGTAATTGTAGGGGGCACAGGAGTGAGCATTTAAAATGATGTTGAAATTTTATGAATATTCAAGCTTAGAATTTCATGAAATTTTTTCTAACTCAAGGTAAAGGTAGAAAGTTCTATTATTAGTTCAGAATTGATTTGAAGACAAATGTTAGTAAACAATTAACCTGTACGTGTGCAGACTTGGCAGAAGTCATGAAAGTGACTCTATTAATTCCCATGGCTGCTGTAACAAATTACTACAAACCTGGTGGCTTACAAGAACATACCTTTATTCTCTCACTGTTGTGGAGGCTAGAAGTCTGGAATCAGTTTCACTGGCCCAGCTCTGCAGCCTCAAGGACTGTAGGGGAGGTTTTGTTCCTGGCCTCTCTGGTGGCTGTGCATACTCCCTGTCTTGTGGCCACATCACTGCAGTCTCTGCCTCTCTGGTCACATCACCTCTTTGTCTTCTGCATGTAGTATATCTCCCTTTGCCTCTCCTTTATGAGGATGCGTGTGATGGCCTTGAGGGCCCACCTGGCTAATCCAGGATACTCTCCCCATCTCCAGATCCTGAGTTTAGGATCAACAATAAGGTCCTGCTGTATAGCACAGGGAACTATATTCAACATCCTGCAATAAAACATAACGTTTTATTATGGTGATCTGATAGTTAAAAATCTGTCTTGCAATGCAGGGTATGAGAGTTCGATCCCTGGTCGGGGAACTAAGATCCCACATGCCTAGGTGCAGCTGAGCCCAAACCCCGCTGTGTGCTCTGTAGCCCATGCAACGCAAGGAAGATCTCACGTGCCGCAACTAAGACCCAGTGCAGCCAAAAAAAAGAAAAAATAACATAATGGAAGAGAATATGAAAAAGAGGTATGTATAATCAAATCACTTTTCTGTACATAAGAAACTAAGACATTATAAATCAACTATACCTCAGTTGAAAATAAATCTTGAGTTTATTCACATCTACAGAATTTTCTTTTGGGAATTCCCTGGTGGTCTAGTGGTTAGGGCTGCCGGAGACTTGATCACTGGTCAGGCAACTAAGAACCCACAAGTCATGTGGCAAGATCAAAAAAAAAGTCTTCTTCTTTTTTTCCACCCCCACTCCCCCAAACAAGGCAACATATTCACAAGCATCAGGGATCAGGGTGTGGTTATCTTTAGGAAGAAGGGGACTGTTATTCAGGCTATCACAGTGGCATAGGAAATTTGGGACAGAGCCACTTGAGAAATGAAACTTCCTACCTGCAGCCTTTTTATACACCCACATGAGGAACTCCCCCTGCTGCAGTCGCTGTTGGCTGTTGCCGTCTGCTGCCGTCTCCCTCTCACTAAGGATACAGAGGAGGGGGACATGCGGGGGAAGGACTATTGTCTCCAGGCTCCCATCGCGTTTGGAGAAGAAACGGCTGGGAGCCACCCTGGACCTATCTCATCCCCGACAACCTGAGATCCTTGGACAGATTCCTTGGTGCCTAGGTCAGTGAGAGCCACCTTGAAAAATACTAATTTTAAATTTCCAGGTTCCGATCAACGTTGTTCAACTCCATACAGATCCGTACCACCGGGCCCCCTCTCAGATTTGCACTGTATTTATTTAAATTGCTTTTGAAATGTTAATCACCGAATGTTAATAAACACAGTAATTATTCTTGATTTTCCTTATGGGTTCCATTTAGGAACAGGAGCTGATATTATTCATGATTTCACAAGGAAGCATGAGTTCCAAAGTAGGCTAATGTGCTTTCCTTACGAAATTAATGAAGACATTTTCTTATTGCATAATCAGTACATTAGACCCAGGATGATGGCGTTTCAGGGAAGAAAGGTGCTGGAACAACTTCTCGTGGGATCTGATTAGTGCGTTCTCTTGGGAGACTTTCTGGAAGGAGGGTTTGTCAACTGAACTCGTGTAACTCCGCGAGGGAGTGAAAGTGTGCAGGCGGGGCGAGTGGGCGACACAGACTCTGTCTCCATCAGCTTTGATCCCATCCGGCCTGCTCCCCACCCCCACGCCCACCGCACCCCCAGCACATCTGCAGGGGCCTGTAATTGCTCTGATTCCAGTGGCACCAGCAAGTGATGTCTCCTTTGGCCAAACGGACAAGAGCAGACCAGAGGAGCCAGGGAGCTCTGGGGGAGAGGCCTTCCTGATGGTCTGCAGCTGGCCTGAAGGAAGCCAGACCAGTGTTAGCTCTTGCTCCAGAGCAAAGGCTGAGAACCTTGGCAGGCAAGCTTGTTCAAAATGCCTGCAAAGATGAGGCTCGATGACCTTTCTTTTTTCTTTTTTTCTGGCCTAGCCCCAAGGCTTACAGGATCTCAGGTCTCCAACCAGGGATTGAACCTGTGTCATAGCAGTGAAAGCATGGAATCCTGGCCACTAGGCTACCAGGGAACTCCCCTGAAGAACTTTCTTTGACCTTGATCTTCTTGGGGCTCACCAGGTGAGAGATGCTGGCACTAGACAAACCGCCCCCCCCCCCCATTTCCCGCTCACCTCCTGGCGCCCACTGATCCTGATTTAAGTCCCAGTCTTTTCTCTATAATGCATGCATGCTATATTGCTTCAGTTGTGTCTGACTCTTTTGAGACCCCATAGACTGTAGCCCACCAGGCTCCTCTGTTCATGGGATTCTCCAGGCAAGAATACTGGAGTGGGTTGCCATGTCCTCTTCCAGGGGATCTTCCTGACTCAGGGATTGAACACCCATCTCTAATGTCTCCTGCATTGGTTCTTTACCACTAGCACCACCTGGGAAACTCCTTTCTCTACACCCCGGTGCTTTTAAGTGAAAGATGTGCTGTTTAGGAAGATAGGAGGGCTTGGTTCCTGCACTGAGGACTTTGGTCAAACGCAGGAGACCTCCTCAGGGAAAGAGGATTAAGTGGTGCAGAAGCTGGTGTGTGAGCTTACAGGGAGACAAAGTTCTGATCAGAGCTGGTCAGAGACATGTGGGGAGGGATATCATGTTGGATTTATTCCAGGACCTTTCACTAGTGACCAGTAGTTAGAAACAATAAAGATTGGTCTCAAAATATAAAATAAAAAAGAAGCTTGAATGTTATATACATTTACATATGATAAGTGGGATTGACCTCACTATATATTATGCAAGAAGCATATAGAATTTTTTACTAAACTATAGCTGATTTACAGTGGTGTGTTAATTTCTGCTGCACAGCAAAGTGACTCAGTTATACATATATATACACCCTTTTTCATATTCTTCTCCATTATGGTTTGTCACAGGACTTTGACTATAGTTCCTTGTGCTATACAGTAGGACCCTGTTGTATTCATTCTATATATAATAGTTTGCATCTGCTAATCCTAAACTCCCAATCCAGCCCCCCTCTGCTTGGCAATCTGTTCTCTATGTCTGTGAGTCTGTGTCTGTTTCAAACATAGGTTCACTTGTGGCGTATTTTAGATTTCACATATAAGTGATATCATACGGTATTTAAATGTCTCTTTCTGACTTACTTTTTTAGTATGATAATCTCTAGGCCTATCTATGTTGCTGAAAATGGCATGATTTCATTCTTTTTTATGGCTGAGTAGTATTCCATTGTATATATATATATCTTCTTTATTTATTTATGTCTTCTTTATCCATCATCTATCGACAGTCATTTAGGTTGCTTCCATGTCTTGGCTATTGCGCATAGTGTGGCTGTGAACATAGGGATGCATGTATCATTTTGAGTTATAATTTTGCCTAGATATATGCCCAGGAGTGGCATTGCTGAATCATATGGTAGCTCTATTTTTAGTTTTTAAGGAACCTCCATATGTTCTCCACAGTGGCTGCACCAACTTACATACCCACCAACGGTGTAGGAGGGTTCCCTTCTCACCACGCCTTTGCCAGCATTTTTAATTTGTGAACTTTTTAATGATGGCCATTTTGAATGGTGTGAAATAGTACCTCACTGTAGTTTTAATGTACATTTCTCTGATAATTAGTGATGTTGAGCATCTTTTCATGTGACTTTTGGCTGTTTGTATGCTTTCTTTAGGGCTTCCCCACTGGTTCAGTGAGTAAAGAATCCACCTGCAATGCAGGAGACACAAGTTTGATCCCTGAGTTGGGAAGATCCCCTGGAGGCAGAAATAGCAACCTACTCTAGTATTCTTGCCTGAAAAATCCCATCTACAGAGGAGCCTGGTGGGCTGCAGTCCAAAGGGTCACAAAGAGGAGTCAGACATGACTGAGCTGACTAAGCTCAATGTTTTCTTTGGAGAAATGTCTATGTAGGTCTTCTGCCCATTTTTCAATTGAGTGGTTTGTTTTTTTGTTATTGAATTTTAGGAGCTGCTTGTATATTTTGGAAATTAAGCCCTTGTTGGTTGCATCATTTGCAAATATTTTCTCTTGATCTGTAGGTTGTCTTTTCATTTTGTTTATGGTTTCTTCTGCTGTACAAAAGCTTGTACGTTTGATTAGGTCTCATTTGTTTATTTCTGCTTTTATTTCTATTGCCTTGGGAGACTGACCTAAGAAAACCTAGGTACGATTTATGTCAGGGAATGTTTTGTCTATGTTCTTGTCTAGGAGTTTTATGGTGTCATGTCTTGCTTTGAAATCTTTAAGCCATTAAGAGTTTATTTTTGAATATGGTGTGAGGGTGTAGCCTAACTTCATTGATCTACATACAGCTGTCCAACTTACTCAGCACCACTGGAAGCATATAGAATTTGCCTCAATTTTTTTGCTAAATGTTCCCTAAACTATCATGCTTATAACAAGCAATAGTTAAATAAAATAAATTGGTTTTCTGTCTTAGAATATTAAAAAAAAAGTCCCAAGTCCAGTGGAGTGATGGACTCAGGGGCTTTATAGGTCCCTCTGATCCTTGGAGTCTGATTGCTTCCTGAACCACTCACACCTCTCTCCTGGGCAGAGGTGTGGGATGGACAGAAGCTGGGCTGTGGTTTCAGACAGCACTGGGTTTGAATCAAAGCCCACCACTCACAGCTGTGTGGTCTTGGGTTTGTCACTTCTGTGGTCACTTGTCCTGTCTATAAAAATGGAGACAGCATGTCCCTCATGAGGTTGTTGGTAATTATGAGACAGAAGGACCTTAGGCCAAGTCCCTGAGTCCAGTTCTTCTTGACCAGCAGCCTGTGCCCTTGATGGTGGTTCATGAAGAAGCTATTCAGTCCCTCTAGTTTGCTCACTGAAGCTTGTGTCCAGTCCCAGCTTGGGCCTTCCTGTCTTTTCCATAACTGGCCTCACCTTACCCCTGCGCAGTGTTGCAGGTGGACACAGCCCAGGCACATCTGGGCACTTAGCGCTTGAGAAGCTGGAATCCAACCTGAAGAGCCAGAAAAATTCTAACACAGGGAGGGCTCAAGAGAGCTCCCAAGAGAAGACTGAACAGATCCAGCCACTTGGACCCCAGAACCTTGGACCACTTTGCTTATCACACCAGATGTGTCTCCCTTTGGGGACCTCCTGCCAATGTTTTCCTGTTTGGGTTCCATCAAAGGGTTTCCTCCCTGGGAGTGGAGACAGGGCGGGTGTGATCTGAAGGAGGTAGTGGGGAGCTCCCCCTAGTGGCCATCATTAAACTTGTCAACCCGGGGCCTTCCGGGGGGCCCCCACCAAGCCCCATCTCATCCCACCGTCAGAAAGGACAAGAGCTTTGTCCTTTCTGAGCCTGCTTTCCAAACCTGGCTACTGCCTCTTTACACAAGGCCAGAGACTATAAACTAGAGATGCGTGGTTCTAATTTACTTGGCCAGTGCAGTATTGTTGAAAAATTTTATTACATACCAATACCGAAACATCATATTTGACATAAAAATCCAGCTACGTAATTTCTCTTGAAAAATCAGAAGCATTGGCAACACTGAACTTGGGCTTCTGCCTGTCAACAATGGTGAGGACAGTTTACAAAAGAAGCAAAAATCCCTGCCCTCATGGAGTTTATTGCCTGGTGGGGGAGGGGAGAGAGGAACAGTTCAGCTCAGTTCAGTCCTGTCCAACTGTTTGTAACCCCATGGAGTGCAGCATGCCAGGCTTCCCTGTCCATCACCAGCTCCCAGAGCTTGCTCAGACTCATGTCCATCGAGTCGATGATGCCATCCAACCATCTCATCCTCTGTCGTCCGCTTCTCTTCCTGCCTTCAATCTTTCCCAGCATCAGGGTCTTTTCCAGTGAGTCAGTTCTTCACATCAGGTGGCCAAAACAGCTCTTAATGAAGCCAAAAATTGATGCTTTCAAATAGTGGTGCTACAGAAGACTCTTGAGAGTCCCTTGGACTGCAAGGATAGTGGAGGAAGGGGTGAAGTCAGATCTACCCAACTGAGAACATCCTGAATTCCTGACTCATAGAAATGACTGTCTTTATTTTAACCCACTGAATATTGGAGTGATTTGTTATACAGGAAGAGATCACTAGAATAGATTCTGACTTCAAGGAACTTAAAAATGAGTTGGAAAGCCAAGAAGTGAGTGAACCTAGCCAAGTTTATTAGATAGTGCCAGCTGTCTCAGGGTGACCAAGGCCCAAACTGTAAAGCACTATCTATGTAAATATAGTAAACATGCCCACCCACTGGGGCTTCCCAGGTGGCACAGTGGTAAAGAATCTGCCTGCCAATGCAGGAGATGCAAGAGGCAAGGGGTCGATCCCTGGATTGGAAAGATCCCCTGGAGGAGGAAATGGCAATCCACTCCAGTATTCTTGCCTGGAATATCCCATGGACAGAGGCGCTGCAAAGAGTTGGACCCAACTGAGCACACACCCACACCCACACATCCCACCTTTTCTCTCCCTCCATTCCTATACCCAGTCCCTTTCTTTGCTCCTATCTTGATTGACCTTCCAGATCCTTGATTTCTATCATAAGTTTGCAGTTCCCTGAAGAGCTGACACTTTCTCAAACTCTCAGCTGCTAGCGCCCTCAATTAACTAGCTACCTGGTCTCCCTGACTTGACTTTGAATATACTGCCAAGAGTAGAATCAAGGATGTTTAGACCACAAATCCCTGGTACTGGCTTCTAGTTCTTGGCAACAGTCATCACATAAATTTTCCAGCAAGAGACACATCCGCATAATTAGACCAACGATATTGCAGACTCAGACACATGCAAAGAGGGCAGGGCTAGAGAAGGGTACTATTCATCAAAACCTCATCATAAATTCAAGTTGAAGGATTGAAAAGAAACAAAACATGGACACTTCCCAAACCCAGCAGCTGGACCTCTCACTGAAATTCTGAAATCACTGCCGCTCAAATCAACATCTGGGAGAGAATAAAAAATAATAAAGGTTTAAAAAGAACAGACGCTGGGCAATTACCAATTGAAGTGTGGAACAGGAATATAAATTCTCCAAGAGCCTAACGACAGAAATACACATTGACACATGGGTCTTCAGACTGTGAATTTCATCTAGCTGTCGCCACCATATTTCTTTATTATGGCTAATATTTAGTTAGCAAACGCTCTTTTCTAAGCGATGAACATAATTATGTTCAGGTTGACATGACCTGAATTAGTGTTACTGAATTTTTACTTATTCAGCACTGGCAGTGGAATACAATGTCCAAAAAGATGTGGGTGCTGAGCAGTAGCCCCAAAGAACATTGGGAAGAATGTTGTATTTACATTTGGGTTTTTAAGTCTTGATTCTTCATTATTAATTGTGTGAAATTAGCACTTTTTTAACCTTCTGAACCTGTGAAGAAATCTATCAATAGAAATAAGACTTACCTCACAGAGTTTTTATAAGGATTAAGTTAAGTAATTTATCTTTGAGACTCTTGCCATGTTGCTTTTAGCTCCTTCACCTATGACATAGGAATAATATGTCTGTCACAGGGTCGAGTTATGTTATAAGGATTCCTTAACTTGCGATATTACTTAAGCTACTTGTAAGACAAGTAAGAAACTTACAAGACATGTAAGACACTTTTGGTTATAAATAACAGAAAGTGAGACATAGCAGCTTTAAAATGAAAGGTTTTGAATTGTCCTAGTTAAACAGAAGGTGGGAGGTAGGTGGTTCCAGGTTAGGATCAATAGTATCAGCATGAGTCCAAGTCTTTGCTATTCATGTGACTCTCCCCTCATGGTGACAAAATGACTGCTTCAGTGCCAAGCATCACATCTTTATACCAGATCATTCAAAGCATGAAAGAAGAGGAATATTTTCAAATGTCTCTCTTATCAAAGAGGAAGCATTTCTCAGGCACTTCTGATAGATTCCCTTCATATCTCATTGGTCAGAACTGACCCATGGCTGTCTCTTGCTAGGAGGGAATCTGGGGAAATGAATGTCCAGCATTTCCAAAAGCTAACATGGGAAGCCATTTCTACCAGTAAGGAAGAAAGGAAAGAATAACTTTGGGATAGGAAATATACACTCTGAGCCTGCCACCATAACATGTGAGAGCACTTACTATGAGGGGACCCATTAATCAATGGAGGTAACATTTTTTTGAAAATAATCTGATCTTTTTAAAATAAAATTTTATTTCTTTTTATTTTTGGTTATGCTGGGTCTTTGTTGCTGTGAAGGCTACTCTCTAGTTGTGTTGCAAGGGTGTCCCATTGCGCTGGCTTTTCTTTTTTGTGGAGCACAGGCTCTAGGGCACGCGAGCGTCAGTAGTTGCAGCTCACAAGCTTAGTTGCTCCGTGACATGTGGGATCTTCCTGGATCAGGGATTGAACCCATGTCTTCTGCATTGGCAGGCAGCTTCTTTACCGCTGAGCCACCAGGGAAGCCTGGAGGTAACATTTATGGAGCACTTACTGTATACTTCCCCGGTGACTCAGAGGTTAAAATGTCTGCCTGGAATGCGGGATACCTGGGTTTGATCCCTGAGTTTGGAAGATCCCCTGGAGAAGGAATTGGTAACCCACTCCAGTACTCTTGCCTGGAGAATCCCATGGAGGGAGGAGCCTGGTAGGCTACAGTCCATGGGGTCGCAAAGAGTCGGACACGACTGAGCGACTTCACTTTCACTTTCACTTACTGTATACTAGGCAGCATTCAAAGTGTTTTACATACATCACTTCATTTTGTTTCTCAACAACCCTATGAGGATGAATTATAATTACTCTTGTTTTATAAATGTGAAAACTGAGGCATAGCGAAGTTAATATTAAGGCTCCCCAACCCATGAGTGTTGGGGCCAAATATTGATCTGAGTCATAGCAGGTTGAATCTTCAGAAGAGGACCAAGATGGATGCTCAACTCACCTCTAACCTGGTTCTCACCCCAAGTTTAAGTGGATTTGAGTTGTCATGTGGTTGTTTGATTACCTATTTACCTTTGAGTTGATCCTGTTCGTGAAGTATTACCATAAAGCAATGGGATCTTTCACATTGTCCAGAAATTGCAGAATTTACATTGTGGTGGTCAGATTTGCTGGGTCTGTGAGGTCAGCCACCCCCACTGGGGATGGGGATTGGGGGGATGCAGGTGCCTTGTGGGGAGTCCTGAGCCTGGGAAGACACAGCCCAGGGCACTACCAGCTGTGGACGGTCTTTCTTTGACCTCCTTTTACATGCCAGGCCCAGGCTGGCTCAGTCCATATCTTTTACAGATTTACCAACAAGTGAAAAAGAAGTTAAAACAGTGTTCTAAATTCCACGACGGAGAAGCTCAGGATGTCATAAGCACCCCCGGCAGGGGCAGGCCCCAAGCAGGCTTCTAGAAGTCTTATTAGGGCTTTCTAGATCTCCTGTCCTGCTTCCTCCTGCTTCTGCTGTCCCATTTTTCACCGCAGTATACCAGCCTGCACAGGGCAGCCAGATTTGTCATCCCGAAGCAGTGTTTTCTCAACTTTTTATTACCATTATCCACCCCTCCCCAATCCCGTGAAATGTTAATACCATGGATATATTGTATGTCTGCTTATGTACTGTACACACATCTGTGCTTTATATGTACAAAGGGTAAGATTCTTCTACCTCCTGAGAACCAATTTTTGACCCTGGTTGAGAACATACTTCCTCAAAGAATAAGCCTCCTTCCCACAGATTGGCAATACAGTGGTCCTTGACTCTGCTCCAGGATGTCTTGCCTGAAGTCCTTCGGTCTTCCCTGAGGGGTGTTTACTAGAAGAGCTCTTTAATCTGGTGCTGGAAGTTAAAGGCACAGATGAAGGGTATATTTAGGGAACTCTCTGTAATCAGTGGTTGGATTAGTTATCTGTTTTTCCATAATAATCACTCTGAAATGAAGCAACTCAAGACACACATTATCTTTCAGTTTCTGTGAATTAGGAATCCTGGTGAGACTTAGCAAGGTTGCCTGGCTCAGGCCAGTCATTTCAGGCTCAACCCGGGAAGGGTCTGTTCCCAGGCTCACTGTGTGCGGTGTGTGTGCTCAGTCATGTCCGATGCTTTTGTGACCCCCTGGGCTGCAGCCCGCTAGGCTCCTCTCTCTGTCCATGGGATTCTCCAGACAAAAAATACTGGAGGTGGTTGCCATTTCCTTCTCCAGGGGATCTTCTCGACCCAGGGGTCGAACCCTTGTCTCTTGCATCTCCTGCCTCCTAAGCCCCACCGGATGACTCTAAAGAAAAAGAGGGGGAGTGAAGGTCCTCACTCCTGAGATCAGGTTACAGAAGACTGTGACTTCTGTTCTGCTTCTGCCCTCTCTCTTGCTTGCCCTCTCCCCAACTCCCTCTGTTCCTCCCCCTGCCCCCTTCCTCTTTTGCCCCACCCCTAACCACTGCCTCCCAAGTTACAAGCTGCCCTGAAGGCGGGGCAGTGGTGCTCTTTAGGAAGGAGAGGGACTAGGTGGGCTAGAGGCAGAGCATCGAGTAGATAGGGAAGCCAGACAGGAAAGGCTCTGGAACTAAGCCTGTGGGCCTAGCATCCCAGCCCAGCCATTTGCTTGCTGTGGGACCTAGTAGGGAGTAAATTGACCTCGACCCGAGTTTTCTCTTCTCTAAGATAATCCCTAACACACAGTGAGGCTGAGAAGACGAAATGAGATACTAAAAACACTTAGTACAGTATCTGTTGCAGAGCTAGCATTCAATAAATGTTCGTTATTGTTATTAGCATTCAATAAATGTTCATTATTGTTATCATCAGTTCAGTTCAGCTCAGTCGCTCAATTGTGTCCGACTCTTTGCGACCCCATGGACTGTAGCCTCCAGGCCTCCATCACCAACTCCCGGAGATTACTCAAATTCCTGTCCACTGAGTCGGTGATGCCATCCAACCATCTCATCCTCTGTCATCCCCTTCTCCTCTTGCCTTCAATTTTTCCCAGCATCAGGGTCTTTTCAAATGAGTCAGTTCTTCACATCAGGTGGCCAAAGTATTGGAGTTTCAGCTTCAGCATCAGTCCTTCCAGTGAATATTCAGGACTGATTTCCTTAAGTATGGACTGGTTGGGAACTCCTTGCAGTCCAAGGGACTCTCAAGAGCCTTCTCCAACACTACAGTTCAAAAGCATCAATTCTTCAGCGCTCAGCTTTCTTTATAGTCCAGCTCTCACATCTATACATGACTACTGGAAAAACCATAGCCTTGACTAGATGGACCTTTGTTGGCAAAGTTATGTCTCTGCTTTTTAATATGCTGTCTAGGTTGGTCATAACTTTTCTTCCAAGGAGTAAGCGTCTTTTAATTTCATGGCTGCAGTCACCATCTGCAGTGATTTTGGGGCCTAAAAAAATAAAGTCTGCCAATGTTTCTACTGTTTCCCCATCTATTTGCCATGAAGTGGTGGGACTGGATGCCATGATCTTTGTTTTCTGAATGTTGAGCTTTAAGCCAATTTTTTCAGTCTCCTCTTTCACTTTTATCAAGAGGCTCTTTAGTTCTTCCTCACTTTCTGCCCTAAGGGTGATGTCATCTGCATATCTGAGGTTATTGATATTTCTCCCGGCAATCTTGATTCCAGCTTGTGCTTCCTCCAGCCCAGCGTTTCTCATGATGTACTCTGCATATAAGTTAAATAAGCAGGGTGACAATATACAACCTTGACGTACTCCTTTTCCTATTTGGAACCAGTCTGTTGTTCCATGTCCAGTTCTAACTGTTGCTTTCTGACCTGCATACAGATTTCTCAAGAGGTGGGTCAGATGGTCTGGTCTTCCCTTCTCTTGAAGAATTTCCCATAGTTTATTGAGATCCACACAGTCAAAGGCTTTGGTATAGTCAATAAAGCAGAAATAGATGTTTTTCTGGAACTCTCTTGCTTTTTCCATGATTCAGTAGATGTTGGCAACTTGATCTCTGGTTCCTCTGCCTTTTCTAAAACCAGCTTGAACATCTGGAGTTCATGGTTCACATATTGTTGAAGCCTGGCTTGGAGAATTTTGAGCATTACTTCACTAGCGTGTGAGATGAGTGCAATTGTGTGGTAGTTTGAGCATTATTTGGCATTGCCTTTCTTAGGGATTGAAATGAAAATTGACCTTTTCCAGTCCTGTGGCCACTGCTGAGTTTTCCAAATTTGATGGCATATAGAGTGCAGCACTTTCACAGCATCATCTTTTAGGATTTGAAATAGCTCAACTAGAATTCCATCACCTCCGCTAGCTTTGTTCGTAGTGATGCTACCTAAGGCCCACTTGACTTCACATTCCACGATGTCTGGTTCTAGGTGAGTGAGCACACCATCGTGATCATCTTGGTCATGAAGGTCTTTTTTGTATAGTTCTTCTGTGTATTCTTGCCACCTCTTCTTAATATCTTTTGCTTCTGTTAGGTCCATACCATTTCTGTCCTTTACTGAACCCATCTTTGCGTGAAATGCTATTATTTATGTTAGTGATTGTTATTATCCCTACTATATAAAGATAGTACACTTAGGGAAATGAGTCCATTCCTTAAAATCAAAACAATAATAACAAAAAGAGCTGAATCTTTTATGATTAAGAAGATGCTGATTCAAGATTAGCACAATTTCATATTTACTAATAAAGCATGGCCGGTAGGATGGGAACCACAGCTGTGGAGTGTCTATTCCATGTCAGACATTGAGTGAGGTACCTTATAAATCTATCTTTATGCCATCTTTTCAGTTCACATAACTGATGGGTTATTATTCCCATTTCAGAGGTGAAGCAAAAGAGAGTCAGAAAGATCCAATATGTTGCTGAAGAATATGAAGTTAACAAGAATCAGACATAATCTACATACCATAAAATTCACCTATTTTAAATGTACAGTGTGGTGATTTTTAGTTTGGAGAGTTGAGTAATCATCACCACAATCTAAACTTAGAATATTCTAAAAAATAAATAAATAAATAAATTTGGAACATTCTTATCAACTCCCAAAGAAGTCCCTTACCATTAACTGTCACTCCGCTTTCTTCCTCTTCTCAGCTCCTGGCAACCTGCAATCTCCATTCTGTCTCCATAGATTTGCGTGTTCTGGACATTTTATATTAATGGATTCATATAATGTGTGATCCTTAATTTGGCTTCTTTCACCTAACGTAGCGTTTTCTAGGTTCATCTGTTTGTAGCATGTATCAGTACTTCATTTAAAAAACTATTTATATATCTCTTGGCTGTGCTGGGTCTTGCTGTGCATGGGCTTTCTCTAGTTGTGATGCTTGGGCTTCTCACTGTGGTGGCTTCTCTTGCTGTGGCTCATGGACCCTAGAGCACATGGGCTTCAGCAGTTGTGGCACAAGGGCTCCACTTGGGGGCACGGGCTTAGCACGGGCTTAGTGGTGCTCCGAGGCATGTGGCAGCTCCCTGGACCAGGGACCTGTGTCCCTGGCATTGGCAGGTGGATTCTTAATCGCTAGACCACTGGGGAAGTCCAGTTCTTCATTCTTTTTTTATTGTGAATAATATTCCATTGTATGTATACATTATATTTTGTTTATGCATTCATCTGTTGATGGGCACTTGGGCTATTTTTCACCATTTGGCTATTGTGAATAATGCTGCTTTAAATATTGGTATAAAAATACCTATGTTTCTGCTTTCTTTTGGATATATACCTAAGAGTGGAATTGCTGGATCATATGGTAATTCTATGTTTAACTTTTTGAGGGGCTGCCAAACTGTTTTCCACAGCAGCTGCACCATTTTACATTCCCACCAGCAATGCACAAGGGTTCCAATTTCTCCACATCCTTGCCAACACTTGTTATTTTTTATTCTAGCCATCCTAGTGGGTGTGAAGTGGGTATCTTATTGTGGTTTTGATTTGCATTTCCCTGATGGCTAATGATGGTGAGCATCTCTTCATGTGCTTATTGGCCATTTGTATATCTCCTTTGGGAGAAATGTCTCTCCAAATCCTTTGCACATTTTAAAATCATATTTAAAAAATATTTTAAATTTTATACCTCTTTATATATTCTGGTTGTAATACTTCTTTATATATAAGTCTCTTGTCTTATATATAAAGGAAAAAGGATTGGCAAATATTTTCCCCCATACTGTGGGCTGTCTTTTAACTTTCTTGAAGGTGTTGTTTGAAGCAAAAAGTTTTTAAATTTTGATGCAGTCCAATTTATTTTTTCTCCTATTGCTTATGCCTTTTTGTGTGATATTTAAGAAATCATCGCTTGAGCCAACTTCATGAAGATTCACTGTTATGTTTTCGCCTACGAGTTTTATAGTTTCAGCCTTAAGTTTAGGTGTATGATCTATTTTGAGTTAATTTTTAGATATGATGTGAGGTAAGAGGTCTCAATTAATTCTTTTACATGTAGATATTAGTCTATGTTGGTATATATAGAGAGTTTGCCCCAATAAAAACTTAATTTGAAAAAAGCCAATTTTTTTTTAAATTGACTTTTTGGTTTTGGTTTTTTTTTTAAATTGGCTTTTTGGTTTTGGTTTGGTTTTTTAAAATTATTCATTTATGGTTTAAAAAAAAGTTCAGAAGTAGATAGAGCTGACATGGGTGTTCTATAATCATTGTTGAACCAAGATCCTGCTTCATCTGTTTGTTTCAACAAACATTGCTATATGTGGCCTCCATCTTCAAGATTACCTCATGGTCACAAGGTATTTGCTGAAACACCAGTCAACACCTCTACATTCTGAGGAGGAAGGGAAAAAAAAGGCATGAAAGCCTCTTCAAGTAACTTTAACTAAAACCAATTAAAAAGCTTGGTTTTACATCTCATTGTTGATTCCTAAAGTAGGAAGTCTGGGCACATTAATATCAAGGATTCTGAAAGTAAGTCAAGAGCATATGCACCAATATCAAGTAGCCCAAGCAACAGGCCATGGTGGAGACTGGCAGTCACCTACCCAATATCTATTCTTCAACATCCTTAGTGGCAAGTAGGATTGAGGGATGAGCTCAGTATTGCTGGAGCTTCCAAGTTTTAGATGCTTAGGTTCTCCATTTTCTATGAGCCCTCCAGATTTTTCAATGTTGGCAACCAACCAAAACCAATATTTAATCTTGCCTGGGCCAAACACAATACATCTGTGGCCCATATCCCATCTCTCTTTTGCTTGTTGGCAACCCCTGCTTTCTGGTGAATGTCAGAGCCCTTTAAACACCTGAAGGGCATGGGAGCCGGGTTACACTTCCTCTGTGTGGCTCTGAGCCAGTGCATGGAAGTCACGAGCTAGGAGGTTTTGTCTCCCCTGTTAGGAAGAGCTCCATCCGTAGAGCTGTCAGAAACAGAAGGAGCTGCCTGGGGAGGTAGGAAGTTCCCTGTCGTTGGAGGTGTTTGAGCAGATGCTGGAGAACTGCTTGGCAATGACTTCTAAGGTCTCCCCAGCCCCAGGAGTCTCTGAAAATTTCCATGATGACTACTGCTGCTGCAGTGACTTGTTTGAAAGGAGACAAAAAGAAGGCGAGAGGTTCTGCATCTGGATTGTCAGGGAGCTCGAAGCCCCCCAGCTGCTGTGTCCCCACCCCCACAATGACAAGGAATATGCCCTCTCCATCAAGATGACCTCTAGTCAGTTTTCCCCATAGAGAGAGCAAAGGTTGGCTTCCCAAATATGGACAAGCGTGATTCATCTCCACTCACGGTATACAACAGATATGTGGCTTTTCTTACGGAGAATGATTCAGGCTATTCAATTCTATTTATTTATTTATTCAAATTTTCAGTGCTGGCTTTATGGGCATGTGACCTATGTAGGTGTATAGGGACCTGCATTCAGGAGGATCCTATGATTGTGGTCTTGCCTGGGCCAAACAATCTTTTTGCAAAGATTTTTTGATGTGGACCATTTTTGAAGTCTTCATTGAATTTGTTACAATATGCCTTCTGTTTTGTGTTTTGGACTTTTGGCCAGAGGCATGTGGGATATTAGCTCCACAACCAGGGATCAAACCAGTAGTCCCTGCCTTGGAAGACAATATCTTAGCCACTGAACTGCCAGAGAAGTTCCTGATGCCTTTTTCTTAAAATTCTAATCCTTTTGGAACAGGGGACCCTACATTGAACTGGGCCCTGCAAATTAAGTAGCTGGTCCTCCATACTTTTACTCAAAATGTGTTCATTGTCTAGCAAATGCCAGGCAATGAGGATACAGAGCAACACCCACTGTGTTCATAGTCCACTTGGGAGCAGGGGGATGGGAAAAGCTGAGTGGTAAGAAACTGCTGCGATAGCTGCTGTGGAGCACAATGTAAGAGGGAACATCACTCAGACAGAGAGGCTGGCAACAGAGAAGCCTCTTCAGAGGACTCAAGCTCTGAACTTCAGTTGTTTGTTGAAAATCATTCTTCTATTATAAGAGAACTGTAGTCAGGGACATGGCTGCTTAATGAAGGACTACATTTCCCAGCATCCCTGGCAGTTAGTTGTGGTCATGTGACTACATTATCACCAATAACTTGAGTGAAAATGAAGTGGGTCACTTCAGGGTCTGGGCTGCAAAAAACATCTCAATGTGCCTTCTCCAACCTCTCTTCCTCCTCCCTGCAGATGGAAGCTGCACGTGATGGTGACCCAGCTTCCATCATGCAGATGATCTTGAGGACCAGGAGGTCGGCAGAACGGAGACTGGAAGGAACCCGAGTTTCCTAATAACTGTGAGGAGCAAAGCTTCATTCACCTGTACTGTTCAGCTCACAACTGCTACATGAACAGAAAGAAACATATTCTTTAAGTCATCGCATTCTGGGATCTATGTTAGCCTACTCTACCAAATACAATGAGTTTATACGAGTTAGCCACAAGGAGAAATGGAAAGAGACAGATTTCAAAGCATCCAGTCAAGAGAGAGAATTGCACTTCAAGATGCATGAAGCAGGGCTGTGAAAGGGCTGCGATAATAATATGATATCTCAGACATTTATTTCTCACAGTTCTGGAGGCAGGGAAGTCTAAGATCAAGGGGCCTGTAGATTCAGTGCCTGGTGAGAGCTCTCCCCGGCTTGCAGAAGGTTGCCTTCTTGTTGTAGTTTCACATGGTGTGGAGAGGGAGCTCTGGTCTCTCCTCCTCTTCTCATAATGACACATCCCATCATAGGAGCTCCACCCTCATGACCTCATCTAACCCTAGTCATTTCCCAAAGGCCCCACCTCCAAATACTATCTTATTGGGAGTTAGATCTTCATGAATGGGGGAAGGGGGCACAAACATTCAGACCATCACAGGTGGAAGGAAGGAAGACTGGGCCACAGCTTGGACCTTGTGTGCCTTGAGAGAAACTTGGATGCCATCCTGTGGACTGTGGGGAGCCAAGCTGGGGAGTGATATGATCAGGTTAGCTTTTCAGTCTGTCAGCTTGAGCTGGAACCTACAAATTTTTAAATTTATGAAGTACTTCAGAAGACCAGCCGGTCATACAATGAGCACTCACATACCCGCATCTGAGCTCGAAAAATATCACAGACGAAGTCCTCGGTGTTCCCTTCCTACTGCTATCTTCAGCTTAGTATTTCTTTTTTTTAAGGGCACTTGGAAAGGGCAAGAGTAGAAACAGGACATATATCATCTAGTGTGTCCTCAGCATCCTGCCAAGTACTGTCCTGTAGTACATGTATTGAAGAAACAGACAAAACTTGTGTGTTCCCAGAGAGCACCAAGTCCTAACCATTGGACCACCAGGGAATTTCCAAGATACAGGATTTAATCTGGAGCACAGATAAAAAGATATGATGGAGTATTTGCTTAGGATCTCCAACCATTACCTACCTCTTCTGATTCATATGTAGATGAATGATGTGGTCACAAGAAATCTGAATTATGTCTCTGGAAGTTTAAAGCTCTGAGGACTTGGAAGGATTTGCGGCTACGGGTGGTATTCCATCTTTTCATCCAGCTGATGACTGGACTTTGGAAGAGAAAGGAGGGGATTCTGGGAGTGAACAGCTGGTGATGTTGATGGTGTTGATGAGGGTTTCATTTCCTGGGCAAAAAGCCCAAGATATTGGAATAGAAGGCTCCTGGCAAAGGACAGAGAGTCACAGAGACAGGGAAGAATGTGTTTGGCAGGAGATTTCCCAGTGCCATCAAAGGCCATTTAAAAATATTGTTATGGGATATGGAGTGGACAGCTGCTGTTTTTGTCTGCTCAGCATCCATTTGCCATCTTCTCTTACCAGCTTCTTTATCTTGAAGGGAAACCTTCCATCTTCAACTCGTAGTCCATTTGGCTAAAGGGGGTTGATTCCTTCCTTTGCTTCCAGAAATAGTCAATCAAAATCTTAAAGACTGTTTTGGAGCTTGACTATGTGACCGGATCTGGATCAATGAGAGTTGTCACCAGGACTTCACTCAAATGATTGAGAATGGGGTAGGCCTTCTTTTTTTAGGGCTTTCCTGGTGGTTCAGACTGTAAGGAATCTGCCTGCAATGCAGGAGACCCAGATTCAGTCCCTGGGTCAGGAAGATCCCCTGGAGAAGGAATGGCAACCCGCTACAGTATTCTTGCCTGGAGAATCCCATGGACAGAGGAGCCTGGAAAGCTAGAGTCCATGGGGTCACAAAGAGTCGGACAGGACTGAGCGGCTGACACTTTGACTTTACATTTTCTTTTTTTTAAAAAAATTTTGGTCTTGCTGCACAGCTTTTGGGATCTTGGTTCCCTGACCAGGGATTGACCAGTGTGGAGAGCTTTCCCTTGCATTGGAAGCATGGGGTCTTAACCACTGCACCACCAGGGAAGTCTTTCTTGCTTAGAGTGGCTGAGATGATAGATTATAAACTTGGAGCTGCTGAATGCTACCTATCTTAATGAATCTGAGAGGGAAGTCAATATCGCAGAAAGTGGAGCCTCATGATGGAGAGAAATTCCTGAAAACATTAGAACCCCTGGATTTAACCATGTTTGCAGCTAACCCTACCCCTTGGACTTCTCAGTTATATGAGCCAATATTCTCTCTCCTGCTCTGTCTCCGGTTTAGTATAGTTTCTGTGAACTTGTTACCACTGATAGGAGAAAATGGAAAACAGCCTTTGTGATATAGATAGAAACAGGGTAACAGAGACAGTGCTATTATTCTTGAGCAAAAATAAAGACAGCTGGTCCAGACTTTATTTATGGCCTTGCTTGTCTATCTCCCAATGTGAAGGGTACAGGCAATGGATAAAGGCAAGATTTTCATGTTACCGGAAGAAGATAAATAAAATTTCATAAGAAGCACTCTCGGTTTGGAGGGGATTCCTAACTAGAAAGTGACAATGAAAGGATATATACTGCTTTAAAAATGCAAATCTAATAGAAAGGGAAAATTATGTATACATTATTAGCAAAGAAGGTCTTTCCACCAGTGTGGAGAGCTTTGTGGTCAAGAATGAGGAGAACCACAGAAACAAGTCCACACTCCTCTTTCCACCCCCACCCTAGACCAGAGGAAACTTCATAATATGCTTTTGCTAATTAGTCTTGTGGTAAAGACCACAAAACAGTGTTCACAGGGAATTCCACTTATTGAAACATAAACTGGAATTCTCCTTTTGCTGACGTTTAGAGCATCTGATAAATTATCAGCTTACTTTGCTAACAGTTTCTCAGAACACAGGCGTAATAACAGAAGAAGCTGTTCTGTTAAAGTATTTTCCCCCTTGACTATAAAGGGAAGGTGTCCCTTTTATGGAAAATTGGATAATACGGGGGTCTAATGGCAACGGCTGATCAATCTATTTCCAGATGTAATGATGGGACTTGTGTGCCAGATACTGGCTAATTATCTCATCAATAGGCTCATTTAATCTCTGCAGTAGTTTTAAGAGGTCCATTCTTGCATGAGCCTCATTTTTGTAGATGAGGAGACTGAGGTTTATCAAAACTAAAAAAATTTGCTAAGCCAAGTGGGTATCATAGAGTCTGAACTCAGCCATCGGGATCCTAGCCACTGCACTGTGCTGCATCTTTCATTCCATAGGTGTAAATTCTCCATTTGATGGTATATTTATCCTTTTGTAGATTGCTTTTTTCCTTCCACTGGATATTATAATGAGAGCACTTTCCCATTTTGTTAAAAACTTTTTTTAAGTGCACAATTCAGTGTTTATTAGTGAAAACTCTTTAAGTTTTCAAAATTAAAAAAGAAAGTAATGAGACTAATCTAAGGGAGGTCTGTACACCCATTGCCCAGCTTCTACAGTTGTTAATATCAACCAAACACCAACCCTCCTCAAACTAAAAAACACCCCAATTTTTAACCCACCTTGTTTCCTCCACTCCCCACTCCCTTATCTAAAGTAAGTTGCAGATATTGTTGTTTAATCATTAAGTTGTGTCCAACTCTGTGACCCCATGAATTGTAGCCTGTCAGGCTCCTCTGTCCATGGGATTTCCCAGGCAAGAATACTGGAGTGGGTTGCTATCTCCTTCTCCAAAATTAGAATCACATTATTTTATCTGTAAATACTTCAGTATGAAATTTTAGTAATTCCTAAGGAGTATCAGATATCCAGTCTATGCTCAAAATTTCCTGGTGTCAATATTATTGTAAATACTTTGTAAATTTGATTCTGGGACTTCCCTGGTGGTCCAGTGGCTGAGATTTGAGCTCCCAATGCAGGGGGCCCAGGTTCAGGCTCTGGTCAGGGAACTAGATCCCACATGCCGCAACTAAAGATTCCACATGCCACAAGCAGGATTGAAGATCCTGCGCATGCTGCAACTAAGACCTGGGTCAGCCAAACTACTGAGCCTTCGTGCTGCAACTACTGAAACCCATGCACCTAGAGCCCATGTTCTGCTACAAGAGGAGCCACCGCAGCGAGAAGCCTGAGCACCACAATGAAGAGTAGCCCCAACTCACTGCAACTAGAGAAATCCTGTGCACAGCGATGAAGACCCAATGCAACCAAAAAGTTAAAAAAAAAAAAAAAAGAATTGTTTGCATCATCTCGAACTGCATTGTCAGTGAAGGACCACTAAGTCCTTGTGGCTATTTATATTTACATTCATTAAAATTAAATACAATTTGGATGTCCCTCCCTCAGTTGATGGCCACCTTTCAAGGGGTTGATAGCCCTTGGTTAGTGGCTATCAAGGAGCTTCCCAGGTGGCTCAGTGATAAAGAATCCGCCTGCTAATGCAGGAGACATGGGTTTGATCCCTGGGTCAGGAATATCTCCTGGAGGAGGAAATGGCAACCCACTCTAGTATTCTTGCCTGGAAAATCCCATGGACAAAGGAGCCTGGTGAACTACAGTTCATGTGTTTGCAAAGAGTCAGGCACAACTGAGCACAGATGTGGTAGTGGCTATTAAGATAACTGGTTCTATAGATAATTGTGTGGTTAGTGGCTTTCTTATTGGATAGTGTGGATAGAGGACTTTGTCCATCATCACAGAAAGTTTTGTTGGGCAACTGGTCTAGGAAGGAACATTATTTATAAGGGCAGGAGAATCTAAGGAATTAAAAAATATCTGCATTGGTAATGGTGGAAGGTCTTGAAAGCGTGCTGCACATCTGCATGGGGACCTTGACCAGCTTATATCACTCAAGAGGAAGCAGCATATGTATCTCAGGTCTCATCATTCATTTACTTCCCTGCTCTGATTGAACCACTTAGCCATGTACCAGTGAGGTTGGTTTTATTTTTATAACTTACTTCCCTTTTTCTCAAAAAAGCAAACAAACAAAAAAACCAAACCCTATTCATACTCAGTAGTGGAAAAACTGAAGTTAGCCCAATCTTATAAATATCAGCTCTGCCCAGCCACTTCCAGTTTAAAATAGTTTCATTTCGAGGAAATGTGCCATCATGTTCAGATGTTGTCATTTTTCATCACATGTCAGTTGAGAGCTTCCTTGCCCTGGGTTCGGGGAACAGAAGATGACTTTGCTTATTAACGCCTCTTTCCCTCCTCCCTGCAGCCCCTCGTGCCAGCTCTGAGGGTCTCCCATGGAAAGTGGAGGAGGAGGACCGCTCCTTTCTCTGTCAGGCTATGCTTCTCTGCTTGACTAGCCTCAGCGTCCACTGGTGGCTGTGTACTTGGCTGGCCCCACCAACATGGGGTACCAGGTAGGATTCGGCCTTGAGGCTTGGTGCAGCCAAGGCCTGTTCACCTCCCTTTCTCCACCCCACACCCTCTCCCTTACTTCTCCCTGGTGCTGAAAGTTACTAACTCCGTTTATAAAGGGTACATTGGTTATCCATTGCTGCAGATCAAATGACCCCAAAATGCAGTGGCTGAAAACAATAAACCATTATTATTCCACATCGTTTTTGAGGGTTAACTGGGTGGTTCTGACTCCAGGTGTCTCGTGTGGGCCCTGTCAGAATCTCAGCGGAGCTTCATCACCTGAAGGCTTGACTGGGGCTGGGGCGCCACTTCCAAGATGGTGTGCCTGCATACCCATGGCAAGAGGCTCAGTTCTTTGCCACATGGGCCTCTCCACAGGGCTGCTCATGACCTGGCAGCTGGTTCCCCCAGACCAACTGATTCAAAAGAGAGAGAATGACCAAGATGGAAGTGTCTTTTAAAACCTAGTAACATCTCTTCTGTCATATTCTGTGGGTTTCATAGACCAACTCTCTTATAATTGGGAGGGGAACTACCTAAGGGCAAGAATACCCAGAGACATGGATGCTAGGATGGAGGGAGGCTGGTTACTATGATGAGGTTTATCCACTGTCAGGATCTGGCTGAAAATCAAGCTCTCTTTTATCTTAGTCTTTTAAAATTAGGCAGGTTGCTTTTACCACATGAGTTTTTCCGGGAGAGACCCAGGAAAGGTCCTTGCTGCAATTACCCTTGATACACCTGCTTATAAAATCACATTTTGTTTTTACTATATAAGTAACATGTACTCATTGTTGGAAAGGAAAAAAGAAACACAGACTAAGTGAAAAGTCAGATAAAAGGCATCTCTTAGTTCACGCTTCAAAATTAAACTTTGACACTATGGTTTTACAAAATTTTCTTCTGTATGCATGTTACTTTTATGGAATCTTCTCTGTCCATTTATGCTTTTAACAACTATTTTTTGAACATCTATTTATGTGTCAGTAATTCTACTTCCAGGAGTTTACCTAAGGAAGAATTCAAGGCCAGGAGCAAAGAGTTAGATACAGTCAACTTATTCCAACACATTTACCCAATAATCTTAATGCTGTTTTATGTTTGTACTTGTATTTGTACTTAGGAAAATCTTTTTCTTCATAGTTTCTGATTCTGGGAGTTCTTATCCTCATCTGTTTATGAAAATCTCATTTTTGAGTGGTGAGATCTTAAGAAAATGTTTCCACTTTCTTTGCATTATGTTGGGTTGGTAAAAAAATTCCTGCTTTTATGTAAGATGCTGTGCATTCATGTATGCTCCGTGGCTCAGTCATGTCTGACTCTTTGCAAACCCATGGACTGTCACCCTCTAGGTTCCTCTGTCCATGGGATTTTCCAAGCAAGAATACTGGAGTGGGTTCCCATTTCTTTCTCCAAGGTATCTTCCTGACCCAGGAATTGAACCTGCATCTCCTGCATTGGTAGGCAGGTTCTTTACTGCTGAGCCATCTGGGAATGTTACAAAATAATAATAATAATAAAGGTATAATTATGACCACCCAGTGTCCTCCACAGATACACTTTTCTCTCATCATTTTTTTTTTCTTTGTCCTTTTTCTCTGAGTTTTGAAAAAAAATTTCAGGTTGGTCCCTACACATGAATATTCCCCTTTTTTAATTTTTAAAATAAAAAAATTAACTAAATAATTAAAGCAGACAAAATAATACTCACAACATACATATAACATATAGGCTACCATCATCAGTTTAAAATTGAACAGTATCTTAGATGCTCCTCCCTGGGCACCTCTATCCTGAAGCTTATGGTTATTATTCCCTTGCATTTCTTTATACTCTTATTGATACAATGAACATGTGTATCTTTTTACATTGTCTAGTTAATGCATTTTTTCTTATGCAAATGCAATCAAGTTACACATGCTCTTCTGTGCATTGCTTCTCCTCCCTTCCCATGTTCACGTCTGTGAGAGTCATCCATGCTTATGGATTTGGCTGTAATTAGTTTTTATGGTGCTGTAGTGTTTCCTTGTGTGAATGCACCCCATTGTATCAATTCTGCCCATGGACAGTGGGAAATTTCTGGATTCTTGTGATTACAAAGAATGCTGCAGTGCACATTCTGGTATATAGCATCCTCTGCACACACATATAAGGATTTCTCTAGAACAGTCTTTCCCAAACTTGACTGCACATTGGAATCACGTGGGAATTAACACAATAACAGCCTGCTGATGTGTGACTCATTGCCCCTCACCACCACCCAAGGCATTCTGGCTTAACTGGTATAGGGTCTGACTGGCATCTGGGTGTTAGAAAGCAAGTTTGGAACCATTACCCTCGTGTATCTGCCTGGCAGTGGAATTGCCAGGTTGTAGGCTATGTGCATCTTCTGTCCTACAGATTTTCTAATGAGGAATGTGGGAAAATTCCAGTCACTTCAGGTTTTCACCAGTATGTGATATTGTCTGATTAATGAACATTTTTGGTAACATCAATTCTACCATTTGCAATGGGAGTGGGGATATGAGTTTTAATCTGCTATTGTTTTTAGTTTCCTTATATTCTTCCTTTATCAATCCTTTAATGTTACTTTTATTTATCTTGCTCTGTTCTTTTCACCTGAGTCTGTTTTTCCTTGTAATCTTATATTTTAGAAAGGTCATGTCTTCTTGTATCCTCTGGTGGATACAAAAAATTTCCTGGCATTTTCCTACTGATGCAGCAATGGATGGTTATCAGTGACTTGCTCTTCCTCTAGGCCTTCTAATAATGCATCTGGTTTCTTTGTCATTGTTGTTCCTCACTGGATTTTTTCGTGGACCCCATGCTGATTTTGTTCTCGCTCTCTTTTTTTTAAAAAATCTGGCTGTGTTGGGTCTTAGTTGTGGCATGCATGTGGGACCTTTTGTTGTGACGTGGGCTCAGTAGAAGAGTTCGAGGTGGGATCTTAGTTCCCTGACCAGGTATCAAACCTGCGTCCCCTGAATTGGAAGGTGAATTGTTAACCAATGGACCACTAGGGAGGTCTCTGGTTTTGTTGCTCTGAATAACACGTGATCTAATACTTGTCAGCAGTTAGGAGGCAAATCACCTGTGGTCTCATGGGAGATGCTGGTCCCTTTTCCTACCCCAGCTACAGCTGAAGTGAGGCTTGATCAATGCAGATACTGGTGCATCTCTTTGATTAAAACAGGCTTTCACTTGGGATTTCACAGCTCTGTGGGGTGGCATCTTCCTCTCGCTCCCCTTTGAGGGGGGGGTCCGATTTAACTGATTCAATACCAGGTCTTCCTAGGTTAAGGGAGGGGGCAGGCAGGAGAAAGTTAGAATGCCCATGGGCTTTTCTGAAAAATGGAGATGATAATAGCATCTGTGAATTTATTACACAGAAAGGGCTTAGCGTAGTGTTTGACAGATGGGAAACATTTAATAAGTGGTAGCTGCCCTCATATTTTATTGTTGGCATATTACTAGTGTATTGTATATTTGTGTGTATATTATTGACATGTAGTATCATTACTCTTCATCCTACTGGAATGAAAGCTACAGTGAAGGTAAGATAATTTTGTCTATTTTTGTTCATTTCTTTATCCTCAGTAACTAGAACAGTGCATGACACATGGTACACACCCAAGAAATATTTGTTGGATGAATGAAATTTTGAGAATTTGGAGAGGTTATAGTCAGAAATGCTCACCATGTGCTATTTTGAATCAGAAGTTGGCAGTGTTATTTATATTAGTGAAAAATTTGTATCAACCTATATATGTAGGTCAAATAGCAAGGGTTAGTTGAATAAATTACAGCACATCATATGCTGGAGTGCTATGTTGCTATTGCAAATTATATTGTGCAATATTTTTTGACTGGGGAAATGTTTACTTATATTGTTCGAATGAAAAAATTACAAAAAACTGTGTGTACTGTATAATCTCAAATGTATAAAAACTGTGTGTATATAGAAAAAAACTGAAAAAAAAAGTAATATAACAAAACACTCATAATAGTTGTCTCTGGTGGTGGGATTAAAGATAATTGTGAATTTGCTTCTTTGAGCTTCTCAGTGTTTTCCAAATATGTTTATAATAAAAATACATTATTCTGGAAATAAGAAAATTGTAATTTTTAACAGATGTGTACCAAAGATGCATTAAGTGGCATAGATCCCGGGGATGTTAGTACAGATCTGGAACAATAACATCAGGAAGGCTAAAGCTGGGAGTGGTTTAGGGCAGTGGTCCCCAACCTTTTTGGCATGAGGGACTGGTCCCATGAAAGACAATTTTTCCACAGACTGAGGCGGGGGAGTATTTTAGGGATGATTCAAGAGCATTACATTTATTGTGCACTTTATTTCTATTATTATCACATGAGTTCTACCTCAGGTCATCAAGCATTAGATCCTAGAGGTTGGGAACCCCTGGTTTAGGGTTCAAAGAAAATTTTAAAAGACAATAAAATGGCTACTAGATCAGTTAATGGTCTTAGTTGCAGCTAACCAGAAACCAAGTCTGGCCAGTTTGAGCAGCAAGACAGTCTATTTAAAGGGACGAGAGCAGCTCATAGAATTTCCAGGAGGACTGGAGGACTGTGGCAGCAGCCCCCCAGAGAGAAACAATGCTCGAATTCCACTGCAGAACTAGCCCAGTTTTCCCTGCTGATGCTGGGTCCAGGGTTCGTTCTCCTGCCCTGGGACCTGAACTCTTCCCTGGGAACCACAGCCCTCATTACAGAGGGTGCTCAAACTCAAGACACTGCTGTGTTCCTGGGAGCGTTAAAAATGCAGATTCCTAGGTTCTATGCCAGACCTACTGAGTCAGACTCTCTCAGGGTGGGACCCAGCCATCTGCATCTCAGCAGGACTTCAGGGTAATTCTTGAAGAGACTAAGGTTTGAGAAGCACTCTCCGTAGTTGGTGGTGATTCTTTGCATCCGAAGTCTAAGAGGCATGTGTCTGATTGGCAGGCTCTGGGTCATGTGCCCATATCCTTGCTTCAGAGGAGGCTGGGGAGTGGATGTCAGCAGTGATCAGCTCTGTGCTGATTTACGGGGGTGTGGGGTTCTCAAGACCTAGAGAAATGGTCCAGATGCTGACCCACAGAGAGGAATGACTGGTGTCTACATCCTGTTCCAACATTTGGAGCAATCAAAGAGGCATTTAGGGATAAGGTCATTGTGTCAGCAGTATCGATGATAATTTTTCCCTGGCCTTTGTCAGGAACAAGAACAAAATCTTCAAACTGAAAAATGCACAACAAATTCTCTTTTAAAATTCTTTTAGCATTTAAAAATTATTAAAATTTATTTTTAATTGGGAGATAATTCCTTTACAATGTTGTGTTGGTTTCTGCTGTACAATTAATTTTTTTAATTGAGGTAACATTGTATGTTTCACGTATCCAACATTATGTTTTTAGTTCTTTATACCCTACAGCATGCTTACCACCAAAACTTTAGTTTCCATACAGTTAACTTTCTTTATGCACTTTTCCCTCCCTGCTGCCCCTTCCGCTCTGATAAGGGCTACGCTGTTCTCTGAATTTATGTGTTTGCTTTTGTTTGGTTTGTTCACTTTGTTTTTTTTCTCTGCTATATTCCATATAAAAGTGAAATCATATGGTATTTGTCTTTTTCCATCTGACTTAGTTTACTTAGTATAATACCTCAAGGTCCACTTGTGTTGTCACAACTGGCAGGATTTTTATCTTTTTTATGGCCCAGTAGTGTTCCATAGTGTGTATGTGTACCACATCTTCTTTCTCCATTCATGTGATGGACACTTAAATTGTTTCCTTATCTTGACTATAGTAAACAATGCTTCGATGAACATTGGTGCAGATATATCTTTTCAAATTAGTGTTTTTGCATCCTTGGGATAAATACCCAGAAGTGGGATAGTTGTATCATGCAAATAATCTTTTTAAAGGAATCTCTATACTGACTTCCATAGTGGCTGCACCGATTTACAAAATTTTCAGATTAAAAAAGAGTCAGTAATGTGTATCGTCTATGGATACATTTAAGTGTACTAAAAATACATAATGCAAAGAAAGTGTATTGCTCCTTCTTTTGGGGATGGAAGTGGGGTTTCAGCTGTGTTTGAGACACCTTGTTTCCTCAAGAAAATTATCTGAGACAAATATGGCAAACATCCGTTTCATCATGGTGGTGAGAACATGGATGCGAGAATGGTATTAATAACATTTAACTCCTGACACACCTTGGGTCTGACCAGAAGAGACTCTACCTGCAGGGCTGGGGCTCATCCTTCTGTGTGAGCCATTATACCTTGTTTGTTGCTGGATTGTGGGCGGGTCCTTGAGAAAGACCAGGCATGTTACAAGCTGTCACCAGAGCTTTTGGGTAGGTTTGTAGATGATTATCTTGGGCTGGAGGCACATCAGCAGACTGCCAGCTCTTGGCTCTGTCCTACCCAACAATGTTATCTATAACTCAGGTGAAAACATAGCAGGGACACAGTCAGATTTGCAGGTGATGTGAAAGCAGGATTCATGAGAGATCCCGAACTTGACTCAATCTCAAGATCTCTGATGCTCAGGAGTCAAGATGGGGTCTCTAACACAATCATCTCAACAGGTGGAAATGAGAAACTAGAGTCAATGAAACACAATTATAGAAATATAAAGACAGTACTTCATTGAACTTAAAACCAATGACTACTTGTAGCCACCTGGCTTGTCAGGATCGCATGTGAAAATTCCAGGAGCCTTAAAACCTTTTGTAATCCGCCAGTAGGAGCATACGTGGGTTCTGAAGGGTAAGTTGGTTATAAGTGATGAAAAGCCTCACAAGGAAATGCATGTCTTTTGATCCAGCAATTCAACCTCTAGGAATTATTAAGAAATCATCAAATATGCTAAGTAAAATAAGTCAGATAGAGAAAGACAAATACTGCTTGATCTCACTGACACAGAGAATCTAAGAAAACTGAACTCAGGGAATCAGAGAAGAGTGGTGGTTCCCAGGGGCTGGTGGGAGGTGTGGGGAACAGGAAGATATTGATTAAAGAGTACAAACATCCAGTTATAAGATTACCAAGTTCTGGGGATCTCATGTACAGCATGGTGATTATAGCTGATGAAACTGTGTCACATACTTGAAAGTTGCCAAGAAAAGCAGATTGGAAATTCTCTCCCCACAAAAAAGAAATGGTAACTGTGTGACGGGATGGAGGTGTCAGTCAATACTATGGTGATCATCATTTTGCAATATTTAAGTGTAGCAAATGAAAATCAACATGTTGAACACTTTAGACTCACACAATGTTATATGTCTATTTATATCTCAATAAAGCTGGAAATAAAAGAAACCATCAGAGGAATGTGCAGAGACAGATGTATAAGGAGGTTTATCAAAGCGTTGTTTATAATAGCAAAACAAAATACAGCTATACAAAACCCATCCAGACGGTACTGGCTAGATATATACCATACGTGGACTATTAAACAACTGATAGAAAAGACAGTATAACAGGCAGATAAAATAGTCTGGAAGAATATGTTTACAATGATTATGACTGGGTGGTGGGTTGTGAGAGTTTTTAAATTTATCTTTTGTTTATTTGTATTTTCTCATTTTCCAAGGTTATGTGTTGCTTGTATGGTAGAGAAGCAATGATTTTTAAAAATTAGTTTTAATTGAATATATAGACAAATAGACAGGAATAAAGCAAGCCATTGCGGTCAGAGAACAGCAAAAGTGGATCATGACACAGAACTAGTTCAGTAAAAAAAGAATGCTGTCAGCACCCCTAAATTCCTGAGATCAGAGCCTGCACTGCTGAGCCCTCTGGCCTGGACGCTGGAAGTCAAGACTGATACCCCTGCCCCACTCCGTTCCTCTTTCCTAGCTTCAATTCCCCTCCCTCCCCTCATTTCAAAGCCTAGGAGCATGTGCATCTGATTGACAGTCTAGGTCACCAGCCACGCTTGGGCTTCATGGGAGACTGGGGGAGGAAGCTCCAGAATTTTCTACTTATCTAGTTACTGTAGGACTCTGCCTCACATTTGAGCAGCCAAAAAACACCAAAGTCCACTTTAGCATTTGACATATTTTTTTTCCCTCCTTTCTTTCTGTCTCCCTTTTTCTTGAAGTTTAAGTTGATTTACAGCATCATGTTAGTTTCAGGTGTATAGTATAGTGATTCGGTTATGTATCTATATGTATATATATACATGTATATATTATTTTTCCGATTCTTTTTCCTCATAGGTTATTATAAAATAGTATAATTTCCATCTTGCACTGCTCCTCAATGGGTCTCGCTGTTTTCAGTCTCCCCTTGGAGCCTATCTGCAAGCTGGCAGCAAGGCTCTTTGTGGTGGACATCATGGTGGGTGCTCCAGTTTCATTCCAGCTCAGATGATTGGTCCAAGCCAGGTATGGCACGTGCCTCTCTTCTCTGACAGGGCCATGTGACCCAATGAGATGAGGGGAGGGGTACCTGTAGGGAAGATGCTTTAGGGTTTGTTTGTGCCTGAATGTGTTACTGGCATTGCCTTTTTGCAGCCACCCCAGGGAAAGGCAATAGCTAGTGTTTGCACAGTGGAGACTTGGAGAGATTCTGGGGTGTTTGTGGGTCTGGTTGTACCATGCCTGTAGCTTGCCTGCCCTTTATTTCCAGTAAGATGATCAATGTCCTTATTGTTTAAGTTAGTTTTCATTGAATGTCTGTTATTTGCAGTGGAAAGCATTGTCCCTGATAGTCATTTAGCCAGAATACAAGTCTAATCATTTCCCTTCTCTGTGGTTTTTGCATTGCCTTTGAAATCAAGTTCATGTTCCTTAACACGGTTCACAAAGTTCTTAGGTTGTAATCAGATAGTCTTGTGTCCTCTTCCACAAACACCCCACACTTCTCTTTTTCTTCCCTAGGATGTTCTTGTCCTCTTTCTCCATCTACTGGACTTTCATTCACCTCCCAGGGTCAGTTCAAGTGACAGCTCATCTTTGAAGTTTTTCTTAATGCCCCAGGCAGGATAAATGATTCCTTTAAGTGCCTCCAAACACTTTGTGTCTGTATTATAGAGTTTTCTGTAGCCTCACACACAATGGCAGGCACTTCTGTTTTTGCTCCTTTGCTAAAATAAGAATTCCTTGAAGGCTACTATGTTCCATCCTCCTTGTAGCTCTTGTATCTTGCGTAGGACCTAATGATTCTATAAGTACTAATGAAATGTTTATAGAGTACATCCTTGGTCGTTCAGATTGTAGATAACCTAGCATATGGCTATTAACTTATAATTTTATTAAAAATAAAGTGATTATTATCAGTAATAGTGTCCTTTGGACTTTGCAGTTTAAGAAGCTCTTTAATACACACTGTCTCAATTAATCCTCCCAGAATTCCTGTAACACAAACATTATCCCCACTTCACAGATGAAACTGCATAACCAATCAAAGTATATTTGTTGAGTGCCTACAATTTGCATAATACTATGCAAAAAGCCAGCTGTGGAGGGAGGTGGCAGAGAAGTAAAAACCATAGTCTCTCTTCTCACAGGGTTTACAATTTACTCAGGGAGATAAAAAAATAAAACAAATGTGTCAATCACAAGGGACAAGGGCACTGCAATACGGCAGTGCAGAAATTTTTGTCCATTTATTTTTAATTGGAGGATGATTGCTTTGCAATGTTGTATTAGTTTATGCTGTACAACAGAGTGAACCAGCTATATGTGTACATATATTCCCTCCCTCTGGAGCCTCCCTCCCCCCCAGCCCCATCCCACAGTGCAAAAATGTTGAAGGCAATAAATTATATAGTAAGAGAGGAATATAAGACATAAGTACCACAAGAATTACCATAAGAAAGGAGAATAGGAAAGATATATCCATCTGAATGCAGAGTTCCAAAGAATAGCAAGGAGAGATAAGAAAGCCTTCCTAAGTGATCAATGCAAAGAAATAGAGGAAAACAATAGAATGGGAAAGACTAGAGATCTCTTCAAGAAAATTAGAGATACCAAGGGAGCATTTCATGCACAGATGGACGCAATAAAGGACAGAAATGATATGGACCTAACAGAAGCAAAAGACATTAAGAAGAGGTGGCAAGAATACACAGAAGAACTATACAAAAATATCTTCATGACCCAGATAATCATGATGGTGTGCTCATTCACCTAGAGCCAGACATCCTGAAATGTGAAGTCAAGTGGGCCTTAGGAAGCATCACTATGAACAAAGCTAGTGGAGGTGATGGAATTCCAGCTAAGCTATTTCAAATCCTAAAAGATGATGCTGTGAAAGTGCTGTACTCACTATGTCAGCAAATTTGGAAAACTCAGCAGTGGCCACAGGACTGGAAAAGGTTAGTTTTCATTCCAATCCTAAAGAAAGGCAATGTCAAAGAATGTTCAAACTACTGCACAATTGCACTCATCTCACATGCTAGCAAAGTAATGCTGAAAATTCTCCAAGCTGGGCTTCAGTAATACGTAAACTGAAAACTTCCAGATATTCAAGCTGGATTTAGAAAAAGCAGAGGAACCAGAGATCAAATTACCAACATCTGTTGGATCATAGAAGAAGCAAAAGACTTTCAGAAAAACATCTACTTCTGCGTCATTGACTACACTGAAGCCTTTGACTATGTGGATCACAACAAACTGTGGAAAATTCTTAAAGAGACAGAAATTCTAGACCACCTTACCTGCCTTCTGAGAAATCTGATGCAGGTCAAGAAGCATCAGTTAGAACCAGACATGGAACAACAGACTGGTTCCAAATTGGGAAAGGAGTACGTCAAGGCTGTATATTGTTGCCCTGCTTATTTAACTTATATGTAGAGTATATCATGCAAAATGCTGGGCCAGATGAAGCACAAGATGGAATCAAGATTGCTGGGAGAAATATCAATAACCTCTGTTATGCAGATGACACCACCCTTATGGCGGAAAGTGAAGAGGAACTGAAGAGCCTCTTGATGAAAGTGAAAGAGGAGAGTGAAAAAGTTGGCTTAAAACTCAGCATCCAAAAAACTAAGATCATGGCATCTGGTCCCATCACTTCATGGTAAACAGATGGAGAAACAATGGAAACAGTGACAGATTATTTTCTTGAGCTCTAAAATCACTGCAGATGGTGACTGCAGCCTTGAAATTAAAAGATGCTTGCTCCTTGGAAGAAAGGCTGTGACCAACCTAGACAGCACATTAAAAAGCAGAGACATTACTTTGCCAACAAAAGTCCGTCTAGTCAAAGCTATGGTTTTTCCAGTAGTCCTGTATGGATGTGAGAGTTGGACCATAAAGAAAGTTAAATGCCAAGAATTGATGTTTTTAAACTGTGGTGTTGGATAAGACTTTTGATAGTCCCTTGGACTGCAAGGAGAGCAAACCAGGCAATCCCGAAGGAGATCAGTCCTGAATATTCATTGGGAGGACTGATGCTGAAGCTGAAGCGCCAATATCTTGGCCACCTGATGTGAAGAACTGACTCATTAGAAAAGACCCTGATGCTGGGAAAGATTGAAGGCAGGAGGATAAGGGGACAACAGAGGATTAGAGGTTTGGATGGCATCACTGATTCGATGGACATGAGTTTGAGCAAGCTCCAGGAGTTTGTGAAGGACAGGGAAGCCTGGTGTGCTGCAGTCCATGGGGTGGAAAAGAACTGAACATGACTGAGTGACTGAACTGAACCATAAGAATTAAGATAACTCTGGGGATTACAGTGAAAGTCCTTGAAGCATCTTCCAAAAGAGATTGTACCTGGACTGTCAGGATCAGTGGGATTTCACAAAATGAGGAAGGGGAAAGGCATTCGCTGTTGAAAGGGAAGGCTAACACGGAGAAAGTATGTCTTTAGGAGGCAAGGAAGAAGAGTGGATAGTGAAAGTCCCATGGAAATGGATGAAGGTTTGTTGAATGAATGGATGGATGAATGGATGGGTGTATGGATGGATGAATAGATAGATACACAGCTTGGAAAGATAGGTAGATAGGTGGCTGGGTGGCTGAGTGTATGACTGGATGAATAGATGGATGAAATTTCAGGTCGCAGAGGCTGGCCCTCATTTTGCAGAAAATGTCTCCAAACACAGCAGCACGATGATAAATTCTGTTCTCTTCATAAAGTAACTTGGTTTAGGGCCTTCCCTGGCAGTCCAGTGGTTAAAACTCTGTGTTTCCACTGCAATGGGCACAGGTTTGATCCCTGGTTGGGAAACTAAGATCTTGCATGCCATGCAGTGTGACCAAAAACAAACAAACAAACCCCCAAAGTAACTTGGTTTAGCTCATCCAGATGAAAGAAAGACACTGTTGGTGTCCAAAATCACTTGCTGATTTGAAATATTTGAATGGGGTCAGAGGTACATGGATGGGCCTGGGCTTAGGATGTCATCAGGCTAGGATAACCTTTTAACATTATTCATGGGTGTGTTTTCTCCAAACACATGTGTGGAGACACACACAAGACTTTGTTTGAGATTTTTCTTTTCCTTTTTACTGTATTATGCCAAATTTTTGTTTTGACTGAATTGTCACTTTCCAACTTCCCGTGTGTGGGAGCCCAAAGCCCCATGAGTCAGCATAAATGAGACACTTGGACCCATAATAATGGTGGTAGCAAGTGTTTACATAACTTGGGTAAAGGATACAGTTCAGCTTGTTTGGGAAAAGGATATTTTTGATGGGAAAGTAGGCTTGGCCCCTTTGTTCCATCCTTACTCCTGATGTAATCACATCCAAAGTTGATGGGCTTATGTGATTAACTTAAGATGAGAGTTGCCCTCTCCACTAGCTTTTGATCCCTAACTACTGATGAAGCCACATTACTAGCATAATATTGCCACATTTCTGCCTGCTCCACAGTATGACCCATCATCTGGGTTCCTGGTACGGAATTTCTGGCTGCACACCAGAGCCAAGGGCCATGCCTTTGGACACAGGGGCTTTTCCCCCAGCAGAGGTGCTTTCCAGTCGAGGGCTTTTCCTAGGATAGGTCTAGCTCCAGTCTAAGTCAGAATGTTTGGACTCAATCTGAAGTGTGCCTTTTTTCTCAGTTTTTAAAAATTTCTCAGCCTAAGATGGCTTGAGCAGCGTTCATTCAGATGTCTTGTGGTTTCTCTGTGAAGGCTTTTCTCGAAGACACTGTTGTTTAACTACACAAGTCATTTCTGGCCCCCCCTTTCCCACCAGCTGCCTCCAATTACAGAAGCTGGAAAACCAAGTACAGAATTTCTCACATGTGGCCATGTAATCTGATTTGGGCCAGTGAGAAGAAAAGGAAGTCTAGCTGGGGCTTCTGGGAAAATTTTTCTTCCTTATAGGAAAGACAAGCTGAGATGCTCTGGGATGTCACCTTTCTCTCCTTTTACCCATCTTGAATGCATTAATGTTGAGATATGACTTGAACAGTTAAGGAAGTTGGATTGGTGGGCTGAACAAATTCTGCAGATACTTCTGAACCTCCGCTGTGTGCCTGACTGGTGGCTCAGTGGTAAAGAACCTGCTTGCCAGTGCAGGAAACACAGGTTTGATCCCTGGGTCGGGAAGATCCCTTGGAGAAGGGAATGACTACCTATTCCAGTAGTCTTGCCTGGAGAATCCCATGGACGGAGGAGCCTGGTGGGCTACGGTCCATGGGATCATAAAAGAGCTCGAAATGACTGATCGACTGAGCACCGTTTGCCTGATGCTATCCCAGGTCCCAGGGATGTAGTTTCAAACATGAAACGGTGGATGCCTGTCCTCACGAGCTTGACAGCCTGGTCCCACGGAGGGTAAAATCAACAAAGAAGAACAGAAATGGATGGACCAATATTGACCGAAAATGAGCAGGCCCAGCGAATCAGAAAAGAACTTTCCAGGTCTGAGGAGGGAGAAGGGGTAGACCCTCCTATAGGGTGCTCCTGTTAAAATACCGCAGACGAGGCCGGTTAAAGATGAAAGAGCCGTAGCAGAGAGCTTCACAACACCTACAGGGCAGAGATCAATCTTCACCGTGAAAGAGAGAACGGAAGAGGGAGGGCAAAGCAGAGAAGCCGTGGGGTCTGAGGGGCACGCACCCAGCTGCAGGCAGAGAAGAGGTGCTTAAAGAAAACCCTTGAAACTCTGTCAGGGCAGACAGAGGAGTAATGAAAGGGATTCTCATAAGTGCCTGGAAATAGGCTGACGAGGACTGTACAGATGACGGCTTAAAAAGGTTCTGTTCTTCTGTGGGACAAGGAGCGCTACTGTGGTTCATAGGAAGTGAGGTGCTCTGGTGGGTGTGTGGCTGAGACGGGGGGTGGAGGGGCAGTCTCTAACCCCAAATGCACAGTGACTGTCAGTGGCTATTCAGTATCTTACACCTGCCTGAGAGGAGGGCTAGAGCTGTCCCCATGGAGATGCGATGAAGTCAGGCCCTGGGGTAGGAAGACAGAGATGTCGCTGTGGTGTCCGAGTCAGAGCACATGACTTTCTGTGAATCAGCATGACTCCACTGTGTTAGCATCGGAGGAAGTGGCTGCAGCAGGGACAATTGGGCCTGACTGCAGCCCCGAGAACCTGCCCCCAGGGCCTCTGGGTGAGGCAGAGAACCCGTCAATGCAGGATCACAGCTGCCCTCGAAGGAGCCCCTGCTGTGACCCCAAGGGTTAGGTGGGTCCTATCGTCTGGCTCAGAGTCTGCCTCCAGCTGAGTCTGGAGAGTGACCAGAGGCCTGCAGAGAACCCCAGGCTGGAATTTTCTGCCTTCCTTACATCAGAGGAGCCATGCACTGAGATGTAGGAGAGTGTGGGCTCCGGGGTCACCCTCAGGGCTAAATCCCGGCTCCAGGTGGCTTTGGGCAAATTTTAACCTGTTTTTGTATCTACAAAATGGGCACAGTGGTTCCTCCCTCAGGGGCTACAGGGGAGTGAAAGCTTAGAAAGTGTGTAGGACATAGCAGGCACTCACACTGTGCTCCGTCACTCAGTCAGGTCTGACTCTCTGTGACCCTGTGGACTGTAGCCCCCAGGCTCCCCTGCCCGTGGGATTTCATAGGCAAGAATACTGGAGCTGGTTGCCACTTCCTTCTCCAGGGGCTCTTCCCACCTCAGGAACTGAACCCCTCCTGCCTTGGCAGGTGGATTCTTTACCACTGCACCACCTGGAAAGCCCCTAGTAGGCACTCTATAAAAAATTGTTGTTGTTGTTTTATTTATTACCTTTGGGAGTTTGGCAATGGAAAGGCACATACTTTTTGGAATATACCATTTCCCCTTGGTCCTTAGCTTCAAGGGCAACCAGCATTTTTCAGTCCAGGGTGAAGTCTAAAGACAAACTTTAAATGAGGTCGCAGACCCCTTAGCTGTTACTTCTCTGCTCTGCCCAGAGCAGTAGGCAGTGGCGACGAAGCCTTCCAGGGTGGTGTAACCTTGGCTTAAGAACAGCCGGGAAGCCAGCCTGGAAACACACACAAGCCCGGTCATCACTCCTCCCCAGAAGTTCTGATAGTGGATGATAGGAGCCAAACTATCTGAACCTCAGCTTCCCCCCGCCACCCAAGGTTGTACTTTCTTAAGGAGACATTGTGATTGTTCTGGGGCCCCTGCCCCCACCACACGGCCTTCTATTAATAGACAGCCCTACCAGGGCAGCCCTCACCTCTTTTTCTGGCTCTCTGCTTAAGTTTCTCCTTGACCCTGGGGGAGGGTGATTTGCATAACATTTGAAAACAGAATTGTGGCAGCTTTTGTTAGATGCCAGGGGTCCTGTGAAGGGCACAGAGGCTAAAGAGGAAAAAACAAAAGGAAACATTCTGGGAATTCCCAGTTAGTTCTTGGCATCAGTAGGAATCTTAGTTCTCTGGGAAGTTTTTCTGGCACCCTAGTACCCCTTCCCCCTCTTCCTCCTAACACTTTCAGGAGCTTTGTGAGTAAGTACCTGGGGCTGGTTGGAGGCTGAAACAAGTCTTTTTCTAGAGGTCCCAGGTGGTACCTGTGGGTTCACTGCTGGAGATAATGTGTGTTGGGCAGATGTGCTCAGATGGGCAGCTCCGTGTGTGTCCAGATCTCTTGGAACTGTGTTGGTAGCCAGATGGTACCTGGGGTAAGGACAGTAATCACCTGTTTGAACTATTGTGGGTATTGAATGAGCATATATACAAAAAAAGCTTAGAATAGCGCCTCGCAGAGAAGAGTCCTCAAATCTTAAGCTATTTTCTGTAGCATAGTATTTGCTAAAAGTAAATTGATTCTTTTTGAAAATAGTCCACGTTTTTCTTTTTAATTTTTTAAAATTTTTTGAATTATGAAAGTATGATATTAACATTTACAGAAGACTTGGAAAATACAAACAAAGTTAAATATAGTTCTACTCTATATTAGTTATTTTTAAGTAGCTAAATTAAGATTTTAAACTTGAGTTTCAATACCAAGCTCTCAAAAATTAATAGAATGAATAGATAGAAAACACTAATCCATCCTTTTCTATGCCCCAGAGATTCTTTTCGGTATAGCAAGCAAATCTTTGGAGCGTCCCAGGTGGTGCTAGTGGTAAATAATCCACCTGCCAATGCAGGTCGATAAAAGAGATGCAGGTTCGATCCTTGGGTTGGGAAGATCCCTTGCAGTAGGAAATGGCAACCCACTCTAGGGCCTGGAAAACTCCATGGACAGAGAAGCCTAGCTGGCTATAATGCATGGTGCCACAGAGAGTTGGACATGACTGAGCGACTGAACACATACAAGCAAATCTTTCCATCTTGTTTTTCTTCTTTAAAAAACTTTTTTTCTCTCTCCTTCTTCCCACCTTGTTTTTCTTCTTCAAGAATTCTTTAATGATGCTTCGTCTTTTGCATTTTCTTATAAAATGTAGGATTAACTTGTTAACTTTTGCCAAAAGGAAGAAAGAGAGAAAAAGGGAGAGAGGGAAAGGGTGTGTGAGGGGGAAGGAAGATAGGAGACTGTAGAAATGTTTGATCTGGATTGTACTGAGTCTGTAAACAGATTTGGAAGAAATCATGCCTTCATTTTGTAATGTCTTCTATCAATTCACATGCTGTATCTTTGTTTTATGAAATTTTTTTTGGTACTTAAGGATCTAAAATTTAATAGTTCTGTAATTTTCTCTAGAGGTCTTGTATGTGCTTTATTCACTGTTAGGAGATTGATTTTTAAAAATTCAATTATAAACAGCATAATTAAAAAAATTATTTTCTACCTGTTCGATGCTGGAATAAACAAGTAAAATTTATCTTTGCATGTTGATTTTTAAATTTTTATAAATAAATTTTAAATTTTGGATTAATTTTAGATGTATAGAAAGGTTGCAAAGATAGTTCAGAGTTCCAGTACACCCCTCGTTCAGTTCCTAATTGGTGATGGACAGGGAGGCCTGGTGTGCTGCGGTTCAAGGGGTCGCAAAGAGTCAGACACGACTGAGCGACTGAACTGAACTGAACTGAAAGTTGTTTTATTATTTTTGGTCATGCTACAAGGCTTGCAGGATCTTAATTCCCTGACCAAGGATCCAGCTCAGTCCTGGCAGGGAGAACACCAGATCCTAACCACTGGACCGCCAGGGAATTCCCCAGTTCTCCCTAATGTTTATGTCTCACATAACCATGGTACACTTATCAAAACTAAAACAACATTGTGCATTACTAGCTAAACTCCACATTGCATTTAGATCTAATAGTATCCTTTTTTTGGCTCCAGAATCCAATCCAGGATGTTTGCTGTTGTTGTTTAGTCACTAAATTGCATCCAACTCTTTGCGACCCCATGGACTGTAGCCCGTCAACCTTCTCTGTCCATGGGGTTCTTCAGGCAAGAATACTGGAGTGGAGTGCCAGGCTCTCATCCAGGGGATCTTCTTGACCCAGGGATCGAACCCGCATCTCCGGAGTCTTATGCACTGGCAGATTCCTTGCCACTGCACCGTATGGCTGTAAAAGCTTCCAAACACTCTCAGCGTCTGTACTTATCTGCGGGAGACCATTAACAAGCCATCCAGAGATGGCACTGGCCTCTGAACCACAGTGTGAATAGCATCACTCCAGATCTGTGCTTCTTGAACTGGATGTGCTCACAGATGGCCTGGAGTTCAGGTTCAGGGCCATGTTTGAATTCGCTGTGTCTGGGAGGGGCCTGGAGTCTGCGTTTCTAAATGCCCGGGGCTGCTGCTGCTGCTGCATCGCACTTCAGAGTAACAAGGCTCTGGACTACGGCATGTTCTGTCTCTTTTGTCATGAGCAGCTACCCAAATATTTGAAACTGACAACTATGCTTCCATCCCCCAAGCTTCTTCTCTGGACTAAAGAGGACCGGTTCCCCCAACTGCTATTCAGGCAGCAGTTTCCACACCCCCGTACTCCTACCCCCATTTGGGCTGCACCTGTGGATGGCATCCATCCCCCTCACCCCCACCCCTCAGCCCCTGCCTCCTCTTTTCTCTTCCTGTCCTCCTGACATCTTGTGTAGAGCACCTTCTGTTAGTCATTCAGTTGTGTCCGATTTCCTGTGACTCCATGGACTGTAGCCCGCCAGGCTCCTCTGTCCATGGAATTCTCCAGGCAAGAATACTGGAGTGGGTAACCATTCTCTTCTCCAGGAGATCTTCCCAACCTAGGGATCCAACCTGGGTCCCCTGCATTGCAGGCAGATTCTTTACTGTCTGAGGCACCAGGGAAATTATTTCCTTCAGTCATTCCTAGGTTGGCTCCAGGCCTGGGGGGATTTTTGGATCTCTCATGCTTCTGGGAAGCTCTTCAGGCTGGAGGAAGGAAGTTGCAGTAGAGCCGGGAAGTGCAGTGTCCATCTGCCCCCTTGGACTGATGCCCTGGTGAGCCTCCTGACCCCCACCCTCTCCAGGGTCTCCTGTCTGCCCTCCAGAGTCACCTCAATTCAACACTGGTGACCTGGGCTTTCCTGTCTGCATCGCCCCTTGAAGCACTGGGTTCACTTGAAGGGCTGCGAGGAGATAACAGGGGGGCTTTCCTTTTGCTGGGAATGGGGGACTCTCTGACCACACCAAGACACAGGAGCTTCTGTGACTATGTTGACACTTTTGTGACCCTCTTTACAAGGATTCCCTATCCCCACCACCCTGAAGCCCCCTCCTCCTTTTCTCAGGACTCCCCCAAAACCAGGCTTCAGTCAAGGCTTCGTTTTGAAAGATCCCTGTAAAATGTGTTTGCTGAGAAGGAGCAGAATTGAGTCAGCCTCAAGTCCTAACATCTCAGCCAGGATTCTTCTATCAGATTAGGAAGTAGTTTGCCCAGCCCCCAGGGCATAAATCTTATCTTAAAGTTTGAAGATAACTTCAGAAAATTATGCACAGCTTTATAGAGAAATGAAACCTCAAAGAGATGAGAAACTGTATTTCATCATCCTGATTGTGGGGTTGTCTGACACAGGGCTGTCATCGGCATGTATGTATTAACTTAAACTTCTTTCATTTAACTTCTTTTAGTAAGTACATTAATATCTGCATCTTGATGGACTCAAATGTTGTTTGTGCTGTTCTCTCTTAAAGGATATATAACCCTCCGAGTAATCCTAGACTAGCATGGTGACTGCAAGCTCCAGCCCTACCATTCCCTGGCTGTGTGACATTAAGCAAATTCTTAACCTCTCTGAGCCACACTTGTAAAATGAGAAAATAGGAGCCTACAGTAGAGAAATTTTGTGAATATTAAATGAGATGCTGCATGTTAAGTTCTTAAAACAGCAGCGAGCATATGAAGAATGCTCAGTCAACATCAGCTGCTGTTATAACTATGACATAAGGTATTCAGGTAGCCCTCAATTACTAAGCATTTTAGGTTATTTGTGATTGTTTAATTTTAAAAATAGTCATGTAAAAAGATTTTTAAAAATTAATTAATTAATTAATTAATTTTTGGCTGTGCTGGATCTTTGTTGCTGTGCGAGCTTTTTTCTCCAGTTGTGAGTGGGGGCTACTCTCTAGTTGTGGAGTTTGGGCTGCTCCTGTGGTGGCTTCTCTTGTTGCAGAGCACAGGCTCCAGGGTGTGTGGGCTTCAGTAGTTGTGGTTCCTGGGCTCGAGAGCACAGGTGGCATATGGGCTTGGTTGCTCTGTGGCATGTGGGATCTTTCCAGATCAGGGCTCAAACCCATGGTTCCTGCATTGGCAGGTGGATTCTTCATCACTGAACCACCAGGGAAGGCCTGCAATTGTTTTTTTTTTTTTTTTTGAGGTATAATGAAAATTCATCTAATAAAGCTTTTATCAGAGAATACCATAAAAGAACAAGCGTAATAAAGACAATAAGAGAATTCTGACAAGCCCTGCAAGTATTTTATTGTTATGAAAATGCTGTTATGAACATTGATCCATTCTGGCAACCTCTGTGGACTGCCTCACCTGCCCTGGAGGATTCTAAGATGATGAAGAGGGTGCTGGCTCTTGAAGAGGTGGCAGTTTAGTGATGGAGAGAAACAGGAAGTGGGTGATTATGAAAACCCAAGGGCCCTGGAGAGGAACTGGTGAGGGCTGTGAGGCAGGCGAATGTTGGGAGGCGCTCAGTGGAGTAGTTGAGGTCTGAGATGAACTTGTAATTTCTCGGAGAGAAAGGCACTTGTAAGCCTTATTATTTATTACTGTAACTTACTCCCAGAGCTTATAACAGCTCCCAGTGTGTGAGAGTCCCTCCATCCGTCCGTCCACTGTTGGCTGGAAGCCTCGTCTGCTTGCTCTTTGGGAGTCACGCCCCGGCAGGGCCACCAGCCTGGTCCAGATCCCAGCCGGGTCCTGATCGGGGTCCAGATGTTTTGTCTGGCCCCACTCGGACCTCTCCCTCCTGACTCATGGGACAGGAAGCCCCTGGCCTCGGAGCAGTGCCTCTGAGCTACAGTCTCTTCCTCCTCCTGACAGTGGTGAGAGGCCCACCGTGGAATTCAGGTCACTGGCGGGGGAGGAAATGATGTGATGTTATGAGAAGTTACACTCTTAGCAGGAGTGTTGAAGGACGAGGGGTGTCTGCTGGGTCTGTGTGCCGGCTGGGTCCAAGAGAGATCTCCTGTTTAGACTCTGAGATGGAGAACCTTTTGTCGGCTATGGTGCCTCTTTCGTGGGGACAAACAAAGAAGAAAGGGAAATGCCAACTGGCATTCAGAAGCCCGCTTTGTGCCAGGGGGTTGACTGCTGTGTATGAATTTGTCCTCACAGTGACCGTGTGGGAAGGCAGTCCAATTCTAAAACCGAAATCAGACTCAGCAAAGCCCATGGCCCTTTGCTTGTGAGCCCTGGTCATGAGTAGCAAATTGAGGTGATCTATACTGCTTCTTCTCGGAGTAGGAACTTGACCTCGTAGGAGGAATAGGAGACACCCCTCTTGACTTTGGATTTGGGTACGGCTGGATCATCATGACTTAGAACTGACCAGTCAAAACCCTCCATCCTCCTGCCATCTCCTGACGTCAGGCCTGACCATCCAGGCCAATGAGAACCAGCCCTTCAGCTTAAAAAAATATATATTTATTTATTTGTTTTTATTTTTATTTTTTGACTGTGCTGTGTCCTAGTTGCTGTGCTGGCTTTTTCTCTAGTTGCAGTGAGCGGGCGCTATTCTCTAGTCGAGGGGCACTGGCTTCTCATTGCAGTGGCTTCTCTTGTCGTGGAGCACAGGCTCTAGGGTACAAGGGCTTCAGTAGTTGTGGCATGTGGTCTCACTAGTTTCAGCTCCCAGGCTCTAGAGCACAGCCTCAATGGCTGTGGCACATGGGTTTAGTTGCTCCGAGGCATGTCGGATCTTCCGGAGCAGGGATCGAACCCGTGGCTCTTGCATTGGTAGGCAGATTCTTTACCACTGAGCCAGCAGGGAAGCCCAGCCCTTCGGCTTTTGCAGAAACTCCTGGAAAAAAAGATGCTCCTAGGCCACTAGCATAAGATGGGAAGATACAGGATACAAGCCTGGCCATGTTGTAATCACAAAGGATTAGGCTTCCGAGGAATAAAGTTAATTTTGAGGAAAGCAGAATGGAGAGATGGAAAGAAAGAGAAAAATAAGAAACTGTCTGAAATTCTAGATCCAATGACACTTCTGTGGGCCCAGTCAGCCTGAAGATTGACTACCCTTGAAATGTTCATTTAGGTGAACCAGTAAATCTTCCTTCTTGCCTAGACATTGAAGCTGACTCTGTCACAGATGAATGAATTCCTACACCCAGGGTATAGCTGTGGAATTGGGACTAGGATGGCCTGGCCCACATTTCCTTCCTGTCTTCCCCACCTTCCCATACTCTGAAGGAGGAAATTCTTGGCTTTGAGAAATTCTCTCAATCTGCTGCCTTGAATCAGCTGGCCTGGTAGGACTGGTGGAAACATAGAGGGTCGGCTTGGCCCACCCACTACATCCTCCAGTATCTCTATATACAAATTCCAGCTTTGTCTTTACTTGGGTTCATTGGTTCCACATAGTGGTGTGCTGATAACTATTTAACAAGCAAAGAGATAAAAAGCCCTGCACTAAAGTGTTTGCCAGTTTCTGTGGTGTAAATATTTCCACCTTGGCTGGGTTCGGAATCCCCCATGATGTCCCTAAATGTGGAAATAGAAAGAGATGTAAGTAGCAAACCACTGGAGAGTATGTCCATTACGCAGATTTACTAGTTGTGAATCACAGATCGTAATAAAATGCAATAGATTAGTTATGTTGTTGTTCAGGTGCTAAGTCGTGTCCGACTCTTTGCAACCTCATGGACTGCACCATACCAGGCTTCCCTGTCCTTCACTATCTCCTGGAGTTTGCTCATATTCATGCCCATTGAGTCAGTGATGGGCATTTCATCCTCTGCCATCCTTTCCTCCTTCAATCTTTAGCAGTATTATGTATTGATTTTTAATTTTTTTTTTGGCTACACTGAGTTTCATGCAGGATCTTAGTTCCCCTATCAGGGATCAAACTCATGCCTCCTACATTGGAAGCACAGAGTCATAACCACTGGCATGCCAGGGAAGTCTCCATGTTGATTTTTTATTACCTTTTTTTTTTTTTAATATACAGATACTCCTGGGCTTTTGATGGTTCGATTCACAATTTTTCAACTTTAGAAAAGCAATATGCATTTAGTAGAAACTGTGCTTTGAATTTTGCATTTGGATCTTTTCCCTGGCCTAGAGATATGCAGTCTGATCCTCTGTTGATGCTGGGCAGGGCAGCCAGCCACAGCTCCCGTCAGCAATGCAGTCATGAGGGGAAACAACTGATATACTTACAGCCTTTCTACACCCAGACAGTCATTCTGTTTTTTACTTTCGGTAGTGTATTCAATACATTACATGAGAAAGCCAACACTTTACTCTCAAATGGGCTCAGTGTTAGATGATTTTGCCTAGCTGTAGACTAATGTAAGTGTTCTGAGCACATTCAAGGTAGGCTGAACTAAATGATAATGGTTTGGTAGGTTTGATGTATTAACTGCATTTCTAAATAAATGGTATTTCCAATTTATGATGAAAGTTGAGGAAGAGCTGTAATTTATCTCATTGTAAAATTATAAAATTTAAGTTTAATAATAAGTAAATTATAAAATTTAAATTTTAAGAACTGGCTCATAAAATTCCTAGAAGTTTCATAACTGGCTCTTGTGAGCTGGTGCAAGCTGTTTCCAGGATACCGCTGATGCCACTTAGATCTCAGCAGGAAACGACTGCGTCTTCCTGGGTTCAAGAGCTATTGGTGTGAGCCCAGGTTTAAATGAAAAGAGGGACCTGGATGAGACCCTAAAAGCTTGATCTGGCAGGAGGCCTGTGCCAAAGTTGAAGTGTGCAATGAAACTGAATGGGTCTTTAGCGATTGGAATGGGATTTATGACCTGGAGAGGTACACACAGCGCAGCGAAGCAGTGCTTTGTGTGGTCAGCTGACCCCACCGCATAGAAGGGCCGTGGAGCAGGGCGGGGCGTGTGCCAGCTGGGCTCTGGCTGGAAGCAGATGCCACACCCACATCAGCATATGTGGGGTGTTGAGGAAGAGACTCTGCCTGGAGATGTAGGCAGGTTCAGGGAGGCCACGGGGATGAGGCAGCGCTCCAGGTGCAAACAGCGGGAGGGAACTGGTCACTGGAGATGGCGACAGAGCAGGCTGGGGAGTGGGCTACCAGGTAGAGTGGGGCCTTTGCCTAGAGGGAGGATGCAGGGAATAAATGCCCTCTTCCTATTCTTCTCTCTGCTTTTCCATCTCAGCTCCCTGTTGGCTGGACCCACCCAAAGTCCAGAGGGCAAGGAAAAGCATTGTTTCTTTGACCTCTTTTGGGACAGGAGAAAAGTGGGAGGGGTCTGAAGGGTCAGATGACAAAGGTCTTGACCTGAGTATCTCACTGTGGACCTGGGTGTTCCCTTTGTCTGGGGCCTAGGAGAAGGACCAACAGACTTACCTTTGGAACCTCCACAGTCCACCTTCATCTCAGAGACACCCATCCCTGGATGGGATGATCCTGTTCCCCAAGGACACCTCTGACACTGAATGTCTAATGTCGAGACTAGATCTCTGGGTCATTTGTACAATGAAAAGCCTGTCTTTCCACCGCCAGGAGGTGGCAGCAAAGCTCTGTTTTGAAGAGGCCAGTAGGTCAGGGTAGGCTCTGTTGTCCAAGGCCCCCCAGAACTTGAAGCCCAGGTTTGGTGGCTAGGTTTTAAACTAACAACAGCAGCAGCAGCAGCAGCCAACAATATCGTTATTATTATCATTCTTGTTAGTAAAACATCCCTAATTTGGGTGGCTGCTAGGAAAATCTCTTACATGCATCAGGTGTGAATCTTTCAACAGTTCTGTCCTGATGTAGGAAATTCCAGGACTTCCTGCTCCACATTGAGGCTCAGAGACACTCCCTGACTTTCCCAAGGCCTTCTGGAAAGTGTAACGTGCTAGAGATCTGGGGAACCAGGGTGGGGCGAATGCAGAGATGCCAGGCAGCTCCAGGTGAACTGGGGAGTGTTGGAGCAGATGGAATTCATATCTGCTTTTTTTGGACTGTCAGAGAGAAGTGATTCCACAGGAAATTTTTTTGATGCCCCTCAAGTGCATGGTATGTTAGCTCCTTAAACCAGAGGAATCCCCATGGAGACACAGCCAAACCCCAGCCCCCTCTGAACCTGTCTTACATTCCACCTGCCCTCTGAGGTCATGTGTCACCCCTGCCCACTGTGATGACACATTACCAGAGTATAAACTATGTGTCTGGCTCCAGACCAAGCGCATTTCTTGCACATTTCTTGGTTACTTCTCAGAATAACCCTCTAAAGCACATCGTTACATCCCATTTTACACGTGGCAGCAAAGGCTCAAAGTCATGAAGTAACTTGTTCCAAATCGCACAGCTGTGAGTGGTAGGGTGAGACTGGGACCCTGAAGGTCAGCCCCAGGGCTTTCAACACACGTAGGGAAAGGCCGCCGTGTGAGACTCTGCTGTATGGTGAGTCTGAAGGGCTTCCAGCTCAGCTCCTTCTCAACATCAGAAAAGCCACAGCCCATCTGCTAGAAAATGGGGGTGTTAATACCTGCCTGACCTCCCGACAGGATTGTTGGGAGACCCTTGTGGAAAAGATGAAAATGGGGCACATGGATCCTCAGCATCTTACAGAATAGCTCTGCAGAGTTGAAATTGTATTATCATTCTAATTGGGAGGGTGGTGCAGTGGGGTGGCAGGAGTGTAGGACTATGATCTGGTGTCTGGGGACTTTGAGAGTGGCCTCGGTTTCCTTGTGTATGTTATTGAGAAGATTGAAGTAGATAATTTTTTATGGACCTTTTCAGTCCTTAAGTTTAGGCATTATGGTGCCAAGGATGGTGATGATACTGATGATGGTGGTGAGGATGGTGAGGATGGTGATGATGATGGTGATGGTGGTGATGGTGATGATGATGGTGATGATGATGGTGAGGATAGTGATGGTGGTGATGGTGGTGATGGTGATAATGATATTGAGGATGGTGATGATGATGGTGGGGATGGTGATGTCAGACATCTGAGGTCACCTGACCTCAGAATCATTTCCTGCCACCACCACTGCTGCCAATCCCTGTGTCAAAGGCATGAGGGGTGAGCTGGTGATGAGATGCAAAGAGGGATCTAGAGGCCAGAGAGAAGGGACTGTCTAAGATGTTAGAGGAGAGTGCGTTGTAGTGCCTGGTACATAGTAAGCCAGAAACCCTGCACCTCTTGCCATCACCCCAACCCTCCATCTGTCCCAGAGAAGCTATGATTTTTATTGTTATCTCTGCCTTACAGAATAAGGAAAATGAGGTCCAAGAAGTTAGTCTTAAGTTGCTTAAGGCCACACAGTTGGTATGTGATAATATTGGGATTCCATCCAGGTTTGATGGAACCCAAAGTCCATGCCCCTGGCCACACAGCTCAGTCTGACCATTGAGGCAACTCAGGTTCAGAGAAAGTACACGGCCAACCCAGGCCACGCAGCTATTGCTACTAAGTGCTCAGTCTGAGGCTCAGGTTTAGTCTTGGCTCCTGATCCTGTCCTTGTTCATTCTGCTGCATTTCTATTCTTTCAGGGCAAGAAATCCAACTTAATCAGAGTCAGGGGGCTCTGGGAGCGACCATAAGACTAGCCACACTCTTCATCCTTGGTCAGAGCACTGTAGAGAGGATCCGTGCATGTGGAGGAAAATGGGAAGGAGGAACAAGCAGGGCTGGCAGACCAGCTTATGGGCAGTCCTTCCCAAAAGAACTGTCCTCCTAGGAATGAATCCTGTGTTCAGGAGCGCCTACTACCTCTGAAGATGTTCTGGGAGCTTGGGTGGTGTGAGAGGAGTGGAGACACCGCCCCAGGAGAGATGGGATGGAAAAGCAGAGGTGCTTGGGGAAAAGAGCCCTGGGGTCGTGGGGGGGGGGGTCTAGCCTGGGGGGTCTGGGATCTTGGAGGTCTGGGCTCCTCCAACCTGGATAACTACAGAGTGCTTAATCCATCTGGGTCCAGTTTCCCTGTCTGTAAATTCAGGGGAACTGAGCTGGAAAAAGTAATGAATTCCTAGTAGAAAATGGCCCACAGGTATCTGAAAGTTATTTTTAACTGCTGGGGAGCTGGTGGTCTATCTTGCAGTGAGTTGATTTTCCTCCTTTCCTACTCAGGGCCAGGAGGGTCCACTTTCACATCTTTTTCTTTATGGTTTATACAATAGACCTGGCAAGAATCTGAGAACCACCTCACGGAGGAAGAACGGACAGCGATAATAAACATAGCGGAGCCGGAGATCTGAGTTGCCAGGAGAATTTATTTCTCAGGACACCTTCCCTCTGCTCTCCCAAGATGTCCCATGGCAACAGGCATCGGGAGGGGCTCATTCTTCCATCTTCTGGGGGAGAAAAAGAATCGTACACAGGAAATGAGTCAGGAAATGAGTCAAAGCAAAGGTGAGGCCGGGCCTCGTGTTCAAGTGGGGCAACTGGAGAGGCTGCAGTCTCAGAAAAACATTAAGATGTGGCTTTGTCTCCCTTTGTACATTGTAAAAGCAAACCAGTCGAGCCCCTAGAGATGGGGAGAATCCCCCCAAAAGCATGGACTTCTCGGACACCGCCTTTTGCAACAGGGAGGGAGGAGCAGGGATAGTAGGGTGCCTGGCTCCTGGCCCCTCACTGCTCCTGTGAGCCTGGAACCCCCGGGGACTTGGCTAAAGCAGCCCATCAGTGAAGGCATGGCCAGTAGCCAGGAGGGACACTGACAAGCGCCCTCTGAGCTCTGCGGCTGCCGCCTGGTCCTGAGTCTCAGGGTGTCTGGAGCGGGGAGTCTGTTCTCACCTGGGCTCCCACATCTCGGCTCTTGGCCCGCAGCTTGTTGACCTGGGACTCGGCAATGTCGGCGCGTTCCTCAGCTTCCTCCAACTCGTGCTGGACCCTCCGGCATCTGGACAGCTGAGTGTTGGCCTGCTCCTCCTGAAGGGAAGGCCGAGGGGGCAGGAGGCTGAGGAAGTCCCTCCCTCTGGCTCTGAGGCCCTGGGTCCCTGACAGCCTCTGTGGGAACTGGGGAACCAGGAGAGCTTGGGCCCCAATTCCCTGAGGTCAGAGGAGGGAGAGCTAAGCTCTCCAGCAGTGAGGGCAATGCCCCCGGCTCCTGACCATGTGCACCGCCCAGTCACCTGGCAGGTCCGCTGCCCCCAGGACAGGGCTTCCTGGGCTTCCCCGGTGGATCAGATGATAAAGAATCTGCCTGCAGTGCAGGAGACCCAGGCTCAACCCCTGGGTGGGGAAGATACCCTGGAGAAGGGAATGGCAACTCACTCCAGTATTGTTGCCTGGAGAATCCCATGGACAGAGGAGCCTAGCGGGCTACAGTCTGTGGGATTGCAGAGTCAGACATGACTGAGTGACTAACACGTCACTTTGCCCATAGGATGCTCGCTTGTTCCCCTGTGGCCCCTCCTCTATGCTGTCTCCACCCCTCAGAGCTCTTAGAGGAAACTAAGTCTGCCAAGGCACATGGAGGTGTCAGAGACCCATGGTCCACACCCCCTGCCCCGTGCCTGCTCCCAATGCCGTCTGCCTGTGGCCAGGCTGGGTCTGGTTGCGGACCATCCAAGGGTTTCTAATGAAGGTGGCCTGCTGCAGCTGTGCTAATCCTCCCCCATTTAACCAGTCCAGACCTGCTTCCCAGAGGTCAGGACGGAAGCCCCAGACTCTTGAATAGGGCGGACAAAGGGCAGGGAGAGAAGCCTCCTATTCAATCATTTATCTGGAGCAGGCTCCCCCAGATTTTGTCTCTCAGGATGCAAGTCCTATGAGATGCTCTGTTTACAAAAAAGAGATGCCACGTTCCATCAAGGGTGAGAAATGCTGCAACTCAGAACATCTCTTCCACTATGAGGTCCATCCCATGTCACCTGCAAAATCTGAGAAACCCTTGAAGTAAAGCAACCCTCCAACCTTGTGGAATCCAGAGTTTCCTAAAGGATTCCTCATCTATCAAAGAAAAAGACTCCACCCCTTTCCTCCCTGCCACCCCAGCTTCCTGCTATTAAAGTCCTTCAGACTTCGGGTCCCCAGAAGGTATTTGGGAAGTTCTCATTCAGCCCAAACCATTTCCTCTCTGTTGGTTCCACTGTTTGTTCAAGAGTAGATCCGAAAGCATGAACTGGGGAGTGGGAGTTAGGGAGGCCGAGGAAGGATGGAGGTGGTGGGGGCCAGGGCCAGGGGTAAGATGGGATGACATGAATTAAGACCAGGTATTTGAGGTCAGCTCACAGGGACAGGGAGTTCTGAGTGAGTCAGGGTGGGTGGGATAAAGTCAGGTGGGTCGAGGCAGAGTGGAGGGGTGGAGGGGTATGGGCCAGGACTGGTGGCACCTGGGGGAGGGGGAGGAGAATAGGGAGAAGGGGAGGAGAATGCGGGAGGGAGGGGAGAATAGGGGAGGGAGAGGGCAGTCTTCCTGAGCTCGTGTTTATAGCCTGCAAATGAAAACACAGGCCTCAGCTGCCGTGGACCCTGTGGACCAGGATGGACCCCATACTCACAGCCTCCTCCGCCTGCCTCTTGTAAGCCTTCACTTTGGCCTGCAGCTTGTCCACCAAGTCCTGGAGCCTGAGGATGTTCTTGCGGTCCTCCTCTGCCTGCAAACACAGGGTCCATGCCAGACCCATTCTCTGCTGAATCTGCGGGTGGGATCCAGGGGGCGCCCGCTGGGGTTTCAGGAGAGTCACTGCCTACCTGGTAAGTCATCTCCTTGACCTTTCGCTCGTATCTGTGGGCGCCCTTCAGAGCCTCGGCCCCCCTCTTCTGCTCAGCATCCAGCTCGCTTTCTAACTCCCGTACCTGCATCCAGAAGAGAGCACAGGGGTCAGGCCACATCTCCCAGGCCTTTCTCACCACTCGTGTGCTGGTTGTTTTTAGGGTGAACTCAAGATCCTCTAAGTTCATTTTTGCAAAGCTGTCTCCTCAGGCTCAGAACACATTTTATTCTCAAGGCCGCCGCTAGTCCATGCTGTGGCTTTGTACAAATGGCAAGATGCCCTCTCTGGGCAGAAGCAGCCCCAGGTGCAGGTGGCTTGGTTAGTGGACGGAGCTTTGCAAAAGATGCCCCCTTCCTCGGGGACTATGCAGCTGGGTGAGGGCTATCATGTGGGCCTGGATCCCTGATTGAGGAAGGCAGTGGCAGGGGTCACAGAGAGACAGTGGGCCAGGCAGAATCAAAGGTGTGTTTAAGTCCCAGGTCCAGCTGATGAATCCAGAGCAGGTCAGTTGTCGTCACTGAGTAGAAACTCAAATGAGTTTCTACTTATCTATTTATTTAAAAAAAATTTTTGGCTGCACTGCATGACCTGTGGGATTTTAGTTCCCCAATCAAGATTGAATGCATGGCCCTTGCATTGGAAGTGTGGAGTCCTAACCACTGGACTGCTAAGGAAATTCTTGAATTTCTGTGTATTTAGAATAGAGATAATTCCTGCCAACCTGTCTCGAATGTGGGGATCAAATGAGACAAAGTCTATGAAAGTATCTTTTGATGATATAGCACTACACAGGTATGATCGATTTCATAGCTGTGTCTGCCTTTCCTGAAGCTGTGAGGGAGTAGTATAGCCACTGAGAATGCAAGTCACCTCTTGTGGCCTGATTCCTCAATCCAGAGGGGTTCCCGTGGTGGCGGTGGCAGCCAATCCTTGGGAATCCCAGTGGCCATAGAGAGGGCAGCTCTGGGCTTGCAGGCTCCCTGAAACAACCTCGAAATCCACCTGTGAAACCGGCAACTCTGAACACTGGAAAAGACAAGACCTGCCCTGGAAAGCTGTCTCCAATCAGGTTCTATAAAACATTTGCTTCTATAGGAATTCCCTCTGGGCTGCTATAAGGTTCATGGAGCTGAGTGACTGGGCAGCATTGGATTGGAGGACAGGCCAGGTGCCTTACCACACCCTGGGGAGGCTCGTAGAGGGTTCCCTGCCAATCCAGAATCAAAGAACCAGGGAGGGTGGCATGGGATCTAATTCCTCCCACTAGGGAGGGGTCCACGGGAAGGCCAAGCCCAAGTTTGTTTTAATAGAAGAGGAGTGGGAATAATTAAAAATAAGCATTTTAAGAATTCTGGTGGGGGGGGGCGGGGAGCTCTAAGTTCCCTGGTGTTTACTTTTGTTACTCGTGTGTCTGTGGCCTTGTAGTTTTTAGCTAAAAAAATGGCTTCACATTTAAAGTGCACAAATGTAATGACCACATCTTTGGGAGGCTGGCATCAAGAATGTGTTTGGGTCTTTCCTGTGGGAGAAGTGGTTTCCTTCTCTTCGCCGCCTCTTCATCCTGTCGGCCTCTTTCATGTCCCTTCTCTCGAGGATAACAGAGACAGTTTCACATCCTTCTCCAAGCCCTCCTCCAGACTGCCAACAGGTAATGCAGCCCGGTTTAAAAAGCAAATAAAATGAACCATCTCAGTTTGAAAGGGAAAAGCAAAGGGTACAGGAAACAAAGGGAATCATCAGGAAAGAAACTGAAAACTACAAAATACGTTCCCAAATCAAGAAAAGCAGGATTGTTCTGTGTGTGGATTGCAACTTGCTGGAGAGTTAGCTTGGGGGAAGCGCCAATCGCCCTGCATTTTGGATGGAGTGAGAAAGACACCAGAATCGCAAGTTGTATTTTGACAGTAGGAAATCGACCTTAGGAAATCCAGGAAGGGAATGAGACCTGGGAATGGAAGACAAAGCAGCAGATTTTACGTAGGATGGGCCGTTGTTTATAAAAGTGCTTATTGTTGTTTAGTCACCAAATCATGTCCAACTCTTTTTGTGTGTGTGTGTGTCCAACTCTTTTCAACCCCATGAACTGTAGTCTGCCAGGCTCCTCAGTGGATTCTCCAGGCAAGAATACTGGAGTGGGTTGCCATTTCCTTCTCCAGGGGATCTTCCCAACCCAGGGATTGAATCTGAGTCTCCTGCACTGGCAGGTGGATTCTTTACCACTGAGCAACCAGAGAAGCCCCTTATCAAAGTGCAGCTTGATGAATTACACCCAAATGTATAACCTTATGGCTGCAAAGTATGTTCCCCCACCCCCAGTTATATAGATCTGAATCTAAATAAGGATAGAATGAGAACATGTGATATGTTGTTACACTGTGAGTATTGAGGGATACCCTTTCTGAAGTGGGTCTGTATGTGTCTTGGGGTGTAGGGACCAGAGAGGGAGGAGTTGGGGGGACATCTGGCTCACAGGGAGTTTCACATGTGGTCCTCAAACTGCCCCTGCAGTTGGCTCAGTGCCCACTTCCCCGCCACCGAAGTTTCGGGACTATGGTTCTGCCAGAGGCAGCCGAACCTCTGTCACTCTGGGAATGAGAGTCCCCTCTGGCCGCCCTACCCGATTCTCCAGCTTCTGGATCTGCTTCTTCCCGCCCTTCAGGGCCAGCTGCTCAGCCTCGTCCAGGCGGTGCTGCAGGTCCTTCACCGTCTGCTCCAGGTTCTTCTTCATCCGCTCCAGGTGGGCGCTGGTGTCCTGCTCCTTCTTCAGCTCCTCGGCCATCATGGCTGCCTGGTTAAGTCCACAGGAAGCGTCTGTGGGCCACCCGCCCTCCTCCCCGGGCACACAGAGGATTCTGCGAGGCTGGTTCTGGGCGAGCTGCTCTCCTCCCTCCCTCAGCTCCCCTCCCACTTTGCCTCTGCTGAGCCTCCCATCTCCTCCATCTCTCCAGGGAACCACCACTGACTGACTGGGGCTGAGGAGGGGAAACCTACTCCCCAGGCCCTGGCTTAGAAGCCCCTTTCTTATCTCCAGACAGCATCTCTGAGAGGGAAGAACAGAGCTCACATCTGTGATGGCTTTCTTGGCCTTCTCCTCCGCATTTTTGGACTCCTGGATAGAGTTCTCCACCTCTGCCTGGCATTGGGCTATGTCAGCTTCCAGTTTTTTCTTGGTATTTATCAGGCTCGTGTTCTACAAGAAAAATTAGATACCAGAAGTTCAGGCTACATATGGACACTTACAGTGATTGGAAGGGAGAGAGCTGGGTGGGGAAGGAAGTCTAATGTTGAGGATATTCCGGTTCTTATTTTTCATGAGGGTAAAAAATATTTAAAAAGACTCTCATTCTTGATCAGACAGAAAGTCCCAAATCAGATTCAAGAAGTGTTGGTAAAAGAACTGAATAAACAATGAAGGTTGGTTTTCAAATATTTGAGGAAGGATAGATTATTTAATTAATGGTGTTGGAACAAGGAAATGGTTGATTTCACTATATGAAATGAAAAATAATTCTGATGATCCAAACATTATACATAGGGTTGTAAATGTGATGACAAATGAGAAAGCATTTGCAGTGTGCATTGCTAAAAAAATATTTCCTTCTTTAATATGTAAATAAGATAAACCATTAAGAGAAAAGGGCAAAAATACAAATAGCTAAGACACATCAGACGAAATACAAATAACCCACAAATATAACAAAATGTTCTACCTCATTAGTAATCCAAGAAATATGAAATTTTAAAGTGAGGCATTTTCAACCATAAACATTAGTGAAGATTAAAACAAATAATAACTAAGCACTCTCACATATTTTCCCAATGGGAATAAAAATTGGGACAACTTTGTTAAAGAGCAATTTATAGCATATAAATGCTTTTACTGTTTTGACCATGAAATTGGGCTTCCAGGAGTTTATTTATTTCTAGGAATATTAAGGAAATAGTAATCATGGATGTATATGAAGAAGCTTGTCATAGCAATCTTCTAATCATAAAAATTTTTATTGAGAGCAATCTAAAAATACCAAACCATAGAAGACTGATTATATAAAAGTGTCATAATACACAACTAAAATAGACTACTTTTCTGCCATTAAAAAAACCGTATCATAGAAAATTATTTTAAAATATAGAAATGTGCTTATGACATTGTTAAATGAAAAAAAGTTGCAAAAGGATTGATGACATTTACCAAAAAAAAAAATCATATTTATGTATAGAAACAAGAGTCTAGAATAAAAGATCCCCAAATGCTAACAATATGGTTGGTATTTTTCTGTTTTTTGGCTTGTATTCTCTAGTTTTCAAAGCAAGGAATTTTTTTTTGGAATTCCCTGATGGTCCAGTGATTAGGGCTCCGAGCTTCCACTGTAGGGGGCAAGGGTTTGATCCCTGCTTGGGGCTTCCCTGGTGGCTCAACTGGTAAAGAATCTGCCTGCCATGTGTGAGACCTGGTTCCATCCCTGGGTTGGGAAGATCCACTGGAGAAGGGAACGGCTGCCCACTCTGGTATTCTGGCCTGGAGAATTCCATGGCCTGCATAGTCCATTGGGTGGCAAAGAGTCGGACACAACCGAGCGACTTTCACTTTCACTTTCTTGGGGAACTAAGAACCTACATGCCATGTGGTTTGGACAAAAATGAATAAATAAAGCAAGGGATTTTGTAACTTTCTTAAAAATAATTATTTCAAAAGACGATCCTAGTTATCTAAATGTGTGTAAGTGTTAGTCGCTCAGTCATGTCCGACTGTTTGTAACCCCATGAACTGTAGCCCACCAGGCTCCTGTGTCTGTTGAATTCTCCAGGCAAGAATACTGGAGTAGGTTGCCATACTGGATCCCTGCTCCGGGGGATCTTCCTGACCAAGGGATTGAACCCAGGTCTCCTGCACTGCAGGCAGATATTTTACTGTCTGAGCCACACGGAAGCCCTAATTATCTAAACTTGCAGCTTAAATGTTACTGTATCTGTGCAGCCTTCTCCAGCCCCTTTATGCAATAATTTGTTCTTCTTTATCTTTGGATAAAAGAAAGCTCAGCCATCTTCCATCTAGAGACAATGTTATCCCAAGAACTAAGCCTTATGAAAGTTGGTCTTGACTACTAGCCTGGGAGGAGCGGTGAGAACTCCATTCCACAGAGCCTGGATCCCTCCTGACCCCCAGGGTGGACCCTGAGTGCAGCAAGAATGGACTCACTTGGGAGTGAAGAAGCTGCACGCGGTCACTGGCGTCCAGCAGCTCCTGCTCTGACAGCTTGCGGGTCCGCTCCGTCTGCTCCAAGGCCACCTTCATCTCCTCCAGCTCCTCCTGCAAGAGGCTGTTCCTGCGCTCCACCATGGCCAGCTGCTCCTTGAGGTCCTCGTTGCTCCTCAGGGCATCATCCAGGTGCAGCTGGGAGTCCTTCACGGGAAGCCACGGGTGAGACGGGAGCCCAGGGCAGGCTGAGGTCCCGCCAGGTCCCCCATGGGCCACCCACTCGCCTTGAGCTGGCCCTGGACTGAGCGCAGGTGTTTCTGGGTCTCGGCCACCTGGCGGTTGGAGTGGCCCAGCTGAATCTCCATCTCATTGAGGTCTCCCTCCATCTTCTTCTTCAGCCTCAGAGCATCGTTCCTGCTCCGTATCTCAGCATCCAGTATGCTCTGCGTGGCCTCTGCTGCCCGCTGACTGTTTCTTTTCAGCTGCTCGATTTCTTCATCCTTCTCAGTGAGCCTGCGGTCGAGTTCAGATTTCACCTGGTTCAGCTCTAGCTGGACACGCAAAATCTTGCTCTCTTCATGCTCCAAGGAACCCTGATAAAAGCAAAGGAGAGATTGGGAGTGCTGGGGCAGCCACCTTCTGGAATGAGGTTTTTCATCCCCATCGTGATAAAATGGGTGCTATTAGGCTCGTTTTACAAATGACTAGAACACTGCTCAAAGAGGTCAAACAGTTCGCTCCCAAATTGTGACTAGTGCTGAAACTGGAACTGAAACTTTGCTATAAACAAACTGCCTTATGTCTTGAGGACAGAGCATCACTTTGAATTAGTAAAAATTTGATAACTGTGTCTTTGTAAAAAAATAGTGACCATAAATCAGGAGCCTACCTTGTCTCTAAAAAGACAGAGAAAGAGAAATTGCTCTCCTGTTACCCTGAGTAATGGAAATTTCCCTAGGAACGTCTCAACCATCTGGCCTGCACTGGCCAACGTGGATGATTAAATCAGGACATTGCACTCTATGGGCCACATGGAATTCCCAGTGGCCTAATATGACTGTACATAGCTCTTTGCTGAAGCTAAGGCATTCCGAGCTGGCTTTCAGGATGTTTGGTGATGGAGTTCTTGCTTTCCGAGATGTTGAGGACATAAAGAACAGGTTTATTTATTCAAGAGGGAAAATATTATACAAGGACATGGAGGAGATGAAGCTGCAGGACAAGGCTGCCCTCCCCACCCCTACCGTGGGGTGGGGGCAGCTGATTGTTCTTTCCAGCAAAGCTCCAGTGCCTCCTGGTAGGAAGGGCACCCAGGGAGCCCCCCTTTCACAGTGCTCTGTGCTTCTCCATCACATCCCAGGCACTTACCTCCACCTCTTCTAGGGCAGCCTGGAGGTCTGACTTTTCTTGCTCCACCTGCTTCTTGGTCTTCTCCACTTCCTGAAGATTCTTGTTTGTTTCCGCAATCTGCATGGTTAAGTCGGAAATCTCTTCTGCAAAGGACAGGCTTGATTTAGGCTATTTCCACAGGTTCTGTTTGATCACACAGGATCAAATTTTGCCAGGGAACTGAGGGACTGGCAATTCATTCATGTCATTCATACAGGAGAGAATAAATACAGTGTACCCTTTCAGAGGAGGTGTCAGTAAGACACAGGTGTGTGGCCTCACCTGGAGGGGCAGAGGGAGGAACAGCAGAACACTGTGTGACCCTGCACCTTCACACGGTCTACAGAGTGGTCATGGAGAGGACCAGGGAGGAAATCATGGAGAGTATGCATAGAATCAGAGCCTTGGAAATAGAAGGGGCTTTCGGGAGCATTGGGTCTGGTCTGATTTTGTAGATCAGGAGTCTGAGACCCTAAGGGATTTAGTGTCAGACCCGAGGACACAAAGCCACATAGAGACAGAATCCACGAAAGATCTGTTTTCTAGCAGTGTAGGGAGCTTGGCAGCCCATGAGCCCTCTGTTCTTGAGAACGAGGCTTGGCTGACACTATGCCTTCCATTGGGGGAGTTTGGGTCTTGGGGTCACTGAGTAGATGTGAGGATTTTGTGGGGCAGTGAGAAGGAGGCGGCTGTGGCTAAGTGGGGGAGAGATGGCTGGAAGAGAAGGGGGACTGTCATAGCCCTGTGAGTGGGGGAGAGAGCGGGGGCTCTCTTACCCCTGCGATGGGCAGTGCTCACCTTGCAGATTTTTATTCTCCCGTCTCATTGTCTCTAACTGATCTACCACCTCCTCGTAGGCATTGCGCATTTTGAAGACTTCAGTACTATGAGACCTGGACTCTTTCTGAGCCGCTTCCAACTCAGCTTGACTCTCATCCAGTTTTTGTTTCCACTCTGAGAAGACCTAAGAGGTGACAGAGGGACCTGTGAGGAGCTGAGAAGGCCAGGAACTGAGTCATGTTAAGAGTGAGTCATGTCAGCAATGCCAAAGTGGGACCCTCCCATCTTTAGAGACCAAAGAAACAAGGGGACTCCCCAAACTTAGGGGTTCCAAACTCTGATATCTCTACAGAGATCTGCTGTATTCTGAAAGATATTCTGGTCTCAAAGTAATCTGAATTAACTTTGATGAAAAATAAAATTCCTTTCAGAGGCACTGTCACAAAATCCAGAGACAGTGCAAAGCCCCAGACTCTCCACTCTGGACTTGATGCTCTGTGCGCCTCCCCCTCCCCCAAGGTATGTGCATTCACACGTCTCTTGCATCGAGAGATGAGGAAGGACCTTATCGAAGTTCCTCTGCTTCTTGTCTAGGCAGGCACAGGCGGTGTTGGCCCGCTGCAAGTCTAGCATCAGGTCGTCCACCTCTCCCTGGAGCCTCTGCTTGGTTTTCTCCAAGGACGCACACTTGGAGCTCACGGCCTCTGTGTTCTCCTCTGCCTCCTGGAGCCTCTGGGCCAGTTTTTTCCTAAGAGGATCAGACCTACTGTTGCTGGGAAGGGTGAACTCTTTCAGAAGTAACTGTCAGATCAGGAGGGAGTGGAGCCATCTATAAAGGACTGGAATTTGACAAGACCAAGGCCTAGAGTTTGATGATTGGATAGGATCTAAGTATCACCTGAAGAATCCCAAAATGTTTGGTGGTAAGGCAGTCACCTAGGAGGTGCCAAGGGGACCAGGTGGAATGAATGGACAGGACCCAGGGGGAAGGGCATGGAGACCGGGTCTGTATACTTAAGAAAACTTGAAGGCCTAGGGAGGAAGAGGGCCTGTCCCCTGTCTCTTCCTTGTGTCTTAAGGCCGTCTCTCCTACCGTAACCTGGGAGCCCCTACTTGGCCTCCTCCAGCTCCTCCGTGCGCTGAATGGCGTCCGTCTCATACTTGGTCCTCCACTGGGCCACCTCGCTGTTGGCCTTGGACAGCGCCCTCTGCAACTCGGCCTTGCCCTCCTGCTCCTCCTCGTACTGTTCCCGCAGCAGGTCACAGTCGTGGCGGGAGGACTGCAGGGCATGGGCCAGGGCGTTCTTGGCCTGCGGAATCACCATGGTGACAAATTGCAAAATCGTTTGGTCATTTTTCCAGGGTAAGTAATTTTGTTTCAACCAGTGTTTCCCAACTTGAATCTTTCACTTGCTGCCTTCACAAACTTAGCTGGAGCAGCACAACTCCTGTTTTATTTACTTCACTTTTTAAAAAGTAGACTATTATATTTAAGTGGAAAGTCGTTAACACTTGCCACAAACAGAAGGTAACCTAATAAATGCAGTGGAGGTGAGACAATGTTACCACCTTCTAGCTAAGTAATTTGCATCTGTGGCCCTGTGTCCTAGTCCTACTCTCTTGTGTTTTGATGAGGAGGATGCACCAGTGTTAGAGAGATGGTATCCAAATTGAGGGGCTTCCCTGGTGGTTCAGTGGTAAAGAACCTGCCTGCCAATGCAGGAGCCTTGGGTTTGATCCCTGAGTTGGGAAGATCCCCTGGAAGAGGAAATGGCAGCCCCCTCCAGTATTCTTGCCTGGGAAATCCCAAGGACTTAGCAACCTGGCGGGGTCACACGGGGTTACGAAGTAGTCGGACACGACTCAGTGACTAAACAACAGCATCCAAATTGAGACCTTTTCCTTATTTAATCAGAATAATTGGAGGAGAATCAGAAAGGGATTAATCTTCTCACTACTTAATGCAGTGTTTCAGAATACTGTGACCATGAAAACCCCAAAAGTATATTCTGGTGTCATCAGGGGATTGTGTCCCCACCCGAGAGTTCTGACGTAAGCTGTGTGGTTTCCATGGCTCTGCCACCTCTTCCCAAGCAGAAGGGGGACATGTCTGAGGCCTCCATCACTCGCTTCCACCTGGTCAGGATGACATGGGAGTTCTTATCATAATGGTCACAGAACACTTTCTGGTTGGCCCAGTGCAGTAACTCATATATTTGCATGCTTTTAAAGGCACAAGTTGGAGAAGGAGATGGCAACCACTCCAGTATTCTCGCCAGGAGAACCCCATGGTTCTGACGGACTACAGTCCGTGGGTTCGCAGAGAGCAGGACACTACTTGGCGGCTGAACAACAACAACAAAGACACAAATCAACAACCAACTTTTCCCAGGAAGGAAAGCTTAGCTCTTTCTATATCTTGGCCGGAGGACAGCCTTGCCCCTGGAAGGGACCTTCTCAGGCTGATTCTCTCCACTCCCTCTGTCCCGCAAGTCCCCCAGGGACCCCGACCATATACTAGAAAGATGGGAGACAAATGCAGCACTTTTCTTGTTTTTTAGGAGAGGCAGATGGAGTTTGCTGGAATTCCAGAAGAGTGCCCTGTAAGTTTTAGCTGGCACATGGCAACCTCAGAACTACATATATGCAGTTTTGGGGACTCTTGGTTTTCTGTTTTAGTTTTCGAACACACATCGACAACATTTACTAAGCACCTACTGTGTGCACTGTTCTACTGTGTGCTGTAACTACTGTTAGCTACTACAGTGGGGAAAAATAATTTTTGCCCTCTAGGAGTTGACAGATTAGTTGGGGGATGTGAATTATAAATATCTTGATATTGATTTCAAGAACATGATGATGGTGTTTGTGTTTATGCAAATGTCCCAAGGGTGCCCCCAAACCACCCAGCCTTTTGGAAGAGGGGGGCTCTTAAATGTAGGTGTTGTAGCTGGTGATACACAAAGAGTGATGGCGGAAAGGAGGGCATTTCAAGGGGGTGGAATGATTGCTGGGTAGAGTGGGAAGATGCACAGAGGCAGAGATGGCCCAGCTAGTACAGTGGTGGGGGAGGGGAGTTTATCAGCCCCTCCACTGGGGACCAGAGGGGCTTTGAGGATGGAGCACCCTGATAGAGTTTTCTAGCTCTGAAGAAGGAGATCCAATGCCAAGGTTCTGGAACCTCCAAGAACATGTTCCTCTCCTACTACAAGGAAGAGAGGAGTAGCATCAGACTTCATGACACAGCACTGCCCTCAACCAGCTCCATGGCCTCTCAGGTCCTACCTGACTCTACCTTTCTAGACGGAGGCATCCATCCTTACCTTGGTTTCTTCCTCCAACTGCCTCTTAAGATCCTCCAGCTGCTGGGTGAGGACCTGCTTGCCTTTGGTTAGCTGTGAGATCAGAGCGGCCTTCTCTTCCACTTGGTGGCTCAGCTCCCCTGGCAAAGAGATGTGGACCCACGTCAGGGTTTGGACCACCCTCTCCCATGGTGCAGTGGGACCCTGGGGCCCTGCCCATCCTCACCATTTTGGGTCTGCAGCCTCGCCTTCTGCATGTTCAGGTCATGGATTAACTGTGTCTGTTGGTCATCCTTGGCCTTGATCTCATTAAACTGGTCTTCCACAGTCCGGCACATCCTTTCCACATTACTCTTGGAAAAAAAAAAAAAGCCAACATGAATGGGAAAAATGGATCCTGGGTTCCCAGTATCAAATCATTTGATAGTTTACCTTCAAAGTGGGGTTGCCACTTTGAAGAATCTGCCTTGCAATGGAGGGGACTCGGGTTTGATCCCTGGTCGGGGAACTAAGCTCTTACATGCTGTGGGGAAATTAAGCCCATGTGCTGCAACTGGAGTCTAAGCATCACAACAAGACTTTGTGTGTCACAGCTAAGACTCAACACAGCCAAATAAATAATAAGTGAATAAATAAATGGGCTTTCCAGGTGGCACTAGTAGTAAAGAACCCATCTACAGGAGACATAAGAGACCTGGGTTCGATGCCTGGGTTGGGAAGATCCCCTGGAGGAGGACATGGCAACCCACTCCAGTATTCTTGCCTGGAGAATCCCATGGACAGAGGAACCTGGCAGGCTATAGTCCAAAGGGTCACAAAGAGTCAGATGCAACTGAAGTGACTTAGCAGGCATGAATGCACAAATAAATAAAGAAGAAAATGGGAGATGGATTGGAAGCATTTGGGAAAGACTGGATGAATGATGAGATCTTGAGTTGTAGCAGATCTTTGGATCAGGGCTCTGGTGACCTGAATGAATTTGGGGAGCCAGGAGCAGATGGAAGTGGAGAGAGTGTTACCGTTCAGAACATGCAGTGAGTTGCAGGCATGGAACTGTACCCGCTCACCCAGAAGGTGGATGCTGCCTCGCCTTTGCAGAGAGCAGAAGCATCAGGTACCTTTGACTTGGAGACGGTCTCGATGTTACTGGCCATGTCGTCAATCTCCATCTTCAGCTCGCTCTTCTCCTTCTCCAGCTTCTGCTTGACCCTCTGCAGGTTGTCGATCTGCTCCCCCAGCTCGGCCACACTGTCTGCGTGCTTCTTCCGCAGTGTGGCTGCCGTGGCCTCGTGTTGCAGGGTGGCCTCCTCCAGGTCCCGGCGCAGTTTCTGGAACTCAGCCTCCCTCTTCTTGTTCATCTCAATCTGGACTGAAGTGGCCCCGCTGGCTTCTTCCAGTCGCTCGCTGATCTCCTCCAGTTCCCGTGAGAGGTCTGCACGCTGCTTCTCGATCTTGCCTCTGAGTGTGTGTTCTGCTTCCACCTCCTCCTCCAGTTCTTCAGTGCGGGCCTGGAAGGGTCACTGGGTCAGGAAGGTCATGGGGGGTTGGGCAACAGCCCCACTTTGGGGAGGACATGGTGGGGAGGAATGGGGGTGGGCTTCATTAAGTCAAGAATACATTATAACATTAAATCCTTGGAAGAAAACTTGGCCACAATCTCAGTGCCCATCAGTAGGGGAATGGTCAGATCAACCGTGATGGATCCCATGGTCCAGGAGACCACAAAGTAGTAAGATGTCCACTCATGTCTACCATGGACAGCTCTGCAGAATGCATTACTACATGAAGAGAGTGACTTGCATAATGATAGTCTCTATATAATATTTTGAGTGCATATATTTTTTGTATATATATATGTGTGTGTGTATATATATATATATATTTGGCCATGCTACATGGCTTGGATAATCTTAGTTCCCTGACCAGGCATCAAACATGGGCCCACAGCAGTAGAAGCACTGAGTTGTAACCACTGGACTGCTAGGAAAGTCCCCATATACATATATATTATGTAGAAGTTTATATATATATATATATATACATATTTATTTAATATTCTTGTTCCCTTTAGGAAGATCCCCTGGAGAAGGGCATGGTAATCCATTGCAAATCCATTCCAGTATTCTGCCTGGAGAATCCCATGGATATAGGAACCTGGCAGGCTACAGTCTATGGGGTTGCAAAGAGTTGACATGACTGAAGTGACTTAGCATGCCTGCACGCATCTCCTATATATTTTTCTTTGTGTCTCTGTACATAGATCCTGTGTTCAAAAGATCCAGAGGATGCATTGGATTTCCGAGAAGATGGAAGGACCCTGGACTTAGGGGTGGTGCTTACAGCACCCTTATCAATAATATTTAGTCTATGGGTAATATTTTTAATTATCTTCAAGAAAATCTATTTATATGCAACTTAGACAATTTGAATATTAACTTCAAAAAAATGGAAGGAGATTCTCTCCAGCTCCAACAGGACTAAGACAAAAAAGCAGCAAAAGAAACCTGGGGATGAGACTTCCTTGGTGGTTCAGTGGTTAAGAATGTGCCTTGCAATGCAGAGGGCTCAGGTTCAATCCCTGGTCTGGGAACTAAAATCCCACATGCTGTGGGGCAACTAAGCCCACACGATGCAACACAAGATTTCATTTGCTGCAACTAACACCCAGTGCAACCAAATATATAAATACTAACAGAAGAGAAACCTAGGGGAAAGAGCAACGAGGTCCCTGATACAGGGATTTCCAGTTGGGGAAAGGTGTCCACATGTTACCTGCAGTTCTTTAATCTTCTTTTGTAGCTGCAGACTGTGAACTTGTTCGTCTTCAATTTTGGTCTGTAACTGGCTGATATCAAACTCCTTCCTGAAAATAGATACGTAAATATATTTAAATTACCTGAATTATGAGCCCTTCAAAGGCAGAAGTTGGCTTTCAGGCTCAAACACAGAGGTGAACATGAAAGAGCTACTTCTTCAGTTTCTCTTCCACTTGCTGCTTGTCGTTTTCTAGGTCCATGATGGACTCCTGGCACATCTTCAGGTCTCCTTCCAGCTTCCGCTTGGCTCGCTCCAGGTCAGCCCGCAGTTTCTTCTCCTGCTCTAAGCAGCCCTCCAGCTGAGAAGACATGGTGGGGGAGGGTTGCGATTTGCGGGGAACTGAGCTTGCCTCTTAGCTAAGGGCAGTGTCCCTGGGATCCTGCAGGCGTGAGCCCTGGCCTCTGCCCCAGGAGGGAGCATGGTCCCCTGCCTCCTCCCTCTTCTCTCCTCTGGCAAAGGCTGGATCCCCTCAGAGGCCTCCCAGTGCCTCTTTCAGCCGATGCCCATTTGGCCTGTCCCATGCACCATGATGGAAACATGGTGCCGGGGAATGCGTACTCTTACCCAGACAGAACAAATGGGGCATCTATGGGAGGGCACTGCGCCAGCTGTGCCTGTGAAGGTCTAGATTATGTACTATCAATCTTCTCCCCTACCTGCACCATGCAGCTGTGGGGAGATTTAGGCAAAGAATGTGTGTGTGTGTGGGGGGGTGGGGGCGGTGGTGGTGAGGGAAAGGAGTTGAGGGGAGGAGGACACCTGCTCTGGCCTCAGGACAGTTGCAGCAATCTGGAAACATTCTAGCCATGATTGGGAGTGAAACCTTTAATCTTCAAACCTGGCTCTTATATCAAGAACAAAAGTGTAACCTGGTGTGGGGATAGGGAGGGGATGGATGGTAATTTTTCAGGCCACCAATAGAACTCATTTTTAACAAAGGTAGAACAGGATTGGAGCTGTTGGAACCCAAGGACCTACAAGTGGATGCTAATAATGATGATGATAGTGATGCTGCTGCTGATGGTGATGATGCTGGTGATAATGATGGTGGTGATGGTGGTGGTGATGATGGTTGTGATGACAGTGGTGACAGTGATGGTGATGATGGTGATGATGCTGATGGTGATGATGCTGATGGTGATGGTGATGATGATGATGTTGATGCTGATGATTGTGGTGATGGTGGTAGTGATGACAGTGGTGATGATGTTGGCAATGATGATGGTGATGGTGATGGTGGTTGTGATGATGCTGGTGATGCTGAGGGTGATGATGATGGTGATGGTGATGATGGTGGTGACGGTGGTGGTGAGGATGATAGTGATGATGATGGTGGTGGTGATATTAGCAGCTAACATTTTACTGAACATGCTCTATGTGCTAAGCTTTCCATGAAAACTCTTGGAGGTAAAGCTAATTGAATCCCCATTTCACAAGGTGGAAACTGAGGCTTCACAAGTTTAAGTGGCTCATTCAGCATTCCACATTTATTTGGAAGGGGCTGAGATTCTGACCCCAGAGTCGGAACCCTCAACCCCTGCATCCTGTGTAGACCTCATCTTGTCTTTGCTTCTGCAAGTCATCAATGTTAGGGCATAGTAATGAAATATCCTCACGTCATCTATTTGCTGCTCCAGCTTGGTGTTTATTTTGATCAGACCATTGACTTTGTCTTCTTCAACCTGAAGATCATCCAGTGTTTGCTGGTGGGCTTCCTGCAGAGATTTCTTCTCTCTGGTCAGTTTGGAAATGTTTTCTTCAAGCGCTGTCATTTCTTCTGAAAGATTCTTTACCTAAGAGAGTATCGTCACCAGTTGAAACCAGTTCAAACAATTAAATCAGAAGCTTCCAGCAAAGGCTATTGATTCTTTTTTTTTTTTTTCTTTGACTTTCTCTGTTTTGGTTACTGCTTCTTTGCCTCTCCAGCAGGTGCCCATGGTAATGGCTGCATCATCCTGAAATTGGCAGCCTCTAGTGTTTTTCAGTCCTCACTGGCCTATCACAGGGCCCTTTAGGATAATTTTTTTTTAAGAGGACATCATATGGTACACAGAAGGACATTATCAATGCAAATATGCTGCCTCCAAAGAAACAACACATCAACCTATACTCATCAGATTATATCCATGGGAATTTGTTTATTAGCTGGCCAGGGTTTAGCATGAGGCAGGAAGGGGAAGAGGAATAGGCAGGAGGTGCTATACAAGAAAATTCAGAATGGGGAGTCCCCTATGTCAGGAAGCAGGGCAAGAGCACCAACCATGGAGCTTTAAAGCGTTAAATTGACTGTTTCCCACGTGCAACAATCATCCAGGTCAGAGGTTGTTAATTCCTGACCTGTGGGCCAAATCTGGCCACATAATAGTTTACAACTTTTGAATAAGTTGTAAACATTGGGGGGAAAATTGAGATTTCACCTGAAATCTGGATGTCTGATTTCTCAAGGAAAATCAGAAACTTTGGCCATGTGGTGTTCAGATCCCCACCTGGCAACAATTGGCTGGCACTGGGTCCTGGCTGCCACCTGGGGGCAGGGCAAGTGCTCTCCAGTTTGCCAGTCCCCACCCCTGCCTATCACCTCCCTATCGACGCCCAGTTGTCCATTCGACACTGCCTTGAGTCATCTCTACCTCCCTGGGAACAAAGATGATGTGAATCATGGATTGTACTTTCCATGTATTTTTGTGAAGTATGTGTTGTTTTGTGTGCATGTAATTTTAGTCTACATAAATGGTTTCATGCTATATATTTCATTTTCTTCCTTTGTCCCCAGACTCAGCACTAGGTCTTTTACATCCATCTTGTTGTCCCAGTGGCTGTGTGGTACACCCTGCTGTGTGTCCTCCACATCTCACCTCTCCAGCCCCCCAGGTGGACCCTGATCCTGCCTCCAGCTTCCATCCCCCCCCCTCCCCCCCAGAAGAAATGCTGCCATGAGCCTGCTCATACACGTCCCCTTGTGGACCTGGCAGAAGAACTCCTTGGTCTGTATACCCAGAAGCAGAATCACTGGGTTGAAGGATGCATGGGTTCTTAACTCGGCTAAGAATTTCCAGATGGCTTTCCCGTAGGCTGCATTAGTCTACATTTTACCAGTAATGCACGAGGGTCCCTGTACCTCTAACCTTCCTGCCAGTCCTTGGTGTGGTTCAGTTTTCTGCCTCCTTCACCACCTGCCTCCCTGATCATCTGCCTGGCTCTGTGGGCACAATTCTTGACTTCCTGTGCCAAGTCCTTCTCCTGAAGGATCTCTTGCTTTGTGGAGGAAGGGTTGGGGCTAGAAGCTTGTGGTGGGACCAGGCAGGTAGCAGGGGCAGGGGAAGAGCCCATGGGTTTAAGAACAGGGCGGAGGCAGATTCATTCCCCTCCCACTTCCGGGCAATTCCTTCCCCACATGTCTCCTCCTGGGAGGAGGGGTGGGGATGCCCACCTTGTTCTCCGTGGCATGCTTCTCCTTCTCCACTTTGGTCAGGGTCAGCTCCAGGTCGTCAATGTCTCTTTTGAGGGAGGAGCATTTATCTTCCAGGTTCCTCTTCTTGGCAACCAGTTCAGAATTCATCTCCTCCTCCTCTTCCAGCCTCTCGTTCAGCTCCTTCACTTTGGCCTCCAGCTGAATCTTGCTTTTGATGAGTCCCTCACACCGCTCCTCAGCATCCATCAGGTTTTCTGTTTCCTAAAAAAACAGAAACAAAAACAAACCAAGCATATCATTGTTTTTTCTAATTTATTTTTTGAAGGATAGTTGATTTACAGTGTTGTGTTAATCTCTGCTGTGCAGCCAAGTGATTCATTTATATAGATTCACATTCTTTTTCATATTCTTTTCCATTACAGTTTATCACAGGATGTGAAGTAGAGTTCCTGTGCTATACAGTAGGACCATGTTATTTACAGACTGTTGTCTTTTAATCAGCCTCTTGACCAACCCCAGAGGGAAGGGCTTTACCCTCCAGAAGCCCATTATCTGGACCCAAGTCAAGGAATGGGTCATCGCCACAAACACACATATACACACGCATATGTGCACATGTGTGCACACATGCATGCACATACTCATGTATATAATCCAAATACTGTTTTTTAAGCCACTAATGGTGTCAGCTACTTAAGAGAAATTCTCAAGCCAAGGCACATGTAGCATTCATGAAGCCTCTGCAAACTTGCCACATTTGGATGCCCAGCTATCTCCCTCTTCCTCCTACATGAGTTGAAGATCAACTCATCCACTCTGTGCTTTTACATGCTAACTAATATTTCCCAAACTTGACCATCTTTTAAAACTCTCCACAGCAAAGTGCTTCTTACGACTCCTGAGGCCTGGTTCCTTAAGCCACAGAACAGAAAACCCCAAATAGACAGAAACAAGTGATTAAATATGTACATTTCCCAGAAGGCTCTGCAGTGAGTCTTTTGGAGTGGCCACAATTGCTGATTATGTTGTTAAATGTAAACAGATTATATCCTCTCTTACTTACTTCTCAGTGTTGTGAGAACTGGACACACATTTCAAGGTAATGGATAAAAAGAGTCTGGCAAGAATAGCCTTCTGTGTTTACTGAACATGTCCTGTGTTACATGCATGAATTCATATGAGCCTCCCAGCTACCCTAAGAGGTGAGGGGCTATTGCTGTGCCCATTTCACGGTTGAGAAAACTGAGGCACAAAGAAGATAAGTCAGCTGCCTGAGGTCACACAACTGCCAAGTGGAGGACCTGGGCTGTGAACCCAGATATCTGGTTCTAAAACTTGTTCTTGTGCTCACTGTGCTTGGGAAGGTGAAGGGGAGGAGGATGTGCTGTGCACTTAAGGCAAAGGGTAGATGTATTGGGAGTTTATTAAAAAGAGCAAACGCTAAATGTCTTGACTCTGTGAAATGAGACCATTACACTGCTAGAGTGTTATGTACTAGATATACAGCTTCATTTTCCCTATATCTTTGAAAATGTGCATATCTTTAATTTTTAAAAAAGTTTTTATCTTTAAATTTTTTGGTTGAACCACTCAACCTACAGGATCTTAGTTCCCTGACCAGGAATTGAACCTAAGCCATGGCGGTGAAAACCTGAAATCCTAACCAATAGGTCACCAGGGAACTCCCAGTGATTTAGTTACATGATTTTTAAAAAGACTTGGTACATCACTGACAGATTTTTTATTATGACAAACACATCCCCCTCATGCCCACAGCAAAATAACATCTGACTCTGCTGTAGAAGACAGGGAGAAATAAAGTGAGCAGAAATTCACTTTGCAGATCTATTTTGCAGTGTATTGAGTCCACAAGCCCAGGCTTGCCTCCTTTTACTAGCAGGGTAGTGATGTAATGCCCTATGAGCCCACTGGGTGGCACCACTATCTCTTGAATAAACTCTGATGGATCCTGGCCTCAGGGAGATACTTACAGACTGGACCTGCAACTGGAGGTCATTCTTCTCCTGCAGCAGGGACACCATTTTCTCCTCCAGCTCCTTTCGGCGAGCCTCAGATCTGGCCAGTTCTTCCTTGGCTCTCTCAAAGTCTTCCTTCATGGTGGCTATCTCCTTCTCGGCCTCCGCGCTCTTCAGCAGGGGCTTGATCTTGAAGAACAGGTTCATCCAGGGCCAGTGCTTGACGTTCATGAAAGATCGGATATTGTACTGGATGCAGAAGATGGAGTCCCTGTGTATTGTTAGGACGGGGGTTAATAGACCACAGCAAGGGGCAGTCTCCACCCCCTGCCCCCGTGGGCCCCAAGACCTTCACCCTTATCGGTCAGGTGGGAGGGAGGGATGTACAGCTTGGCCGTACCCATCCCATGAGCTCCAGAGTCTGTTCTGCGAACGAAGAGGAGAGGAAACAGCATGTGCAAGTTTGGGAGGTGAGAGAGGCTCCATCCAGCTGGCTTCCACCTCCACCACCCTCCTGAAAATGCTCACCCTCAGGTGGTCAGTCTGAGCAAACTCCGGGAGGCAGTGAAGGACAGGGAGCCAGCGAGAAGGGCTTCCAGGGAATCCCCACACAGGACTGGCTGCAGTGCTGCTGTGCTTCCTGTCGCATTACTGAAGGACTAAGGCCCTTTGAGCTTCATTCACTCCCTTCCGTCCTCTCTCCCCCATCATCTGTTTCCTAATTCAGGTCCTGTCATCTTCTGTTTGGACTTCCGCTATAGCCTGGTCTTGACGCGTCTTGTGCCTTCAGCCCTGCTCGTCTTGTGACTGCCAGTGACCTCTTTGAGTGTGTGTGCTTTTCGTTTTATGGCCACGCCGTGGGGCAAGTGGGATCTTACTTCCTGGAATAGGGATCAAACCTGTGCCTTTTGCAGTGGAAGCGTGGTATCTTAACCACTGGCCTGCCAGGAAGGTCCCCCAGGTGACCTGTCTGAGATATTGAAACAAATCCAATCCTCTCACTCGTCTCCTCCATGGCTCCCCATCAAGTGGAAAAGTTAACCTGGGCTCCTCAAGGTGGCAGGTGGGGACCTCCACTGCCAGCCTCTCCTCGCTCCAGTCAAGTGACCTGCTTTTGCTCCCCCCAACCCCCAGGCTACCCTTCCTCCAGCTGTGCAAAGCCTCCTTTGGAAAGCTCTTTCTTTTTTGCTGCCCTTTCATGCCAACCCCAGCCCCCAATCCGTCCACCTGGCCCTGAATACAACTGACACTACACTTGTCACAAACGTGAAAACTAGTCAAGCAGTTGTCTGCTTCCCACTCTTCTGTGGGTTCCTGGGGGCCAGGACTTTTTTTCTGCATCCCCAGTGTCAAGCAGAGGCCCTAGCACAGAACTGTGGCTCAGTAAATGTGAGGGACATTTACTGTCCACAGGGGCAAATAAGTGAACACCTTAAGACTAAAACACAAAGCAATGGTCAGCTCCAGGGAGGAGGGCGGGGAGGCGAGGGCTTGCATCACCTCCTCTCCATCATCTTCTTGAACTCCACCCGCATCAGGTAGCCCCGGCATAAGGCCTGTGTGCGTGTCATCAGGGTCACCAGCTTCTCGTCCCTCATCTCCTCCAAGAGGCCCAGGAGCCCAGCTTTGAAGAATACCTGTGTGAAAGGAGAGATGGGTGCTGCTTCATCCACAGCCTGTGCACTCAAGGGGGGCTATCTCTGTCTAGCCCTAGCCCTGGACTTAGAGCCCTGGCTTGGGACCAGCAGCCGTTTGGCTCCCAAGACTCTGTTTTTTGGGGGCTGTATTCTCTGCAGGAGCCCCTCTGTGTCCTGTTCCAAGGTATGTTCCAGGCCCCACCAGCCCAGGAGGACAGATTCTGATGGAGTTCACGTGCAGGAAGCAAGGATGGGACAGAAATATAATCACAGGTGCAGACCAGGAGGGACTCACAGACGCCTCTGCTCCCTCTCCCATCCTCATCCTCCTATCTCTCTGCCCAGCTGAGGAGGTGGGTCCCACCCTGGGGGCCCCTCCCAGCACTGCCCACACCTGCAGGGCTTCCTCTGCCCCTGTGATGTTCCAAGGAAGCAGGGCACGTGTGGGGGCCGCAGGCTTTTCCCTAGCGGGGTTGTGGTCCCCTTGCCCCTTTCAGGACACAGAACTTTGGAGTCAGGCCAGGATTTGCAGCTGGCTTTTGTCACCCACTCCCCACGTGACCTCAAACAAGTCTCTTGTCCTCTGGGAGCCTCCCAATAACCCCATGAGGTAAGTACCACCCTTATCACCATCAGGTGATCTGGAAGATTCGGTAAAATGTGTATAGAAGGCATGTCACAGGTCTCAATGCACATGTGCTCAATAATGGTGATCATTTTTATTGGTTATAATTCTTCTCAGGACCTCACAGTCCCTGGAATTCTGTGTTCTCTGATCTCTTTGGCTCCTAACCCTTTAGGGGCACTCATTCTCTGCTCCTGTTGATTTCTTCTATTGCTGCTGGGGCTGGGACTTCCAATTAAGCCTCTAGACACTTAAAATCAGCATAGAGAGACCTGCCTCTACCTGGGCAGAATTCCCTTGGCCTAGGCTTCTGGGCAAGGGACAGTCAGGCTGCCCAGAAGGGGAAAGAGACACCTTTCCTCCCATCAGCTCATAAGCAGTCCAGTTCAGTTCAGTCACTCAGTTGTGTCTGATTCTTTGTGATTCCATGGACTGCAGCACACCAGGCCTTCCTGCCCATCACCAAGTCCCGGAGCTTGCTCAAACTCATATCCATCAAGGTGGTGATGCCATCCAAACATCCCATCCTCTGTCATCCCCTTCTCCTCCTGCCTTTATTCTTTCCCAGCATCAGGGTCTCTTCCAATGAGTTAGTTCTTCGCTGGAGTTTAGTACTGGAGTTTCAGCTTCAGCATCAGTCCTTCCAATGAATATTTAGGACTGATTTCCTTTATGATTGACTGGTAGGATCTCTTTGCAGTCCAAAGGACTCTCGAGAGTCTTCTCTAACACCACAGTTCAAAAGGGGTTTGGGGGTTAACCCTCTTGGCCTGGGGGTTACCTAGGGTGGGGGTCGTCCCTGCCCCACCTGTGCTTACCTTGGTGTGGCCGAATCTATACTGCTCCCGGTCCACGTCGATGGAGTTCAGAAGCTTCTCGGAAGCATTTTTGCTGTCAATGAACTGCCCCTCTGGGATGGCGCTGGCATTGAGGATCCGGTACCTGACGAGGGAGGGTGAGGGGTCAGTGTGGGGCCTGGGTTGAATGGTCTGGAGATGGGCCTCTGGTGACACAGCCCTGGGTGGAGCCGGGAGGGTGCTGGGCCCTGCTGATTCCTGAGGGGCTGCTGTTTCCTGCCCCTCCCTGCTCAGGCCCCGGGGCCACGGAGCCCAGTGGGGTCCCAGCCCGGTCTCTCTGGGACAGGAGGAGGTGGTGTCCCCCATACCCAGGGTGGAGTCTGGGAGGCAGAATCCAGGGAACCACTGCTGCTGAGGGGACAAGCCCATGCCAGCAGCTGGCCTAGCACACGTGAGCCCAGGAGACGCCTCACCTGCACTGGAGGCCAGGTCAGGACTGGCACCTACCTACATCCCCCCACCAACTGGGCAGTTCTGGGGAGGGTGGAGGTTTCAGTTGAGGGGCAAAATTTCCCAATGGATTCAACTCCTACAAAAGGCTCTGTGCCTGAGACCAGGCCTTCTAGAACCTTCTCCTGCTCCAGCCATAGAAGGAAATGGAATATTATACAGTGACTAGTCTGGCAGAGGGGAATCTAGGGGTTGATTTTAGGCAAGCAGGCTGTGATAGGAGGGAGAGAAACATATGGAAGCAAGGCCAGCTGAGTGCATGGCTGGGATGGTGCTTTCAGAGGAGATGACTCTTATCTGACTTTAAAGAACCTTGAAATCAGCTGTGACCTGCAGGCTAGTGGTCATTCTAGAGTGTCTTCTTCCCACCTGTCCCCCTGGGCAAGGCCTGGACTTGTGGGCCCAGATGGCGGTCGGGAGGAGAGCGTTGGTCTAGAGGAGGGAATCTCAACTGGGGGACACTGGGCAATGTCTGAGATTGTGGTTGCTACCAGCAACTGTGGGTTGAGGCCAGGGGTGCTGCTAAAGTCACATAACACACAGGACAGTTCTCACAAAAAAGAATTATCTAGCCCTAAATGTCCATAGTGCAGGGGTTGAGAAACCCTGGTCTGGAGTCACAGTCAGGCTCGAGTGGTCTGGGCTCTGATCTTGGGATTGCTTTGGGGTAGTCCAGCCCTTGCTCTGTGCAAAGGCTCGTCGCCCCAGCAGAAGAATCCTATGGAAACCTTGGGAGCTCACCCAATACCCAGCTGCAGGAGTGCCTTTGGGGGATGCAGAAGGTACCCTCCAAAAGAGAGAGATGGAAAGGCAGGCGACCTACCGCTGTTTGAAGTCCCCATAGAGAATCCGGCTGGGGAAGCCCTTCCTGCAGATGCGGATGCCCTCCAGGACCCCGTTACAGCGCAGCTGGTGCAGGACCAGGTGGTGGTCCATCACGCCTGGAGAGAGAGGAGCCCAGGGCCTGTTGGCGGCCTTTCCACTGTTTTCTCTGATGTTCTGGGCACCAGGAGACCCCTGGATACCCAGCCTTGAATGGGAAGGTTTGGTGCCAGTAGAAATAATCTCAACATTCTGGGGAGACTCTAGCACCCCATAACCATGGGACTAAAAGCCAAAATATTAATCTTTGCCCTGTTCATCGCTCTTGACTCTGATGAGGACAGAATAGTTGTCTTGATCTAGAAATGTTTCTCATCATTATTATTCTCATAATAACAACAGTTTTTATTATTACTATAATTGACAGCCAACATTTGCAGAGTGTTCATACTGTGTTTGGCCCTATATTGTTTTGTTTTTATTATTTTCCTTGGTGGCCTAGTAAATAATCAGGTGCAAGGGTTTCATGAGAATATGCAAAGAAGAAGCCTCTGTCATTACTGTGTTTGATATTTTGATGAGGTTGATCATATAATTTATTATATTGCATGCACTCTTACATATTTTTGTCTGCCTCATCAATCATGAACTGACAGTTTATTTAAATTCACCTAAAACTACTGTTGTAGTGCTATCTACTAGCATTTTTAAAAAATTGAGGTATCATTCACATATAACATTTTATTAGTTTCAGGTGTACAACCATATTTGTATATATTATGAAATGATTGCTGCAAGAAGTCCAGTTAACCCCCATCACCATACACAGTTACAATTTTTTCTCTTATGATTGGTCCTGTTTTAAATGCTATGCATGTACTAGCTTATTTAATTCTCACAACAACCCTCCAAGGAGGGTGCAGGGGGTTAATATTTACAAAATGAGTCAACATTTGTAAGTGCTCACTAATAGGGTTTCCCTGGTGGCTCATAGGGTAAAGAATTTGCCTGCAATGTAGGAGACCTGGATTTGATCCCTGGGTCAGGAAGATCCCCTGAAGAAGGGAATGGCTACCCACTCCAGTATTCTTGCCTGGAGAATCCCATGGACAGAGGAGCCTGGCAGGCAGTAGTCCATGGAACTGTAAAGAGTTGGACACGACTGAGTGACTATCACTTTCACTCAGGAAATAAATGAGTAAATAACTAAGTGAATGAATCAATAAAATGCCATTTGATCCTCCTTTTATAGACTAGAAAGCTAAAGGACTCGGCTGCGGTCCCTTGAGCAGTCACAGGTGGAGCTGGGCTGTTTTCCTGCATCATCTGCTCTCCTGTAATGCTGCTGAAGCAGGGCTTGATGCCAGAAGCCCAGTCTTTGGGATGGAACAGCTTAGCTGATCAGTGAGCTGCCTCGTAGCCACAGTGTATGTGATGGTCTGTTCTTTTCTTTATAAGCCCTGAATCTCAGCCCTACTCCAGGAATATTTGTGAATTCAAGACTGGGGATGGTTCAAGGTCTACTGCACTGCACGGTGTGCTGTGACTGTATATCTGGTGTCTGATTCTCGATTTCTTCACTTATGAAATGGAGATAAGCACCCTCATCTTGCAGTGAACTGTTATAAGCAGCAACATAATAATGTTACAACACATAACATAATAATGTGACTGTAGTGGGCTCAGAAAACAGTTGTTATTGATTCTGTTTTTATTGTGGAAGACCTAAGTTGATTATTTGCCAAATATAGTGGCTCCTAATTTTTGGGGGGAGGGGGGAGGTTTTTTTTCATAACCTTATGAAAGTTATGAATCTAGTGTACCTATATATGTGTTGTCGTTGTTCAGTCACCCAGTCATGTCCGACTTTCTGTGACCCTACGGACTGCAGCACGCCAGGCTTCTATGTCCTTCATTATCTCCCAGAGTTTGCTCAAATTTATTTCCACTGAGTTGATGATGGGCTGGCCAAAGAGCTTGTATATAACATCTTATGGAATACTTGAACAAACTTTTTGGTCAACCCAATACATGATATTTTGGAAATAATTTCATAGTAGGGATATAGGTGAAATAAAAGATGCCCAGTTGAACTTAAATTTCAGAGAAATAGTAAAATAACTATTTCAGTGTAAGTATATCACAAATATTGCACGGGTCATGGTTATACTAAGAAAATTTTCACTGTCTTATCTGAAATTTGAATTTAATGGGGAGATTTCTCATATTTTTAATCTGTTAAATCTGGGAGCCCTATTTCATAGACTGAAAAGAGATAAAGGCTATCATGAACCCGTCTTCAGGGAAGTACACACGCACATGCACACAGACTCGCCGACACATGCACACACACATGTGTGCACACCTCCCACAGAATTTTGCTCATGTTTCAGGGAGTCCTGTTCTGGTGGATTCTTACTCACCAGGTGTCTTGGTCTCATTGGGAATCAGACATCGCACAAAGTGAGGGTGAGTGCTTCTTAAGTTGGTCATCAATTTGTTTAAATTTTCCTGGGGCACAAACCAGAAGAAGCACATTTACCTTTTCAAATGCTGTTTCACTGGGCAGAAAAACAACTGAATGTGGAAGGTGTGAAAAAACAAACCCTGAACACAGCAGACACGGTCTGGAAAGAGGAGCCCTTCTTCTTCCCACCCTTCTTGCTTGCCCCGGAGTCGCCTGGAGACAGACAGACAGAGGGGGTATGTCTGGTGAGTCCTGAGGACACAGTGGTGGCCTTCCTACCCATCCCCCACCCATTTTATTGAGCTGTAACTGACATATAACATTGTATAAATTTAAGGTGTACAAAGGGATGATTTGATATTTGTATGTACTGCAAAATGATCACTGCTACATAACGTCTATCACCTCCATAATTAGTTTTTTTCTTGTGTTGAGCGCTTTTAAAATCTACTATCTTAGCAGCTTTCAAATATACAATACAGCATTATTAACTATCATTGCCACACTGTACATTACAACCACAGAACTTATTTATGTTATAATCATAAGTATGCACCTTTTAGCCCCCTTCACCCAATTCTTCCCCAGCTCTCACCTCCGACCTCTGGCAACCACAAATCAGATCTCTGTTTCTATGATTTTGGTTTTTTAAGATTCCACAAATCAGTGATATCATACAGTATTTGTCTTTCTCTGTCTGACTTATTTCTCTTAGCTTAAGGCCCTGAGTAATATTCCATTATATATGTGTGTATACACACATACAAGATATTACCACATCTTCTTTATCTATTTATCTGGTGATAGACACAGGTTGCTTCCATACCTTGGTAATTCTAATAATGCTGCTATAAATATTGGGGTGCATATATCGTTTCAAATTAGTGGGTTTTTTTGGGGGGGGATGTATACCCAGGAGTAGAATTGTGGGTCATGTGATTAGAACTCAATCTCTTGAGGAAGAGGAAGAATAGAAGTAGGAGAAAGAAGAACAGAAACAGACAAATCAAAGTCATCCTGAAGCTCATGTCCAATTATTGGTTCTTCATGAGCTGTGAGTGATTACATAGTTTCCACAAGGGGGGATTTTAAAAAAGGATGTCACCTGCTTCTGCACCAGCATAGTTGGAAAAAAGAAAGGACAGCAGCTTCAGCGAAGACTTCTGGTACAGCCCGACCACCGTCTCATTCAGGGGGTCCTTGTTCTTGTCCAGCCAGCCGGCAATGTTGTAGTCCACGGTGCCCGCATAGTGCACCAGGGAGAAGTGGGCCTCAGCCTTGCCCTTGGCAGGTTTGGGCTTCTGGAAGTTGTTGGACTTGCCCAGGTGCTGGTCATACAGCTTGTTCTTGAAGGAGGTGTCCGTGGCCTTGGGGAACATGCACTCCTCTTCCAGGATGGAGAAGATGCCCATAGGCTGGAGGGAGGATAATAGACTGTCCTCAGTGTCCAGTAGTACATCCCCAGTGACTCCATCTTCTGAAGGAGCCAGGGGCAACTTCTTTGGTGCTGTCAGTGTAACTAGGAGCACTGGGACGTCAGTGCTGAGAGAGCAAGGCTGCCGGTCCGCTCCGTGCCATGGCAGAGTAGTGCTTGACGTTAAGCTGGGCAGCACTGCTACTGCTGCTAAGTCACGTCAGTTGTGGCCGACTCTGTGGGACCCGATAGGCGGCAGCCCACCAGTCTCCCCCGTCCCTGGGACTGTCCAGGCAAGAATACTAGAGTGGGTTGCCATTTCCTTCTCCAATGCATGAAAGTGAAAAAGTGAAAGTGAAGTCGCTCAGTCATGTCTGACTCTTAGCGACCCCATGGACTGCAGCCCATGGGCTCCTCCGTCCATGGGATTTTCCAGGCCAGAGGACTGGAGTGGGGTGCCATTGCCTTCTCCGGCACAGCAGCACAGTAGCTGCTTATTTAATGTTTGCTGAACAAAAAAGCATGGAATGAGATTGCACATATGTAAGTGAAGCTCTTTGTGAGATAATAGAAAATATATATACCGGTCTCTGTCCCTGGATTCTGGCAAAGAGCTTCTAAAGCCTTTGTAATGTCCTAGTGATAAGAGTACTAGAGCATCTATTGTCTTGAGGTGACTCTGAGCTGGGGGCCCCTGGCTGAGGGCTGGTCACCAGAAAGACCAAGCCATGATGAGAAGCTTGGGATTTTCATCCCCTCCCCCATCCACCAGAGAGGGGAGAGGGGCTGGAAATGCAGCAAATGATTGATTGTGCCTACATGAGGAAGCCTCCATAAAATCCTAGTTGTAGGTGATTTTGAGAACTTCCAGGTTGGCAAACATGTCCACACTGGGAGGGTGACACAATCCAAGCTTTGGGGACAGAAGCGCTTGCATTTGGGACTCTCCCAGATCTCGTTCCATATGTCTCTTCATCTGGCTATTCATCTGTACACTTAAAAATTTTTTTTTAATTTACTTTTTATTTTATTTTATTTTTTTGGCCACAATATGTGGCATGTGGGATCTTAGTTCCTCAACCAGGGATCAAACCCGGGTACCCAGGATTGGAAGCACAGAGTCTTAACCCTTGGACCATGAGGGAAGTCCCTCATCTGTTTTCTTTATCAAATCCTTTGATAAACTGGTAAATGTAACTGTCTTCCTGAGCTCTGTGAACCCCTCTAGTAAATTAATTAAACCTGAGGACAGGGTTGTAAGAAACGTTGATTTGTAGCCAACTGGGTCAGAAGTTGTAGGACACCTGGGGACCTACTGCTTGAACTTGGCGTCTCTGGATAGAGAGTGCCAGAATTGAGTTAAATTGTAGGATGACCAGTTAATGTTGCAGAGGATTGCTTGCTGTCATGAGGAAAAACCTCCATATGTTTGGTGACCAGAAATATAAGAAACGAAGGGCTCTGTGTGAGTAGTAAAGCAAATTCATAGAAGAGAAACACACAGTAGGGAAGAACTAAGTTTTTCCCTACATAGGAAGGAAAAAAAAAAGTCATGTTTCCCCAACTTACTCCCTTTTAGGAACAAATTTGCAAAAAATGTAAAGTTGCATGAGTGAGTAAGTGATAGTTGCTGAGTCACGTCCAACTCTTTGCGACCTCATGGACTGTGGCCTGCCAGGCTCCTTTGTCGATGGAATTCTCCAGGCAAGAATACTGGAGTGGGTTGCCATTTCCTTCCACACATAGGCATAAAAATCATATGAGTAATATTTTAAGCAATAAAATCTGGGTTTTTCAGTAGCTGCCTTAGGAAGACAGGCTTCCAACACAACCAGTGCTCAAAATGTGATGAGAATTCTTTTTTAAAAAGTTAGTATCATCCTCTCTTTTCATAGTAACATTCCTCCAAGAAGCCCACTCTTCCATGGTCCCTCCTCTTTGGGCCTTTGGACAAGTCAGGTATGTGTGAACTGCCCAGTCACCCCTGGGCTTCATTCACATTCTTGGGGATCACTGAGCCCTTGGATCTTAATCACTCACATACCTCTTTAATTGTCTGAACAGATTCTGGGAGCTTTCCAAACATTTACCCTTTCTGCACTGGAAATTCAGCTCTCTGAAGGTTCAGAGCCTGGGGATGTAGGTTTAGGGAGCCAGTATGTTAGCAGAGAAGTGCTAGAGCAAAGAGGGGGTGGCCCAGCCAATGAGGAGCTGCCCCGGGGAGCAGTGTTTCTTACCTTCTCGATGAGCTCGATGCAGGCAGCCAGGTCCATCCCGAAGTCGATGAACTCCCACTCGATGCCTTCCTTCTTGTACTCCTCCTGCTCCAGCACGAACATGTGGTGGTTGAAAAACTGTTGCAGTTTCTCGTTGGTGAAGTTGATGCACAGCTGCTCCAGGCTGTTGAACTGGGTATTTTAGATACCAAATTATTTAAATGAGTCTGGAAAATCCTGGGGTGATTCAACAAAGCAGACACAAAGCAGAAGGGCCATTTGAGGTCTGTCATTTATCCAAACAACTCACGTCAAAGATCTCAAAGCCAGCGATGTCCAAGACCCCAATGAAGTACTGTCTGGGCTGCTTGGTGTCCAGCTGCTGGTTGATGCGGGTGACCATCCACAGGAACATCTTCTCATAGACGGCTTTGGCCAGAGCACCCACCGAATTGGTCACCTTGAAAAAGGATCAGCCACTCAACCCTCAGATTAGTATTTTTATGAAACCTACAAAGTGGAGGCCTTTAAAGTCAAAGGCAGCAGGATCCTGGCAATTTCATACAGTATAACCTGACATTAAATCTATCTCAAGGCATCTTCTCAGTTCACGAGGTCAATTCCATTTACAAAGCTTGTTTTCTGCCAAGCATGGATATAACACATGACTCTCGCCCTGGCCACACCTAATTGAACCAGACGTGGATATTTGCTCCAAGTTGGGTTAAACAGAGTGTCTATCCTGAGAATTTGGTATTGGGATCAAAAAGATGTTGGTCTCAGGATGAGGATGGAATCACGAACATGTAAACTTGGGGGCTCTGGGGTGGTCACAGGTAGGGGAGGTAAGGAAAGCTTGTCTGCCTAGTGAGAACACAGAGCAGCAGAGAGAAGACAGTCTAGAATCCCTGAGAAGGAGGCTGCCTGGCTCCAGAGGGCTCTTCACTCCCTGATTCCAGGCCCTCATAGCACCAAGGCGCTCAGTGAGTTACCCTGAGCCTGAAGAATGAATTCCTTTTCCATGCTGTAGCCAGTTGCATATGTTTTTCTGATCCCTGCAACTGAAAGAACTTCAGGATGAGACTGAAAATAGAAAAACACTTGAGTTGATTGGATTCAGAGTATTTCCATTTACCTGCTGGACGTTTTGCCCCTTCGTGACATATTCGTTCCCAACCTTCACCCTTGGACAGCATAGGCCTTTCAGCATTTCTGCGGAATTCAGACCCATCAGGTACCCAGCCTTATCAGCCACTGAAGGAAAAGAAGAATTGGTGTCACACAGACAGCAGCTGCTAAAACATCCAGTCGGGTCTTGGGTCCTCCCAGAAGTATTGTCTATGATCCTTTTGGATATTTTTATGTTTTCCTACAAGCCCCAGGCCTGCACTCATCTCATGGAGTTTCAACCCCATAATCCAGGGTCCTGGGTTTTCAAGAACTTTCATTTTGCTTTCTATAATAGATAGTCTTTAGTAATAGGTCAATTTTGACAAACTTGAAATTTAAATTTCATTAGAAAACACATAACTACTTAATACTGTTGGAATCTGATAATACAACAACATGGTGTATAAGTAAAGGAAACACCATCTGGATAATTAATTTAAGTTGAACACGTTCCTAATTTCTACAAGTGTTAATCATCAGTTGTGTCTGACTCTTTACAGCCCCATAGACTGTAGCCCATCAGGCTCCTCTGTCCATGGAATTCTCCAGGCAAGAATACTGGAGTGGGTTGCCGTTCTCTTCTCCAGGTGATCTTCCTAACCCAGGTATCGAACCCGGGCCTCCTGCATTGCAGGCAGATTCTTCACTGTCTGAGCCACTAGGGAAGCTCAAGGTGCCATGCAGATACTTGAGAGAGAAGTACAAAACCTTGCCTGCAAGTATTTGGAGATGGTCAAGTTCGGTTGAACACTGGCAATTTCACAAATTTCACTAGTTAGGTGGACTTTGGAATGGGCCTGGCTGCTTGCCTTGAGCTCATTGAGAAGTAGAGGCATGCTGCTTCCCAAGCTCCTCCTTGCTTGGGGCTGGTTGGGGAGTCACATTAATAAAAACTCAGCGCAGTGTTTGTTAAGGACTTACTAAGAGACCAACTGCATGTTTTACTCTTTGCTCAAGTTATCCCTTCTCCTTTTACTCATTTACATGGATCCTACCATTATTCTTCAGTTAAAGCTTGGGATGATACCTTATTTTTTTCACCCCTGACGTACTGTGTTGAGACAGGCACCAAGTCCTGCTTGTTTTACTTTCAGAATGGTTCACGTGTCTCGTTTCCAAGTGATGTGGAATAGTTTGGTGGCAAAGAGCCTGGGTTCAAATTCGGGCTTTGCTCCTTTGTGTGCCCATGCTCAGTTGTGTCTGACTCTGAGACCCATGAACTGTAGCCCCCCAGGCTCCTCTGTCCATCGAATTTTCCGGGCAAGAATATTGGAGTGGGTTGCCATTTCCTTCTCCAGGGGATCTTCCCGACCCAGGGATCGAACCTGCTTCTCTTTTGCCTCATTAGCAGATGGATTCTTTTACCACCGCACCACCTGGGAATCCCTGTTTATGCCTCGGTCTTTTCATTTGTCAAGCGGGAGACAGTGACAGTAACCACATGGACAACCCAAATTCAGTCTGTACAGTTTTCCAAGAGCAGCTCTTGAGATGAATACCACGTTTATCTCCCATGACCCAGTCCACATGCGAACCAGGTGGAAAGTTGAACCTCACCCCCTTCCCATGTGTGATACCTTCTGTGCCATCCGGCTCTGCCTGCTCCTCCCGCTGCTTCTGCTTGAACTTCATGTTCCCGTAGTGCATCACGGCGCCCGTCAGCTTGTAGATCCCGACCTTCTCCTCTGAGCTGAAGCCCAGGATGTCAATGGCATTCTGGGAATTAGAGAGAAGGACAGCTGTCACAGAAGACCTCAGGGATCCCAATGCAGCTCTTTCCTGGCATTTTGTAGAGCACATGAGATGGCATTACCCCAATAAGTGGATGACAGGTGGCGTATGGTAAGTTAGGGGTTAAAAACCATTTCTTTCATTGAACGTGTTTGTGTGTGTGGGTGGAGATTATGGGAAGAAAATGTGAATTATCTGTTTGCTTCCATCCAGTGAGCACTGATTTGAGTCCTGTTCCAGTGTGCATAGATTTGGGGCTGTTTTCTGGATGAGGCCATTGGGAATGATTGTGTGACTCTGGGAGAAGGCAGGCTCATGGACGCTATCCAAGAGCTTGTGAGCTTGGCGTTGCCATCTAGGAATTCCAGTGTTGTTCAGAATAGCAATGACATGGCATCATAGAATATTAGAACTGGAAGAGAGGATACAATTTTTCAAATGCAAAAGAAGCTAGGGAGGGCACTCGGCACTGATAAATGGAATATTTCCTGTGGTATCAGTAAGCAAAATATATCACAGCCATCAGAGATTGCAGCCCTCTTCATGACCCAGATAATCATGATGGTGTGATCACTCACCTAGAGGCAGACATCCTGAAATGTGAAATCAAGTGGGCATTAGGAAGCATCACTATGAACAAAGCTAGTGGAGGTGATAGAATTCTAGTTGAGCTATTTCAAATCCTAAAAGATGATGTTATGAAAGTACTGCACCCAATATGCCAGCAAATTTGGAAAACTCAGCAGTGGCTGAGAACAGGACTGGGAAAGGTCAGTTTTCATTCAAATCCCAGAGAAAGGCAATGCCAAAGAATGCTCAAACTACCACACAATTACACTCATCTCACATGCTAGTAAAGTAATGCTCAAAATTCTCCAAGCCAGGCTTCAACAGTGCATGAGCCATGAACTTCCAGATGTTCAAGTTGGTTTTAGAAAAGGCAGAGGAAGCAGAGATCAAATTGCCAATATCCATTGGATCATCGAAAAAGCGAGAGAGTTCCAGAAAACATCTATTCTGCTTTATTTACTATGCCAAAGCCTTTGACTGTGTGGATCACAACAAACTGTGGAAAATTCTTCAAGAGATGGATATACCAAACCACCTGACCTGTCTCCTGAGAAAACTGTATGCAGGTCAGGAAGCAACAGTTAGAACTGGACATGGAACAACAGACTGGTTCCAAATCGGGAAGGGATTACGTCAAGGCTGTACATCGTCACCTTGCTTATTTAACTTATTTGCAGAGCACATCATGAGAAACACTGGGCTGAGTGAAGCACAAGCTGGAATCAAGATTACTGGGAGAAATATCAATAACCTCAGATATGCAGATGACATCACCCTTATGGCAAAAGGTGAAGAACTAAAGAGCCTCTTGATAAAAATGAAAGAGGAGAGTGAAAAAGTTGGCTTAAAGCTCAACATTCAGAAAACTAAGATCATGGCATCTGGTCCCATCACTTCATGGCAAATAGATGAGGAAACAATGGAAACAGTGTCAGACTTTATTTTTGGGGGCTCCAAAATCACTGCAGATGGTGACTGCAGCCATGAAATTAAAAGACACTTGCCCCTTCGAAGAAAAGTTATGACCAACCTAGACTATAGCTTGTTAAAAAGCAGAGACATTACTTTGCCAACAAAGGTTCATCTAGTCAAAGCTCTGATTTTTCCAGTAGTCCTGTATGGATGTGAGAGTTGGACTACAAAGAAAGCTGAATGCTGAAGAATTGATGCTTCTGAACTGTGGTGTTGGAGAAGACTCTTGAGAGTCCTTTGGACTACAGGGGATCCAACCAGTCAGTCCTAAAGGAAATCAGTTCTGAATGTTCACTGGAACAACTGATGTTGAAGCTGAAGCTCCAATATTGGCCACCTGATGTGAAGAACTGACTCATTTGAAAAGACCCTGATGCTGGGAAAAATTGAAGGCAAGAGAAGAAGGGGTCAACAGAGGATGAGATAGCTGGATGGCATCACCTACTCAATGGACATGAGTTTGAGTAAGCTCTGGGAGTTGGTGACAGAGAGGGAGGCCTGGCGTGCTGCAGTCCATGGGGTTGCAAAGAGTAGGACACGACTGAGCAACTGAACTGAACTGAACTGAACCAGGTGAAGAACTGAGATTCTAAGAGAGTTTGCAGCAATGTGCAGGGATGGATTTGAAACAGGGCTGGATGTGTCTGGGCAGCTGATGGTACAGACCAGGTAGGTCTGTGTCAGTAGGATGGTATTGCAGAGGGAGGCGCTCCGGGGTGGCACCCACTTGTGAGGGAGGGAGAGTCTGCATCAGAAACTGAGGGAGGGGAGAGTCTGCGGCCCTGGAATCCATGTCCCACCCCAGCTGGCACATGTCTGTGCCCTAGGAGTGGGTGGCTACAGATAAAGAGAGAAGGAACTTTTGCTAAAAGCTAAAAGGATGCCGGTGAAAGCATTACTGGAGAATGTAGTCTCTTGGAGACACCTGTCCCCCTCCATTCTGGCCATAGGTAAACCACTGCCCTGAAGACTCTCCTTGGGAGGGGGGAGCAACAGCAGCCCCTGACAGCTGGGGTCGCCTGTGGGATCCAAGATATTACTTTGGGAATTTTTAGAATTCCTTAGGAGGGCCTTGGCTTCTCTGGTGGCTCAGATGGTAAAGAATCCACCTGCAATGCAGGAGCCCCAGGTTTGATCCCTGGGTCAGGAAGATCACCTGAAAAAGGGAATGGCCACCCATTCCAGTATTCTTGCCTGGAAAATCGTATGGATAGAGGAGCCTGGCGGGCTACAGTTCATGGGATCACAAAGAGGAGGACAAGATTGAGTGACCAACACCAACAGGAGGGACTTTCGGGAGGTGGCGGGGTGCCGAAAGGCCTTGCGTCAGTCACTAACCTTCCTCCCCAAGTGGTAAAGGCTGGAGAAACCTGGGGAGGAAACCTGGTTAAAAATATACAATAGCCAGACTGACGTTAATTGAAGTTTATTTGATCATGAGCATTTTCTCCTTGCCTTAAAACAATCAGCATCACCTGGAAATAGCAGAAAATGAAGGCCAGGGAGCTGGGCCCTGGACAGGGCCCCTAGGGGTATTAGATGAGACCCTTCTCCAAAAGCTCTTACAGCTTCTTAGAGGGTGGAGCCACCCAGGGGTAGAGATGAACTGCACTGAGATATATTTTAGTTAAAAATGTAAGTTCAGGGTTAGGCAGATCTGGGTTCAGACAGTTGTTTACAAACTGTCTTCAGGCAAATTGTGAGTTTTTTCCCCAAGACTCAGCTTCTATCTTTATGAAATGGGGGCAACAGTGGGGCCAATCCTAGAGGTTTTGTTGATGCTTAAAGGAGATGATGCAGGCAAAGCTCTTTTTTCAGTTCCTAGCACATGTAAGTGCTCAATGCACTTAGTTATAATTGACTCTGAAGATGCTCCTCAGGGCTAAAGGCCAGAGGCCAGAGGTGCTTTCTGTGAGCCTGAGGGCAGGTAGACGGGGGAATGGGGCAGCTACTGCAGAGTGGGGCTTAATTTTCCTGCTTTAGACTTTTCTGTGTTTTCTAGATCTTCTTAAAGAACCATGTAGATGGTCTTGTATTCTGAAGACTTTGACCAATATCTTATCCATTATCCATGCAAATGTTATACCTTGAAAGACTGCAGAATGGAACTGAAGGCCTGTTTTGGAGAACTTTCTGTTATTCCCATTTCTGGAGTTTTCTCGAGTGGGGGTGGGGTGCCATCTGTACAAATTCTCCAAGATCTTGGGTCTAATCACTGAACATCTTTCTGTCCCAGCTTCTTTGGGAGATCATGGATGCCTCCCAGTTCATAAATTCAACAATTCCTCATTTAAAGTAAATAAACACACAGAATACTTACATCAGTGGCCAACAGTTCCTCACTGTCATCAATACTGGCCACGGTGACCTCTCCCTGGCTCACGAAGGGGAAGTCAAAGGGGTTGGTTGAAATGAGAAGCAGGTCTGTGGAGCAGGAAGACCCCTTTAGCATCTTGTGCAAAATTGACTCTGGGATTTTTCCAATGAGACTGGTTTGGAAGATGAGAATGGTAACCAAGGAAACTTACCGATGAGTTCTGGCTTCTTGTTGGACATGATTTGGTAAAAAATATGATAGCTTCTCTCACTGGATAATTGAAATGTCACCCTGGATTTTTCTAAGAGATCTAAGGTAACAAAAAGCAATGTGATTTTTATGTTCCCCAGGAGATGACCTTGGGGCCAAATTCAAGGTGTGTGTTTGGACTCACAGGTTTCAATGTCTGCTGATGCCAGCTTTCCTGTGGCTCCAAAGTGAATCCGAATGAACTTCCCCTGTCCAACGACAGATTGACAAACACCATGGTTATTCTGGGCTTCCCTGTGGCTCAGGCAGTAAAGAATCTGTCTGCAATGCGGGAGACCTGGGCTTGATCCCTGGGTTGGGAAGATCCTTTGTAGAAGGGAAGGGCTACCCACTCCAGTGTTCTTGCCTGGAGAATTCCATGGACAGTGGAGCCTGATAGGCTACAGTCCAAGGGGTTGCAAAGAGAACGGCTGAGCGACTGACATGTGGCTATTCTATTTGCATGGTACTGTCGCGGCCTCTGTTAAGTGTGACTGTGGAGGGTGGGGCATGTAGGGTCAACAAGAGTGATGCCAGAAGCCTGAGGACTTCCTTCTCTCCATTTGCTTGGCATCTGGTTCCCACACCAGCTCAGCCAAGTCTCAGATAGCTCTGCCCAAAGCCCATGGCTCAGTTCTTTTAGCTCTGGGGATGCCTGTGAGCTCCCTCTCAACTCTCTCTTGGGACCGCCTCTCACCTGACTGTCTCCTTGGTCTCTGTCTTGCTCAAATTCTCCATAACATCTTTGCATTGATAACCTGGTTGGACTAACTGACTTCTTTTTTGCCTCTGGGTGCTACTTCTGAGATTTCTTGCCTCATATCCCCTTGCTGTTTACTACAGGCAAACCTAGCTCTCAGGAGGAGCTGGCTCCCTAAAGACCCACTCAGCACCTGGGTTCACTCAGTTTGCGGTGGTCAGCAGTGAAATTACATATAGTATATATATGTGTGTGTGTATGTATGCATGTGCATGTGTGTGTATATTCCCTCCTTACACTGTTCATTTAATTTGTGTCTACCATTCTGTGAGCAGATTCAAGGGCAAAAATACTGCCTTGCTTGTTCACTCACAGACTCTGGAATCTACTGTACTCAGCGATATTCTCAGTATTTTCTGAATGAAGCCTAAAGCAGAGCTAATGAAGGATCAGCCAAGGTTTATGTGAATTATGTGTTGGGTTCTCAGGAGTTTTAGTCCCTTAATGGAAGTGCTTCTGGGCACTTGCTCTACTGGCCAGTGAAATTAGATAGAAGACTGGATATTTGTTTATTTGCCAATGTCGGAGGTAAATGCCTCTTCGGTTGAGCTAATCCTAAGTGAAATGTTGAAGGATGGGACATAGCCTTCAACTTAAACTTTTTCCCAATTTTTGAGTTCTGCTGCCTTCACCAGGTTTTTCCTCCTCTTGACTTAGAGGTCAATTCTGCTAACTAACTTCACACTAAGGTTTTCATGGCTAGTAAGTCAGTGGAAGTTGCTCAACATACTTCTGCATTTTAAAATGATTCCACTCCAAAAGGCCAATTTTTGCATAAAGAAATTGCCCTGTACTTGTACTTTGAATCATTGTGACTTCAGGGTGCTCTTGTGCATGTATGTGTGTGCTAAGTAGCTTCAGCTGTGTCTGACTGTTTGTGACCGCCATGGACTGTAGCCTGCCTGCTCCTCTGTTCATGGGATTCTCCAGGAAAGCATACTGGAGTGGGTCCCTCTGCCTTCCTCCAGGGGATCTTGCCAACCCAGGGATCGAACCCACTTCTCTTATGTCTTCTGCATTGTCAGGTGGATTCTTTACCACTAGTGCCACCTGGGAAGCCCTGGTAGATGAGGCCAGGAATATCCTAGTTTGTGTGGCCATTTTTTCACATCCAGCTCTGGAGGAGAGGGTTTGGTTTCTGGGGGCTGTTGACAGTTGGAATGAGTCTTACAAATCTCGAGGAGTTGTCATTCCTCACAGTCTTGGCATTTCCAAAAGCCTCCAGGAGGGGATTGGCCTGGATGATCTGATCTTCCAGGGTGCCCTAAAAACAGGAGAAGAGGAAAAGGGAGGACTTTGGACATCTTCTGAAGTAATTTCTTGGTGACTCAAAAGTATGCTTGCTCTGGGAAGATATTAGGGAGAGATGTCACACAGTCCAGGCTGGTGGCCGTTGCAGAATGTGGAAGTACCCAGAAGCCCATCTCTACTCTACTGAAGGAGGCTTCAAGGTCTCATCCTACAGGGGGTCTTAGCACAGCATCGCGTGACTTCTGGCTCACACCAGATTCCTGTTTGGAGTACTAGCCACTCCATCTCGATTTCCCAGACTGCCTTTTTTCTCTGACAACATTTCATTATAAAATACAGATTTTTAGAGTATGTATCTGTGTTACTGCTTGCACCAGGACCCATTTATATAGATATCTGGGTTCAGAAGTAGAATTTAGACTGTGAGCAACAAAAGTGACCCATATAATAGAAACAGTGGTTCTCGAAAATATTTTTAAGTTGCATAAAATATTTCATGAGAATTATTACTAAAAAATCCTCTTATGGAAAGCAGAGTTTTCACCCTCCCCCTTCCATACATGATTGCTTATCTTTCTGGCTCTCTGGAAACTATTGTCCAGCCCCGTGGTTCTCAAAGTATGGTCGCTAGACCAGCAGTATGAAGAGTGGGAACGTGAGAGAAATGCAACCTGTTAGGACTGTGAAGGTGAGATAGGAATTTCAAGCAGAAATTCTGGGCTGGGAGCCTAGTAATCCTTTGACAACCTCTGGCCTAAACCACTCCTTCTCCAGAGGAGGTTGTGGAGATGGTCAGGGTCATTGGGCTGTTGCTGATGGGGCCTGTGCTAGAGCCTGAGTCCACGAGGTGGAGCCATTTCTTATCTTGTCCCCTAAGTACTCCCAGGCAAGACCTCTTACTGTGCATCTCTGCTGAGCACAGAGCCCTGCAAACACCTAGTGCTCACCCAAGACTGCAGTTGTACTGATTGCAGAAGCCTCCCAGGCGCAGGAGGCTGCTCACCTGCATCTTGCCTGGCTGCTGCTCCTTCCTCTTGTCCCCAGTGACTGCAATTGTTGCAAAGTACTGGATGACACGCTTGGTGTTCACCGTCTTCCCAGCCCCAGATTCTCCACTGTTGATTTAAAAGTGAGATATGCAGACATAGGGAACAGACCCATGGGTGGAAAGAGACCCAACAGGAGAGGGGACATGAAAGATGGATGGACTGGAAGCTTTGGATTAGAAGATGCAAGCTATCATATATAGGATGGATGAGCAACTGGGTCCTACTGTGTAGCACAGGGGACTATATTCAATATGTGATGAACAATGATGGAAAAGAATATGAAAATATATTATATATATACAACATAAGAATTGTAAATATAAGAATATATACACATATATACCTGAATCACATTGATGTACAGGAGAAGTTAACACAACATTGTAAATCAACTATACTGGAATAAAATATATTTTTTTAAAAAATAAGTGAGATAAAGGAGAGTGGAAGGGATGGATGGCCCTCTTCCAAGTCATCCTAGAGCAGACATGGGTTACTCACGTGATGAGGATGGACTGGTTGTCTCGATCTAGAAATATAGAGGGAAGCAGAACAGAATCAATGACCAACCAATAGGCAGGATGTACAAATAAGGCAACACTGGGTGGGGGTGGTTAGGGGTGGGTAGAGCCCCTGAGTTCCAGTTCTGAGTTTGCCATAACTAGTGGTGTGATGATTTGGGTATATCTAATCTTTAGGACTTCCCCAGTGGCTCAGCAGTAAAGAATCCACCTGCCAAGCAGGAGATGTGGGTTTGATCCTTGGGTTGGCAACCCACTCCAGTATCCTTGTCAGGGAAATCCCATGGACAGAGGAGCCTGGCGGGCTACAGTCCATGGGGTCACAAAAAGTCGGACATGTCTGAGCGACTAAACATACAGAATCTTCTTTGAGACAATTTGTGCAGATTTCCCAAACATAAGATGTGTAATGTGGGCAGCATGGGACGTGTGAACAGTGAGCCCCATGGTGTGAAAGTTCTTCACGTTCATAGATCTTTATCTCCTCGCTAGCACTTTCTTATCTCCCTTTTTAACAACAATAGCAACAACAGAAACACAGGTCTCAGACTCAGAACTTGTAAGAAGCCATAGCTTTTATTAATATTTAGATTTATGGATGCTTATTTGTTGTCACTGCATTTTTCTTTAACTTTTACTTTTACTTGTGGAAAGTGACAATGTTTTCCATTTATAATAGGTTGAATTGCAAAATTCATAGGTTGAGGTCCTAACCCTTAATACCTCAAAATGTGACCTTATTTGGAAATGGGGTCATTGCAGATGTCCTTAAAGATGCAATCATACTGGAGTAGGTGAGAAACCTCTGTAATGAGAAGCCTGAGCACCACAACTAGAGAATGACCCCTGCTCGCAGCAACTAGGGAAAGCCAGTGTGCAGCAATGAAGACCCAGCACAGGCAAAAATAAATACATAATAAAAAAAAAATTACCAGTCAGCATGAACTGATAGGCATTGTCAGAGATGGAGAAGATGTGGGGAGGGGCTTCCTGGCGCTTTTTGCCTCTGTAGGCCGCCACCACCTCGGGGTTGTACACAGGCAGCCACTTGTAGGGGTTGACGGTGACACAGAAGAGACCTGAATATGTCTGCACCATAACAAAAAAGGAATATAATTATTTCATGAGGACCTTAATACTGGTTTTCAGAATGTTAACCACCTGCATGAACAGGGGCCATGAGAACAAACTCACGTAGATCATCCAGGCTGCATAACGCTCTTTGAGGTTATACAGCACAGCGGGCTCGTGCAGGTGGGTCATCATGGCCATGTCCTCGATCTTGTCAAACTTGGGAGGGTTCATGGGGAACACCTGTTCGCTGTTGAGAGTGAGTGTCTGGATATTGAGAGGAAACGCAGGTGATGAGTGGGAGAGCTGATGCCCAGTATCCATGCTACCAGTGTGGAGAAAATGGTGAGGTTTTGTGATGACCCCATTACCATGGATAACGTCATGGATCATGTCTGTGCCCAGAGATGGTCTATAGATACCTGTTCTTGTTGAATCTAAGTCTGGTCAAACTGTGTAACCAGCTCTGGTCTGATGTCCCCAAGTCAGTGTGCCATTCTGCGCCAGGCGTGGGTTACACCTGTGCAAAGCCCTTCAACCTCAGGGTAGCCAGAGGGTACTCAGGATGGCCAAGGCCAGAGCAGCTTGTTTCTGTGTACCCCATTTGCTGTGAGTGCTACAGTGAGATCAAGCTTGGAATACTGGAAAGAACTCTTCCAGCATATTTTGTGCATCTCCACCTCAATATCTCTATTCACATGGGTCCCTTTGTCTGGAATATCTACATTGAAATTATGTCTAGCTACCTTCAAAGCTCTTCTTGCTGCTGCTGCTGCTGCTAACTCACTTCAGTCTGACTCTCTGCGACCCCATAGACGGCAGCCCACCAGGCTCCCCCGTCCCTGGGATTCTCCAGGCAAGAACAGTGGAGTGGGTTGCCGTTTCCTTCTCCAATGCATGAAAGTGAAAAGTGAAAGTGAAGTTGCTCAGTCGTGTCCGACTCTTAGCAACCCCATGGACTGCAGTCTACCAGGCTCCTCCTTCCATGGGATTTTCCAGGCAAGAGTACTGGAGTGGGGTGCCATTGCCTTCTCCATCAAAGCTCTTCTTATCCATGACCTGTCTGCTTTCCCCTGTCTTTTCAAGGCTTCCAGAATTCCTTGCACCTCTGCTCTAATAGTTCAAACATTTGGACTCGGAGTATGGTCCATGGCCAAGCAGTATTTTGAGACTAATACCTAATTTTCCTGTCTCTGTTTTTCCCTCCTTTTAAGCATACAGCTGACACTCCATTACTCAGGAAAGGTAGAAACTAGTGCGTAAAAGAGAAACAACCAGTAAGCCTTTCTAGTCTTTGCCATAAGCCGATATCCTTAGAAGAGCTTTGAGAGTTTTACCGAAAAAAGGAGATTTGCTGGTAAAGGCCACATCTCTAGAGGAAATTTGGCCCTTCTGCCCCACTGCCCTACACTAAAGAGAGAGACACCCAAAGTAGCACAAGGGAGATGGAAAAATCTGTGAGTCTTGAAGATTCAGGGCTTGCTTCTTAGCAGATCCTTTAGGGGAACAGTGAGACCCAATATGGTATTACTGAAAATGTGGTACAACTCTCGAAAGTGGACCCCAGTAGTAACTCAAGAAAATTTATTTCTGGCCCTATTTAAAGAGACTAACATCAGAGGTTAAGTCAAACAACAACAATGATAACAACAATAATAGTAATTTGTGAACT